>NC_037346.1:34730500-35046000 GCF_002263795.3 Bos taurus
CCCCTCCTCCACAGACCCACCCAGGAGCACTGAGATCTCGGTTCCACCTGATCTGCAGCCTCACTGGGGAGGGAGAGCAGCCGGAGGGGCAGTCAAGAAGACGAAGGAGCCCAGCCCTGTGATCTGGGCTGTGAGTACTCACATTCATCAAGGGGTCTCCTCCCAGAGAGGCCAGCCCCACCCCTGCTGCCTCCCCTGGGTCAGGCACGCTTGGAGAGGATGCAGACCCATAGGCTGAGTGGCCCTGGGGTCAAAGGGAACAGAGAAGAGGGTAAAGGGAAGCTGGAGGGGGGCAAGGCGGGGGGGTGGTGAGGACTGGGAGGGCAGGGTCCCTGCTGGGGGATGGGGTGGCCGCAGGGCCTGAGGGCTTCAGGAACCTTTTCTTGCTCTCTGGGCTCTGCTGACCCTTCCAGTCCCCAGGGAGCCTGTGAGCCCGGGGCAGCTCTTGGGGTGAAAGGCAAAGTACAGCCAGGGCCTGGAGGTCACTCCCAAGTCCAGACCCCCCGCCCCCACACTCCACCCCGTCACACTGGCCCCTTTGTTTGTGCGACACATGAAACACGTTCCTGCCTCAGGGCCTTTGCTTGGCCGTTCCCCCAGACGTCTCCCCAGGCCCACCGACCTCCCTCGAGTGACCTGCTCAGTGAGACCTTTCCTGACACCTGAATTTAAAGCTGCAAACATCTCCCCAATCCTGAGCCCCTTCCCTGCACTGCTTTTTCCTCACTGCATCTATCACCTTCTGATATCCTCCCCCTAGAACAGACATTCCAGCAGGGCAGGACCCTCACTCTGTTTCCCAGCGTGCACCCAGAGTGGCACCTGGCCTAGGGCAGGGCTCAGGAAACACATGTGCTCTGCTATGCTCAGTCACTCAGTCATGTCCGACTCTTTGCCACACCATGGACTGTGGCCCGCCAGACTCCTCTGTCCATGAGGATTCTCTAGGCAAGAATACTGGAGTAGGTTGCCTTTCCCTCTTCCAGGGGATCTTCCCAACCCAGGGATCGAACCCACGTCTCCCACATTGCTGGCAGATTCTTTACCAGTTGAGCCACAAGGGAAGCCCTAGGAAATACATGGGAACAGGTAGAACACCTGCTCTCTGGGAGAGGAAAGCCTGCGCTCCAAACCTTTATAACGCTCCCCCTGCTGGAGGACCAATTGGTTTTCTCCGGAGACAGCCCAGGGAAGACACGTGCTGCCCCTCCCAGCCCAGGCCCGTCCCCAAACCAGTGGTCAGATCTGGGCCTGGAAGGGTGGTCGCCCTTCCCTTCAGTCCACTGATGAACCTGCATCCTGGACATCACCCCGGACGTTGCTCAGGCACTGACCACGCTGGTCCCCCAACCTTCCCTGTCCCTGTGCAGGGCGTCCCCGCCCACCCTCTGCATCCCCAGGACCCAGTGGCCACCCCCCAGCTCTGCCTGCCCTTCTTCTTCAGACCCCGTCTGGCCCCTGCCCCCCGGGTCCTCCATTCAGCCTCCTACCGGGTCTCCCTCTCCAAGAGCTGGTCTCCTGTTTCACCCATGATTCAATCTCGTCCTTCAGCCAAAGGCCAAAGTCTCCTCCAGCCTGGCCGTGACCTGGCTCCAGCCCTGCTGGCCACACCCAACCTGCCCAGTTCTTTTGCCGCCTCTCAGACTTTTCTGGGGCAGAACCCTCTGCCTGACTCTGAGAGTCTGGTGCCCACCACCCTTTCAGGGTCCCCACTCCACCCACCCCTCACCGTTGCCCCACACAACGGTCTCCAGCTCCCCAGCGTCCTGTGGGCTCCCTTGAGCCGGTGGACAGGTGCTCAAGGGACACTGCTGAATGAATGAATGACTGAAATGACTGGCGAGAAGGTGAACAGATGAGGCTGTGAGTGGACAGACTCCAGGAACAGGTCAGCGACAATGTTCTTCTCTCTGCCAGATCTCCTCCACACCTCCCGGTCTCCCGCACGGACCTGGTGGGGATCAGACCTGAACACGATGCTGACAACGCCCACCATGCAGCAGTCCAGGTGGGCTAGGCTACGCTGTGGTAACAAAGCCCCCAGACCTCAAGGGCCCAAAACAACAAAGGTTTATTTCTTGTTCACACTGCAAGTCCGGCGGGGCGGCAGGGAGGCTCTTGCTCCCCAAGGCGTCCCCTCTGGACCAAGAAAGAGGCCTGGTAGGTGGCCCTGGCAGCGACACACCTGGCCACAGAAGGACACACAAGTCAAAACTGGTCACGTAACCCCCAGCCCAAGCACAAGACGTCCAGCTGCAAGCTCATTGTACTGTGGACTCAGGAGGATGGGAAACCAGGATTTTGAGCCAAAAGCTGGAATGACACCTCTGATGACACCACTGTCAACACGAACAACAAAGACCACTCACGCAGGACCTCCTGTGCCCTGGATGCTGGGCTGAGGCCTGAAGTGCAAGTTCCCTTAATGCCCACGGTGCTATTCTGAAGTGGGCGCGGTGAACAGCCCCTTTTCCAGATGAGACGAGATGACCAAAGCCCAGAGAGTGAAGTGAACCTCTGAGATCACATGGCTTGGCCCCTGAGGTCCCTGCATGGATCACATGCAGACCCTGAGGTGAGAACTCACTTCAGTGATTCTGGGTGCTCACAAACCCCACTGAGGCCCCTCCTCCGGGCACAGGCCTCAGCTTCCTCTGCTGAGGCCGGTCAGGGGCAAGGACTGCCCTGCCTCGATGACTGTCCCCAGCACAAAGAGCCTCCTCACCCTGCCGCGTCCCAGCCCCAGATACCCCTGACGCGGGCCCCAAATCTCAAGAGGAACGGAGACTGTGAGAGAGAGGCGGGCGGGCCAAGGTCACCCTGTGGGGCTCCACATGGCCGAGATGAGGCCACAAGTCCCTGTCCACCACAGCCTGACTGTCACAATGCCTCAGCACCCACAGCCTCAGCCAGGAACCCCCAGAAGTGACGGTGGTGACATACACTCCACCTTCCTGCCAGCAGGTCCACTGAGGGAGCGTCCCCAGTTCCGGACCGGTGAGCCTGTGGCTCTGACCACCTGGGCCACACTCTGAGGAGCTGGGCTGAGCGGCTGGCACCTGCTCCCAAAGACAGTCCCATCAGGGAGGCCAGAAAAGGATGGAGAGTGGTGCCACCTTCCAGGACGTCTGAAAACAAGGTTGGGGGGCCTTTGGAGAAGCCACACTGCAGGGGGGGTCTGTGCAGAGCAGTGAAGAAGAGAAGAAAAGGGGGCGGTGGGGTCGAGAGCAGATCCACCTGGAGCCAGACCCCACCTCACTCTGACCTGAGCCCCACCCCCACCCCGAGCCTTTGTGTCCTCATCTGTAAATGGGGTGTGAGTGATAACTGACACCAACTCTGGGCTCTTACGGTTATGACTATACTGGTTTTGCCCCCTCCCCCCACCAACCTGAGCCTCAGATCACAATTCATCCTCTTCCTGGGCCTTAGGAAGCTTACGGGTGCAAACTCCCACTCTGGCTGCCAGGAGAAGGTGCTCCTCTCACCTGCTCCTTCCCAAAGTCTCTGTGCCCAGGAGCAGAAAGAGCCCCCCTCTTTACAGCCCCGCAAGCAGTGCCCCTCAGGCCAGCCTCCGAGGGCAGCTGTCCTCCTCAAGCCTGGAGTTTCCGAGTACCCTGACCCACTAAATGCCCCCACCCCTCAGTTGCTGGGGTGGGGGCGGGAGAGAGGTGGGAGGCAGAACCTTTCACTGCCTGGGAAGCTCACACTCGCCCCCTGTCCCGGGCCTCAGCATCCATGCAGCATCTGCTATGCGCATCCACCTTGAGAGAGAACTGCAAAGGGCACAGCCCCCTCCCCAGGCCCATGGGAACATGCACAGGCTTGAAGGGGCACGACCCACCCCCACGTGAGTGACTCCAGCCGCTGCATCATACCGCAAGCCTTGGCACCTCCATCTGCACCGTGAGACGGGGCAGGGTCCCCGTTGTGGGTGGCACCAAGGGCTTCCCACAGAGCCTGGCACACAGCAGGTGCTCAACCACGTGAGCCTCACTCCCCCAGACGGGCCAGAGCAGAGCCTGGAGACGGCCCCCCAGCTTCCCACCACCTCATTAACTGGAGGGGACTGTCCTTCCAGCTGGGCTACCACCTGACACCCCTGGCAGTCTGCCCGCTCACCTCCATCCTGTCTGCAAGGACGTCTGGGTCAGACAGGACGGGCTGCCGGGACCCCAGGCAACCAGTAGAGGCCCGCCCAGCAGGCCCAATTGCCACTGAGCCCCACCAGGTCCCTGCCGACCCCCCACCACCACCTGCCCGCACACGGCCGCCCACAGTACACACCAAGGGCTGTGCTGTTGGAGGGGAAGCAGGCTGAGGCCAGGCTGTGTCCTGAGATGAGACGGTCAGGATTCAGTTCACTTCAGTTCAGTCGCTCAGTTGTGTTCGACTCTTTGCAACCCCACGGACTGTAGCACACCAGGACTCCCTGTCCCTCACCAACTCCCAGAGTCTGCTCAAACTCATGTCCATCAAGTCGGTGATGCTATTCAACCATCTCATCCTCTGTTGTCCCTTTCTCCTCCCGCCTTCAATCTTTCTCAGCATCAGGGTCTTTTCCAAGATTCCGGACTTTTCCGGATTCGTCCATTTTTCACATCATGTGGCCAAAGTGTTGGAACTGCAGCTTCAGCATTAGTCCTTCCAATGAATATTCAGGACTAATTTTCTTTAGGATGGACTGGTTGGATCTCCTTGCAGTCCAAGGGACTCTCAAGAGTCATCTCCAACACGACAGTTCAAAAGCATCAATTCTTCAGTGCTTAGCTTTCTTTATGGTCTAACTCTCACATCCATACGTGACTACTGAAAAACCATAGTTTTAACTAGACAGACCTTTGTCGGCAAAGTAATGTCTCTGCTTTTTAATAAGCTGTCTAGCTTGGTCATAGCTTTTCTTCCAAGGAGCAAGCGTCCTTTTAATTTCATGGCTATAGTCACCATGTGCAGTGATTTTGAAGCCCAAGAAAATAAAGTCTGTCACTGTTTCCATTGTTTCCCCATCTATTTGCCATGAAGTGATGGGACCGGATGCCGTGATCTTAGTTTTTTGAATGCTGAGTTTTAAACCAGCTTTTTCACTCTCGGGTCAGAGTTCAGAGGGACGAATCCGGCCTCCAGGAGGCAAGGAGCCACTGCAGAGTGTGGGCTGGCCAATGGACCTCTGCCCCCACTTCTATCCGTCTGTGAGTTCATGCAGTTGTCCCTCCCCTCCGCCTCCCAGGCCTTTGCTCCAACTCCCTGCTGCCTGGAAAGCAGTACCAGCCACTCTGAGGAGCTCACGCCATCTCCTGACCTTCCCAGGCTGGGCTGAGAGACGCTGCCTGCTTCCTTCGAATTGTTCCTTCTCTCACTTGAGCACAGGGATCCAGCAGGGGTCTTCGGCAGGCAGAGCCCCAAGGAATCTGACAGAGCCAAAGTAGGAGTCGGCTTCCAAGGCGGCATGGAGCAAAAGCCACTCGGGAGACAAGGGGGTGCAGACCAGAGGGAAGGGGGCTGGGGTCCCAGGGGAAGGGGAGAGGGCAGCGTGAAGAAGGGCATCTTGAGGAAATCACTGACTGGTCCTCCTGTGCCCCATTTCCCTTCTCCCCTTCCACAAGAAAGAGGACAGGGTGGGAGGGAGAGACCGAGCAAGAGAAGGGGCCATGGGCTGCCCTGGCCTGGGATCCCCCCAGCAGTTCACAGGGGACTGGGGAGGAGCAGAGCCGGTCCCACAGGGAGCATCTTGAGCCTCAATGCTCCCAAAGGTCCCCATTGCTCCCTATGGCCTCAGGGCCCCCAGCCCGGGCAGAGGGCACAGGGCAGCCCCACAGCCCCCGACCCTTGTGCCCGCTGAGGGGCATGCGGGGGCAGGGCAGTTAGAACAGGCAGCCTGGGCTGCCCCACCCCCAGCACGGGGACCAGAATGCACTGCCTCGGACACAGAGCCTCGCCTCAGAGGGGCAGGGCTGGACCTCAGGGATGACGGAGAGAGCCTTTGTTCAGGCAGCAGACTGGCCTCTGAAAGACAAGGAAGGTGAGGCCGAGAGGGAGGCGGTGGGCCTTGGAGAGGGGACGTGGAGTCTGACCCCAAGGGCCTGGCACATTGTTACTGTGGGTGCGAGAGGGTGAGGCTGGATCACAGGCAGCAGGGCCCTGAACACCAAGCCGGAGACGGCCGGGCGGCAAACCAATTATTCTAACCTCCACGCCAGCCCTACCTCAGTCCATCCAGCCTCCCCCCACCCGATGCCCTTTCCGGGTAATGAAGGCCGAAGGGTTGGCAGTTGGTAAGTGCAATTAAACCCATGCTCAAGGCCATGAAGCATCCACGCAGCTCATTAGCAGACGAACGAGAGGACGCTCTGAGGGCCGTGGGCCCCCGAGGCTGTCGGGACCCAAGCCAAGTCAGCCTGGAGGGGGGGACCCCACCCAAAGGAGCCCCATTCACAGGGGCTCCAGTCCAGGTCCTGAGATTAGGTCTTTGGACTGCAAGGCACAAGGTCCAACAGGTGTCTCTCTCCCAAAGAAACAGCTGGGTAAATGGGCCTGGAGGTGCGTGTGACACACACGGTCCTGGGCAGTGGAGACAAACCCAGGCTTCAGCCAGCAGGCACCTATTGATTCAACACCAGAGCAGCAGCTGACACTGAAGCCAGCTCTAAGCACTTAAAAATTCTCTCACTTAATTCCTCCTGTGACTCTAGGATACTTCCTAGATACTCTAGTGGGTACTTCCTGTTGTGGTCCCCGTTTAAAATATATATTTATTTATTTATGTGGCTGTGCCAGGTCTTAGGTGAGGTACACAGGATCTTCAGTTGCAACATGTGGGATCTAGTTCCCTGACCGGGGATTGAACCTGGGCCCCCTGTACTGAAAGCACGGAGTTATAGCCACTGGATACCAGGGAAGTCCCTGTGACCCCCATTTAACAGAGGAGAAAACCGAGGCCTAGACAGGACTTGATTCACCAGGTGCTCTGGCTCCTGAGGCTGGCTCACAAGCAGGAAGCCACATCACCATGGGTGAGACGGCTGGGCCGCCGGGGAGATGTGCAGACTGTGGCCAGGAGGAGGCCTGGGCCTTGGGCTGGGGGCCACACCACCAGGTGTGGCCTTGAGGGAGGCAGATGGCAATGGTCCAGGTGAGCTGTAAACCGGAATTGGGGTGAAATCTCCCAGGACTGCTCCCTGGCAACTCATTTGCTTTTTTCCCCCCTAAACACTGGTGAGCCTTCATACTGGGCCTGGGGGCCAGATGTGGCAGGATGACACGCATCGTGGCACCTGGTCTAATGCACAGCAGGGAGCCTGGCAATTAGAGGTGTCCAGAACACAGTCGCAGGCAGGGGAACAAGTGAACTGATGCCGCCCTCCGCCAGGGAGGGACCTGATGCTCTGGCTTCACCTCTTCCCAGTCTCCTGCAGTACCCGCCCCCCACCCCTCCCAGTGGCCTCTGTGAGAGTAAAGAAAGGAATGGTGGGCCTCCTGGGCCCCCTGGGGCAGTGCCTCTGGCATTCCAAAGTCAAGGCTGCTGCTGAGATATCCTGAGGGCCCTGGTGGGGAGGGCAAAGAGCACTGGGAGAGAAGAGACCTGCTTTCTGAGTTCCAGAGGTGTTGGAGCCCACAGGAGGTGGGCAGTGGCCTGGGGCCCACAGCACAAGTGTGGGTCTCCTGACTCCCTCAAGTCCTGGCTGAGCCTCTCAGGTGAGGCGAGCAGCCCCCCTCACACAGGACCCCTGCCCTCCGTTAGTTTGAGGAACTCTGCAAGACTGCTCCGGGTCTGCCTTGGCTCCTGATGAACGCGTGTTCCCATTCCTGTACAGGCCACATAATGACGCAAACAGCTGATGTGATTACTGTCTTTCCTGCTTTTGGCAGCTCCACGAGGGTGGGGCGCAGAAACACCCAGATCTCGGAGGATTCTGGTCGCACGCACAGTAGGCCTGCAAACACATCTATAGGCCAAATGAAGCTCTGTGATTACAAACAGTCGCAGGGCCAAAGGAAAAAAATGTGTGCTGGGGTGGGCTCCTGCCTCCCCAAGCCCCCCAGGACCTCCCACCTCCACACAGCAGTCTCAGGGCCTGGACGGACCTCAAGGCCCCCGTGGCTGGGGGCTGCAAGCAAGAGAGGGGCTCACCCCCTTCCCCAGCCTGACCCCGAGGCCAGCCCACCCCCGCAGCTGCCGGCTGGCCTGCAAAGGTATGGCTCCCAGGGAGGCCCTGGGCATCCTCATTAGGAAAGTAGTGACAGACACATTAGCTGCCGAGGTGGGGGAAGCTGAGGGCTGTCACGGGCTGAGGAAAACCAAATGCCATGGGCCATGTCTGGGCCGCATCTGGGTGAGGGGCTGCTGCCGGGAAAGGACAGAGGTGATGCCCCGGCGCCGTGCCACCCCCAGAGCTGGGACTCCCTCCTGGGACTCGGGCCCCAAGCCGAGTGCCCCCAACATCCCTGGCTGTCCTTGCTGCCTGCCTCTGAGCAGGACTCAACTTGCCGACCAAGTTGGTATCCGCCAACCAAGTCCTGCCTGCCCTGTGCTACAGGAGGATGGCTGGGAATCCACCCCCAGGACACGGAAGAGGAAGATGAGGTGACGGGGCTGTCGGGGGGTGCCCTGAGCAGAGCACTGCAGCCAGAGCCGCGCCCAGCATCAGGGCTACCGTGGCTATCACAGGCTGTGTGCTCTTGGACCTTGGCTGTCCCCATCCACGAGATGTGGGCCTGGACCACCCTGACCCCAGGGTTCCTTCTGGTCTCTGAGTCACAGGGCAAGGAAGGCTCAGTTCTGCTGGAAGAGTGCCAGGGGCTGCCAGTGTCTCTTCAGTCCCCAACGCCAGTCCTTCCCGGAGCCTGAGGCCCCGCCACACAAGGGTCACAGAACACAAGTGCATCAGGCATCAATTCCTCCCAGGCCACGGCTGGGGCAGCAGACAGCCCACAACCCAGTCGGTGCCACCGACTCTGCCTTTGACACAAAAGTCCTGCACCATGCCACGTGCGCACTGAAACGGGCTCACACACAACAGACACACACTCGGCACACCTGGGGCCCCACCACAAATGCAGACACACACACAGAGGAACATCTGCCCCCCAACCCTAATCCCATGTTGAGGACACAACCACAGATATGAGCACACAAACCTGCTCGCAAAACCCCTCAACTCATTCTCCAACCCCTACCCCCACACACACAGGCACCGCACTGTACACACAGGCACACTCTTAGCACACAGACTCATATACACACCTGGACACAGTAAGCATGCGAGAATCATCACCCTCCAGTATGGAACCCCCTCAAAGATGGACAGACACACAGCCCCCCACGCCCAGGAACACAAACACACACTCATCCTGGCGCCTGGTTACATTCCATATGGCAGGCAGCACCCAGCCCAGAAGAGCGGCTCCAGATAAATAAGTCATGTTCAGAGCATTAATCTCAGCCCCAACCTGGCTGCCTCCCTGCTACAGGTAAAGCGAAATGGGGCTTCAATATTTCATAAACGAATAAACCTGCTAAGAGAACACAATTTACAAGGCTGCCGGCTGCAGGCTCCCAACAGCCCTCACACATCTTTTCACTTTGGGAACATGTGGTGGTGACTGTGGGTGGTGGCCAGTGGGGCATGATACCTGGTACCCCACCTGCCCCTCTCTTCCCAGGGTGCTCTTCCCAGGGAAGGGTGCGTTCTGTGATTTTCCATCCACTAAATCCAGCTGCTGCCCAGGGACAGGGCCCTGAACTCTCTCCCCTCTTCCGCCTTCCCCTCAAGTCTTAAATGCCTTTTAAATGCCGGTCCATCCTTGGCAGCTCTGATTTTCCAAGGTCTGTTTCACGCAGGGCTGGGATGTGTCAGAACTGAACTGCTTAGGAATGAAGAAAGAAGGCCTGGCAGCGGAGATGGGTAGGGCCAGGGCAGCTTGGAGTTTAAGAGGCAGCTGAGCTGAGGGAGGCTGCACCTGGTGCCAGGCCTACAGGCCTATAAGGGGAGGCCAAGCAGCCCAGGGCAGCAGAAACCTGCTCCTAGGACATAGAGAGGGAGCAGAAGGGGGCCACAGGGCCAACTACAGGCTAAGTCTGCACCTGGCTGGGCAAGGGGGACCCGGATGTGACTGAGGTCTGGGACCTCGGTGTGGCCTTGCTGCTGGAGCCTGGTCTCCTCAGGGGCAACAAGTCTTCAACAGCTCTGCACAGGCTGGGTGGCACTGGCTGGGCTCGGTGGCCCCTGACCAGACTGCAATTGAGGAGCCAGGGCAAGGGTTCCTGGGGTCCAACCAAGATGGAGAGAGATCCAACCAAGTTAGGAAGCAGCCACCCAGTCTGACTCCTCTCTGAAGCTCCCGAGATCCAGTTCCAGTTCTCTCCAGACTTACAGACTCAGGGAAAAGGAGCAGGCTTCACACAGGAAGGGAGAAAAGCAGGACATCACATGGCTCACAGAGGAAGAAGGCGGCACCCTTTAACAAAAGACCCCAGGACAGGGCAGAGAAGAGTGAAATGAGGCTGCCTTTGGGGCCTGGGAGTTTGGGTGAACTGCTTTCCATTTGCCTTACTTTCCAGAAGTCTATAATCACTACTCTTTCTGTAGTAGGGGAGAAAGCTATTAAAACACAAGGGCCTTACAAAACCAAATATACAGCATGACTCCATATTCTATATTTATTACATATATCGTGTTTTACTGTATGTCTAGAGAAAAAATGCTGACAATGATTATGTTCTGGGGGTGGAATTATAAGAGGTTTTTGCTTGTCATCTGGCACTTTTAGGTTTTTCTAAAATCAACGTGGTTATAACCTGGTGAAAGTGTTAGTTGCTCATTCCTCTCCGACTCTTGGTGACCCCCATGCACTGTAGCGCCCCAGGCTTCTCTGTCCATGGAATTATCCAGGCAAAAATATTGGAATGGGTTGCCATTTCCTTCTCCAGGGGATCTTCCCAACCCAGGGATTGAATCCGGGTCTCCCACATTGCAGGCAAATTCTTTACAGTCTAAGCCATCAGGGAAGCCCTTTATAACCTGATTTTATTTTTAAAAAACCAAAATGCTCAGGCCTGATAAGTTCTTTTCCACATCAAGTCCCTCCCGCGGCCACTGAAGTCCATTCTCACCCTCCCAGTGCGAGTTCTCGAAAGGCCAAGGACAGCTGCCCCCGCCCAGGACACTTTTTCCAAGGCCCAAGACTGCACCCTTCAGCGGCCTGCCCAGGCCATGTGCGGGCGAGCAGAGGTCAGCCGAGTGCCCGGGGGAAGACGGGGGTTAAGGCCCGGGAGTGACCGGCGGGACACCGAAGGCACGAGGCCCGAAAGGGCATCAAGCAAGGCAGGCAGCTGGCGAAGGAAGGGCAGAGCCAGGGCCAGGCCCGTAGGGGAGTACGGGACGCAAGGCAACCGACCCGGACCGGGACGAGAACCCGGGGACGCCAGCCCGTCCGGAAGCCCCGCCCCGCGCCCCGGTTCCCGGAAACCAGGGGCCGTGAGGGGCGGGGCCTGAGCCACGCCCACAGCCCCGGTTCCCGGAAGTCGCGGTCTGCCGAGGCCAGGGGCGGGGCCTCGAATCCCCACCCCGCGACTGCGCGGGGCACGCCGGGATGGGCGCTGCCATGGCGACGCAGCGGCCACCCCGCCCCTCCCCGCGCCCTGGCCTCCGGAGTCGCGGTCGCGGCCCTGGCTGGGCTCGTCCGGCCTGATGCGCCGAGGCCCCAGCCTGGCCGCTTTGAGGGCGCCGCTGGGAGCGAAGGGAAGCCAGGAAGCGCGGGCGTTTGCCCTCCCGAGGTCGGGGAGGAGAGGAAATGGCCCCCGAGGCGGTAATGCAGCTGCCTCTGTGTCTGGCCTGCCGGCTCCTACCAAGCCCTCCCCGAGGTGGGGCTGCGCGCGCCTGGACAGGCGGGCCAGCCCGGGCTGCCCTGTTAGGGTCCAGGATTTGCCCCCGAGATGGCCCCTCCATCAGCGCAGGGGATGCTGGGCTCCAGGGCCTAGGACCCGAGATGCCAGCTTCTGTCCACCCACATGCCAGGCATCTGTTACTGAACAGTACGAACCCTTTGCTCCGCTGCCCTCTAGGCCCCCTCAGTGCCCTCTCAGGAGACCCAGCCAAGCTGGCAGCCCGCCAGGCAGACCCTGATCCTTTCTTGGCCTGTATCCCTGTAGGGTGGGGGTTCACACGACGGGCCAGGCCAGTCGGGCCGGATGACTATCTCCCCAGTCCTGTGTGAGTGACTCTGCCCCAGTAGGTGGGCAAACAAGCCCAGATCTGTTAAGGAGTGAAGTGGCAGGGCTGGGACACAGCCAGGCTGACTCCAGAAGCCTGTCCACACACAGTGGCACTCCCTGCTCCCTGGCCGCCCAGCCTGGGCTGGTCCAGCCGCCTATCTCTGCCCAGAGCACTGGCCTGGCCTGCAGTCCCCTCCCCCGCCCCCTCCTTCCCCTCCCACCAGCCGGCTTCCCTTCTGAGCCGCCAATCTGCAACCACACAAAGCCCTGTTTGTTTGCTTTCTCGGCTGCTCCCCCTGGATCCGATGTCTTTCTCTGCTACCTGCCGGCCTGGCTTCCTCTCCAGAAAGCCTTCCCAGACTCCTGAAAGGAAGGAGGGGCCAGTCATCCTCCCTAGAATCCACCTTCTTGGTTCTGGGGGTACCCAGCCAGAGCAGTCTGATGGCTTTGTAGCCCCCTCACTACCTCTCAGAATTTTGGGGTGCCTCCTGGGCAAAGCAGGAGATGCCTGCAGCCAGAAACTGGGACGGGGGAGGGGAGCCAGAGCAGTCCTGCCAATCTCCCTTCTTTTGTGAGCAAGGCTTGTTTTGTCAATCAGGAAGGCTGCCCCTGACTTCCCTCCCAGCAACTCAAGGGGGCTGCCAGAAGATAAGGAGATGAATGGGGCCAGGACGGCAAATTCGAGGAGGCGGAGGGACACCCCAGGTTCAAGGCCATCACCCACCCTTGCTCTTTCTGAGGGTACCCAGGCTCACCAGGCTCTAGGATGAAGGGTTACAGGCTGCACTGGGAGCCTGGCTTGGGAGGTACCCTCTCAGTGCCCACGCTAGGCAAGCACCTGGGCAGATCTGTCTCCATGGCAGGCACTCTCTGCAGTGTCTTGGGACACCCTATCAGCCTGAGCTGAAACAGGGCTTTCACAGACACAGAAAAATAAACACCCGCATTCCACACCACCTTCTCTACCTGCAGAGTAGGGGCTGCCCTCTCTCCCCAATCAAATAATGAAACCCAACACTGATACCGCACAGAGATACCACAATCCCGCCTGGTTCCTTCTACCCAGGGTTCTTTCACTGCACCGTCACACGGGTGGCCTAGGGCAGGTCCTAACCTCCCTGGGCCTCTCTCTTCCCCTTCCTGTCCCCTTCCATGCAGTTTAACCCTTAAAAGCAACTCCAGGACAAAGGTGTGGTTGTGCCCACTTGACAGATGAAAGCAGGCTCTGATTGAGAAAGCTACAGAGACTGAAACTGCTCTAGTCAGAATTCAAGCCCACTTCTGACTCCGAGGCCTAAAAAAAAAAAACCCCACCAGGTCACAGTATTATTTCATAGAGATTATCTGCTGAATGGATGAGTGACCACCAGGAGATGAATGAGGAACAGGCAGGGCCTGGCTTTGGAGCCCAACAGATTGTGGTTTCCAATCTCAGGTCTGCACTTGGTCGCTGGGTGACCTCACGCAGGTCACTTAACCTCTCTGAGCTTCAGTTCCTTGATCCATAGGAGTTGGTTAATAAGGCTTAGAGAGGACCACCCAGTGCTGAGCACAATAGCAGGTACTCATTAAATGATGGCTTTTCTCCATGATTCCTCTCAGCAGCCAAAGAGCCAGGCATCCACTTATTAGAGGAACCAGGTCTCTCCTACCTCCGCTTTCACCCACCTGTCCCCGCTGCTGGGCATCCCCCCCGTCACCATCTCTGGCCCTCTGCAATGCTCAGGCTGAGTTCCCCGGGCTCCTGTCCTGCCTGGGAGAGCAGGGCCTCTGTTTAAGCAGCCAGCACAGGGGGCCCGGGGTGGGGGTGGGGGTGGGGGGGGGGGGGTCACTGTCATCCCAAGGGAACAAAGCCAGCACCGTCCACATCCTGCTGGACTCGAGAAAAGAGAGCCACTCAATTAAGTGTGATCTGGCCAAATGTCTGTTTTTTGTGCTATTTCGGGCCACAGTGGGGATTTTCTGTGCTCCTCTCAAAGGTGTCCTAAACCAGATTCCTTCCCATTTCCCTCATCCCTGTGTTTGAAATGAAAATATTGTTCTTCCTCTTCTTTTTTTTCCTAGTTCTCTTTCCCATCTATCAGACAGATGCAAATGAGGGAAGGGGCAGAGCTGGGACCTCTCCAGAGGGCAGCATTTCCCTCCCACCAACCCACCAGGCCTCCGCAGGGCACCCCCCCACCCCAGTGCCCTGGAGCACAGCATGCTGGGAGATGCAGTTGCCTCAAACCAAGCAAAGCAGAGAGGTCCCTGGTCTTGAGGCTGGGTCATTGTCTGCTGTTGCCCCAGACACACACCAGGCATCTGCCCCTTCTACCACACACCTCTGCCTTTCTGCTTCTGAGCCTTTTCTGGGACTGCACCCTTCCACCCCCACCTCTGCCTGGATGCCCTCCTCCAAGGCCTCCGCTGCAAGGGGCGCCTTCTTAGCTGCAGCAGGGTCACAGGTGAATGAACCTACATCCACACAGTCACGTCTTTGAGGTCTGCTCACCTACCAGACTGAGGGCTTCACAAGGGCAGGGGCACAGCCATGTCGTCATGTGGCTCCAGGACAAGGCTGCCCAAACCCCTCAGCACTGCTGACGTTTGGGGCCAGGTAACTTGTGGGGGTGTGTCCTGTGCATCCCAGGATGTTGAGCAATGTCCCGGGCCTCAACCTACTAGATGTCAGCACCCCCTCCCCCAGTGGAGACAACCAAAAACATCTACAGACAGGGCCCCAGGCCACCCGAGGGACGAAATCACTCCCAGTTGAGAACCACTGCTCTGAGGCCTGCATCCCAACCTCTGCCCGCCCCCAAATGAGCAAATACACAACTCTCCCTACCCCACCAACAGGTGATTTTTATTTTACCTCTTATCATGCATGCATGCATGCGTGCAAAGTCACTTCAGTCATGACCGACTCTCTGCGATTCCATGGACTGTAGTCCACCAGCTCCTCTGTCTACGGGATTCTCCAGGCAGGAATACTGGAGTGGGTTGCCATGTCCTTCTCTAACCTCTTAGCATCATCACATGCAAATTTCATTTCCCATCATACAGAAGCTTCCAGAAGACAGGCCCACTTGACCTCAGCTGTGTATCAGTGCTGATCCACGGTTACCATTTTCTGCAGGAATAACTCTCAAAGCATCAAAGAGCACCTGAGTAAAAGCCAACTCTGTTCCCACTTCGGCACCCTGCCCTGGGCTCCTGTGTGATTGTGCTTCAGCAGCTAAATGTGTCAGGGCCTCGGAGTCTCTGCCTTATTGTAACAATTCTTTGTCCCATGCTAGTAACAGACTTACAACTTCACATCTCTAAGGAGCTGTGGCCCCCAAGAAGAAATCTTTCAAGTGTTTTGTTTTGTTAATATTTATTTATTTATTTGGCTGCGTTGGGTCTTGGCTGTGGCACGTGGGATCTCCTCTCTTCAGGACAGCGTACAGGATCTTCATTTGTGGCATGTGGGATCTAGCTCCCTGACCAGGGATCGAACCCAGGCCCCCTACATTGGAAGCTCAGAGCCCCAGCCACTGGACCACCAGGCAAGGCCCTCAGGTGGTTTTTAACTGACATATTCTGAGAAGTATTATCACTAATAGGCAACATTTATTAAGCATTTTGCTATGTGCCAACCGCAGCCAAGTGCTTTGCAGGCATCTTCTCGTTCAGTCCTCTTAGAAAAGAAACTATGAAATTGGTGGTGTCATTTCTGATACCTGATATATGAGGAAAGAGAGGCTCAGAGAGCTGGAGGAACCTGCCTAAGAACACCCAGAGGTGGTCTGGTGGCCTCCGTCGATTGAAGGTGTCAATCGGAAAATTCACTCAGCTTCAGTTCTCTTTTTAATTTACTTGCCTGTGTTGGGTCTGCAGCTCGTGGGGTCTCCCTTGTCACGTGGGATCTTTCATTGTGGCAGGCGGCTTAGTTACTCCAAAGCATATGGGAGTTCAGTTCCCCAACCAGGGATCCAACCCGAGTTCCCTGCATGGCAAGGTGGCTCTTCACCACTGGGCCACCAGGGAAGTCTCTCAGCTTCAATTCTTGATACTGAAGTTACTTTTTGAAGTCTGAAGCCCACCTGGTGCCAGGCAGGGTTACACCTTCCCAGGCGGACAGGCCTCACCCACTGGGCTCCTGAAGTAGACACCTGTCCCCAGGGCTCCTTGGAAGATTCGACCCCGGAGGCTGTGGCTTGCCGGGGTGGGGGCTTGCGGCCAGGAGTTCGGAGGGCCACCACCTGCTTCCTGGGTGTCAGGCCTCACAGAAAAGCCCTGGCTGCACTGCCCTCCCTCAGCAGGGAGCAGGTGCCGAGATTCTTCAGGGCAAGAATAAAAATGAACCATCTTCTAGCACCTTCTATGTATTTCTATGCATTAAAACAGGCTCTGTCTGAAGAATTTTACCTGCATCAACTCACTAATTCTCCCAACAAACCCATGAGGCGAGTGCTGACATACCCCCAACCCCCCGCCCCATGTCACCGATGAGCAAAGAAACAGTAAGCAGCAGGGCCATGATGCGAACCCGAGACGCTGAACTCCAAAAGGCAGGTGCTTATCCGCACTGCCGTATTACAAGTGTCTTGTGTTGACAGCTGTGTTCCCCGCACTCTGGTCTGAGCGAGGTACTATGTGATTTAGGAACAAATGCACGAAGAAATGAATGAGTCTGTGGTTATGCTGCCACCCGAGTCCACCCCACAGCACCAGGGCCAAGCCCCTTTGCAAGCAGAAATTCTGGCTGGAAAACTAATTCTCACCTGCCCCACCAGGTGACCAAGACCCATGCGATCCATCCACCTCTACCTGGCTGGGGAAGAAACAGGCACCAAACTCTCAGTTTCGGCCCACGTCACGACAGGACTGGAGCGGTCACAGCCACCTCTTCCCATAAAGTCCTTCAGCGGGAGGAATAACAACTTGAGTCTCCACACAGTAGGCTCCAGGGGCCGGGGACTGCGCCCATGTGAAGGTGGGGAGATGGAGCCCCCGGCAGGACAGCCACACCTGGACTTGACCCTGGGCTTTCCAGACGACAGAACACGCTGCATGCAGAGTTCGGACAGGAGGGGAAATGTGCTGGGGGCGGGGGTGACTTTCCTGCAGCAGCAGCTGGAACTCAAACCCTGTCCTGACTCCAAACCCAGGGCTGTGCCACTGCTCAGCCGTGATGCCCCGACTGAACCAGACCAGACCGAGGCATGGTCTCCAGGGAGGGGACCAAGTATGACAGAGTCTGTACACCTCACGTGGGACCCCTGTCTGGGGCCCATTCTGGCCCAGAGCGGCCCAAGCCCCCCCACTGACCCCCTCCGCCTCCCCCCACCCCTGCCTTGCCCTGCCCCACTGCATCTGCTCCGCTCCCCTCCCGGCTCCCTGGACCCCCTTCCTGAGCCCAGTCACCACATAGTAACTGTATGACCGCTGTCCACCGGCCTGGAGCCTCTCAGCTCTGAGCCCTGCAAGCCCAGGGCCAAGAGGGGGGGACTTGGCAGGGAGGGGGTGTCTGCTGGGTGAGTGATGGTTGGCTGGTCCCATGGGAGCCCTGGTGCTCCTGGCCCATCCTCCTGTCCCTCTTGACCAAGTGCCCTTTCCCACGTTGCTCTTTCCTCCCACCGCTACCCGCCCCCCACCCCACACACTCTTCACACGGATTCGAGAACCAGCAGAGCAAAAGCTTTCCGCTGGCAGCCTAGCCGTCTGCGCCTCCGGCCACTGGCACCCACCCTGGTGTCACATTCCAGTCTTGGATCCCAGTGACCCACCCAGGCACAGGGCACGCTCTGCCTCAGTCCCCAGGGAAACAGGATGAGCCAGTTCTTCCCACCCGCCCCATCCCCCCTCCCAGGGAGCAGTGGGGCCCCTCACTTGTCTCCTCTATGGTCTGACAAACAGAATCCTTTGACCAGCACCCTGAGAGTCCCCAAGATCCCAATAGGACCCCCAAAACAACACTGTGCCCCCCCCAGCTCACCTTCTCGCCCACCCCTTCCTGCTGGGAAGGCTTCTGAGTGCTCTGTGCTCCCCCGCTTTGCCCGTGGAGCTGCAGAGAGGAGGCGGCCAAGCCCTGGGCCTCGATGCCTCAGCCTCCTGGGGAGGACAGACACCGACAGAATTACCGCTAATTCCGTGATGAACGCTATGCTTCAGCTGTAGACAAAGGGGAATGACTCAGTTCTGCCGCGGAGGTCAGAGCAGGAGACAGGACGTCTGCTTTGGTCCCAGGAGGCAGGGAGAAAGGTGCAGGGAAGCCCAGGTGGAAGGAACAGCTGGGGCCAACGCAGCACAGAGGCAGCAATGCCAGGGCTGTCTCCGGGGGGGCGGGGGTCTGCTGCAGCAGAAGGGGAAGGGGCAGAGCTGGCGAAGGACAGGAGAGGCCCCCACCTGGGAAGGGCTCCTGAGCAGACCTTTATTCGGAGGCAACAGGAACCCCAGGGCGACACTGCCGTGATGGAGAAAGGTCACCCTGTAGTGGGGCCCACACGGGAGGGGGCAGGATGGAGGCAGGGAGGCCCATGAAGAGGTTGGGCAAAAGCTAGCCTCTCCCGTCACGGCCTTTGTGAACCAAGTCCTCCCTCTTGGCCACAGGACACAGGCTCCATCTGCTGCAGCCACCAAAGAACCACTGGTGTGCTCCCACCGCCAGGATCACCCCCCTCCCCACCTACCTGAGCTCCAAGTCCCCTCAGCCATGCAGCTTCACCTCCACAAAGCCCTCCACCTCTGGCCAAGTGAAGACACTCTCACCTCTGGACTTCATGCTCAGGCTACCCATCCCCCATCCTGAAACTGACTCATGTGGTCCCCATCTGCCCCTCCTCATAGGAACAAGTCCCGCCAAAGATGCTCCTTCCCTCACTGTCCCCAGCACACCTGCCAGCTCTTCCATGGGAGGCCCTGCTTCCCCTCAAGACCTGGCAGGAGCTCCCACTTGTCCCTTTGGGTACCATGTGGGTCCCACCCCTGGGCTGTGACCTTGCAGGCAGGTGTATTAAGCACTGCTGCTGCTGCTAAGTCGCTTCAGTCGTGTCCGACTCTGTGCGACCCCATAGATGGCAGCCCACCAGGCTCCCCTGTCCCTGGGCTTCTCCAGGCAAGAACACTGGAGTGGGTTGCCATTTCCTTCTCCAATGCATGAAAGTGAAAAGTGAAAGGGAAGTCGCTCAGTCGTGTACGACTCTTAGCAACCCCATGGACTGCAGCCCACCAGGCTCCTCCATCCATGGGATTTTCCAGGCAAGAGTACTAGAGTGGGGTGCCATTGCCTTGTCCAGTATTAAGCACAGGACTTCAAAATAGTGGGCCCTGGGAAATACCTGGTGGGCCCGCGAGCCCAGGTGCCTCTCCCACGGGAACACTGCCAACCTGCAGGGCTCCACCTGGTCCTGCCTGCTGAACCACATGTTGGGGGCGGGGGGCGGGGAGAGACATCCACGCACAGCCACATGTGACTATTAAAGCATGAGGTACAAACACAGATGGCCATGGAAAGGCAGTAGTGACAATAACGGTGTCAAGGCCAGCTGGCGTTTATTGGGAGAGACACTGTTCTCAGATTCATGGGTTGCGTGGACTCATTAAAGCTTCACCACAATCCAGTGAGGCTGGAACTGTTATTAGCTTCTTTGTACAGATGGGGACACTGAGGTACAGAGATAAATAACCCATTCAATATGTGGTAAAGCCAGGAATCACCCAACACCTTCCCCTGGAGCTCCCCCTGCCATGACCCCCGCATGACCCCAGGAAGGGAAAGGGGAGCTGAGAAGAGCACGAGGCGAGGCGTGGTCCAGATAGGGGTAAGAGGAAGCTCTGTGTTTGTGTGTGTCAGACGTGTACGCACAAGTGAACAGCAAACCACATTCAAAGTGCTAACTGGGGTTACTGGGGGCACTTCTACCCTATATACCTCTGGGTTATTTGCATTTTTCACAATGAGAACAAATCCATGTGTCACCTGAGTAATTCAAAAAGAGAGACACTGTCAGGGCCTCAATTCATGTTTGTTGAATGACTAGAAAGCAGACTCATTTTCTAGGCCTGTTTTTTCAAACTCTGGGTATGACCCATTAGCGGATCGTGACATCAATTCAGGGGTCACAGAATGCAATTTAAAAAAAAAATCAAATAGACTAGAACAGAAAATATCAGACCAGGGCACAAAACAGAGGAAAGAGCTATTTCACTCAACTTTCGTTTCAGTTACACACAGTGGGCATGAATGAAGCTGGGACCTGAAATGTGTTTCTTACTGCAGGTCACAGGTGAGGTCCTGGAACCCGCAGTCCAGACCCAAGAGCCTGAGGAATCAGCCCGGGCCCTGCTGCACAGGCCTCCTGGTCCAAAGTGGCAGAATGGGTGACCTCCCTGTGTTTAGGAAGCTGCCGGGGTGCCTGGCTGTTGGAAAGGTCACACTCAGCCCGCTCTGGATCACCCGCAGACACACAATCCTGGAACCAAGGCTTCTGAGTGTGAGGGTCTTCCCCAAACCACAATGTCTGTGTCCACTCCCTCTGGGTCACCCAAAAGGCCACTGCTCCTAAAGACTCGCTCCCGGATGCTCCTGTGGGGGGGCGGGGTGGGAAACTAAAAGATTCCTTGCCAGTTTCCAGATGCGAGGCCACGTCCCAGGGAAGCCTCTGGAAACGCAGCCGTGTGGTCAGTCGGGAGGGGCCTCCACTGAGTCTGCAGCGAGGGCCGCTCCCACCCAGGGTGGGCCTGACCCCTGGCAGAGTCGGTCTGCATGGAGGATCTGGTGCGGGCAGAGAAGCAGAGCCCCCAGCCCGAGGCTCCCAGGGCGCTGGCGCCTCCACATCAGAGCTCGCCTAACTCACCCCGCCTCCCTTCCCAGGGCAGCAGACAACTAAAAAAAGATAAAATAAAAAGAAGTAATTCCCCTGCTTTGACGTCAGCTCGAGGTCTTAACAGCCCAGCAGCGGCATGAAACTGGATTGCAACCAGATGTAATGCCCTTGAATCCTCCACACGCCACTGCGTTGGAAGACAAATGGCAGGGGGTTGAGCGGGTGGAGGGAACCGTGCGGGTCCCGCGTGGGTCCCGGATGAGAGCCTGCGGAAACCCTGGGAAGCCCAGGCCCGGGTCGCCATTCAGGCGTGCTGCCTCCCCTCCCCCAGCCCCCCAGAAGCGCATTGTTACTCCGGATGGCGTCTTCATTCAGGGCCAGAGTCCCAGCGCCGCCCCTGTCGGGGGCTCCCCGGATCAGGCACGACTCGGGCCGCGCTCCGGCTCCGGGTGTGGATTTGAGGACGACCCAGAGCCCAGGAGGGGAAATCGCTCGCTGGGAAAACGGGCGCCCCAGGAAGCTAGGGCCGCCACGGCCTCGGGCCTGCGTGGTGTTTCGCTTCCCCTCCGCCCCTCCTGGGCGGCCCCCGGCAACCAAAGCTCCAAAGTCACCCCCGCGTCCTGCCACCCCCTCGCCCCCGCCGCATTTGGCGACGCCGCCTTGCGCCCGGCCCTCGCGTCCTCCTCTGGGTCTCCTGTCTCCCAGGCGCCGGCCCAACGACCTGGCCGGTGGTGCGCCGCCGTCCGTCCAGGGACTCGCGTGGCCGGAGCCCCCACCGTGACGTCACCCCGAAAGGCCCCTGCGCCCCAGGCCTGGCCGAGACGGAGCTCCCCGGCCTCCCGGGCCGCTTCCTGCCCGGTGGCGCGGCCTGCGCACAGGCCCGGGCGCCCCTGCCCGCGTCGGAGCACGGATCGGGGCTCCGCCGAGGGCCTCACACGCCGCCCCTCCCCATCACGGCCCTCGCTGCCCCGGCTCCCACGCCAGGGCCCCGATAGGCCCAGAGGCCCCCAGAGAAGTCGGCTCCCCGCCCCCCACCCGGACGCCCTCACAAAGCTCGCCTCCGGTCCCGGCGCGTCGCGAATGCCCCGGTCCCTACCCCCCGCTCGGGGTACCCCCGGGGACAAGCACGCGCACAGTCCTCGCGCCCCCGCCTCGCACCAGCCCCGGCCCTCGTCCCACGGCGCGGGGCGCCCCCACCCCGCCGCAGCTCCTCCGACTGCCATCCGGTGACCTCGCGCCCCCCGCACACAAAGCGACTTCCCCGCGGCCCCCGCGCCCCCGCCCCGGCCCTCGGTGCTCACCTCGGCGCGCGCTCACTCGGGGGCCCGGGGTCTGGCGCTGCGACTTCGCGGCCCGGAGGTCCGGGAGGCCATAGGGGTCGGGGCGCGGCGGCCCGGCCGGCCCGCGGCCAGGCAGGAAGGAGGGTGGGCCGCGGCGCCCCCTCCTCGCGCCGGCGCTCGGGCGGCGGACTGGGCGGCCTGCTCGGCGCGCTCTCGCCCGGCCGCGCCTCGCTCCGCGCCTCGCCTTCCGAGCGCAGCCTCGGGCGGGGGCGGCGCCCGGGGCGCAGGGACCAGGCCCTGGCCGCGCACCTCCGGGCCTGCTGGCGTCGCAGGGCCGCGGGGAAATGCGGTCCCCTCCGCGCAGGAAGAGCGGGCGGCGGGCGCTGCGCGGGGGGAGAAGGCGGCGAGAGCGCGAGGAGAAAAGTTCCCGGCCGCCTGGCCGCGCTCGCTCGCCGCCCGGGCGCCAGGTGGGCCGTGCGCCCCGACAGCGCCCCCTGGCGGCCCGCGCCCGCTGAGGGCCTGGGGCGGGGGTTTGGACGGGGGGACCCCAGGGGGCCACAAGGACGCGGGGGCCGGGGCCGGAACCTCGGACGGAGGACGTGGACTGGCACTGGCGCTCGAGTGCTCCGAGCTCCAGCCGAGTCCCGGGGCCAGGCCCCCGCCTTCACCCACCACGTCTCTCCCTGTGACCTCGCCTTCCCCGTCTGGGAAACGTTCCGACCTCTAAGCTAGGACGCCACCGCGCAGAGCTCTCTTCACTCACTGGCACCTCGGTGGGTTCAGAGTGAGCAGAGACAAGTGGTCCCTGCCGTCCTGGGGCTGGCGGCCTGGTGGGCAGAGACAGAGCACATGTGAGAAAGACCATTCCCGGGAGCAGTGAGGGCTACTCGGTGAAGTGAGAGGCAGGGGTTGCTTAGCTGGCTGTGAGCGGAAGGAGCCCGCCATGTGGAGCCTCAGGAGCAAGTGCAAAGGCCCTGAGACAGGTGGGACGGGGTTGGGGGGGGAGGCGGACAGGCGGTGGGCAGCAGAAGTCAGAGCCTTGGGGAGGACCAGGGTCTTCAGGGCTACCTGAGCCTAGTGGGGAATTCGGATACAATCCTGGTGCCATTGGCAGAGCCAGGGCAGAGGGATGTTGAATGAATGGGTGAGTGAACCTATTGTGACCCTACAGACCCCCTGGCAGTCCCCACCCCAGGTCTCCACTCACCCAGGTCAGGCAGAAGGTCTCCAGCCCCCATCCAGCCTCTGGGGTCTGTTAGTCCTGTGGGTGAAGGAGGGTCATCAAGGCCTCAGGTTCCCAGGGGACTCGGCCTCCTCACCTGTAGGTAAGAGCACATGGTGGGGAGGGTGCCCTTATGCTGTGGACTGTTCCCCTGTCTGCATGTCCTGTCATCTGATCCTGGCAGCCCCCTGGGGGGCAGACCCATCCCTTTTGTTTACAGGAAGCTGAGGCACACAGCAGTGAGGTCTTCTGTCCAGGGTCTCAAGCTAAGTTCCAGGCAAGACCTGCACCAGAGCCCTTCCCACCAGCTCAGCCACCCACTGCCCAGGGCGAGGGTAGGAGCCGGACAGAATCAGGATCAGACGATGGACACTGCAGTTTTCAGCACAGATTCTGGGGGAGACAGACCCAATTTCTAAGTCTGGTTGCTCTGCGCCCAGCTGGGAGGGTTTGGAAAAAAACAAATTTGCTGAGTGAGTTTCCTCATCTGTAAAATGGAGGCAATAGTAGTACCTACTTCCTGGGGTTTCTGAGGGCTAAAGGAGGTAGGTGTGTGGAGCATCAAGCCTGGAGCCTGGAGGCTGTGAATTCTGTTAGAAGTGCTTTCTGTCACAAGCTGGGGGTGGGGGGGGGAGGTGTGGGGACGGGGCTTCTGTACGTCCAGGGGCTCCTAGCCCCTGCCCTCCCTGCCCTCACCTGCCCAGGGAGAACCCAGGGAAGGCCTGGCAGTAGGGACCTTGGAGGAAGGTGAGAAGAGGGGTGTCCCGGGGGAGGAGGGGATGGGGCAGTCTGGGCACTAACTGCTGCCATTCTGAGAGCAACCGTCGTGCTCCAGGTGCCTTCTGTGGCTGTTTCCTTGGGCTGCTGTGACAAATGACCACACATGTAGTGGCTTAAGACAACCCTGGTTTATTCTTTACAGCTCTGGAGGGCAGATGTCCAGAATCAGCATCAGCGGGCTGAAAGCAAGGTGTCAGAAGGGATGCACCCTGGAGGTTCCAGGTGGAACATCCCTTGCCTCTTCTTTTTTGTTTAAATTAATTAATGTATTTTAATTGGAGGCTAATTACTTGACAATATTGTAGTGGTTTTTGCCATACATTGACATGAATCAGCCATGGGTGTACATGTGTTCCCCACCCTGAACCCCCCCCCACCTCCCTCCCCATCTCGTCACTCAGGGTCATCCCAGTGCACAAGCCCTGAGTACCCTGTCTCATGCATCGAACCTGGACTGGCGATATATTTCACATATGATAATATGCATGTTTCAGTGCTATTCTCCCTTGCCTGTTCTGGCTTCTGGAGGCCACCTGCTTGTCCTGCCCCCTCGGTGCCTGCCCTCCAGGAGCCAGAACACACAGGAAGTCATTGCTCCTGTTGCCACGTCTCCTACTTCCTCTCCTGACCTTCTTGTCTCTTCTTACTCGAACTTGTGATTCCAGTGGGCCGTCTGGAAAGTCCAGGAGACTCTTCCATCCTGGATTTAACACATCCTTAATTTAATCACATCTACAAGGACCCTCCAGGGCTTCCCTGGTGGCTCAGTGGGTAAAGAATCTGCCTGCAATGCAGGAGACACAGAAAATGCAGGTTCAATCCCTGGGTCAGGAAGATCCCCTGGAGGAGGGCATGGCCAGCCACTCCAGTATTCTTGCCTGGAGAATCCCACAGACAGAGGAGCCTGGCAGCCTATAGTCCCTGGGGTCCCAAAGAGTCAGACACGAGTGAAGTGGCTTAGCATACACGCATAAGGACCCTCCACCCCAACACCCTTTTTGCCACATAAGTTCCAGGTATTGGGACCCGGATATCTTTGTGAGCCAGTGGTCAGCCTCACACTCCATGCATCCTCTCAATGCTTCCTCATGACAACTCATTTTACAGGTCAAAGAATTGCTCAGAGAGGTAAATCCCTCATCCAAGGTCAATAGCAGGTGAGTTTGTTCACCTCTCCCATGGATGTTAATTGAGTGCCCACTGTGGGTCAGACACTAGGTTAGGTTCTGGGTTGCCATGTAAAAGCCACCTGTGAAACATGCGCTCTGGAGCCCAGTTACGAAGTGTCATGAGCTGAGGAATTCAGCGAAGGCTTAATTGAGGAATTCAGGGAAGGCTTCCTGGAGGACATGACCGGCCAGCTGAGATCTGGAGAGTGTTCCTTAGGTCTCTTCAGAAGGCTGGGTAGCCTAATTTAGAGAGGGGAGGCTTCTGAGCAGGGGAGGGCTCAGACTGCTGTGGGCACCATTAGGGGTCAGTCAGCAGAGCCAGCCCCTGGGGAGATTTCTGCTGAGAAGCTGCTCATCATCCTTCATGGGATGCAGGTGGGAGGTACGACAGGTGTGGACCCAACACAGACACACAGTAAAGACAGTGTTAGTACTAAGGTATTGAACTTGCAGCTCCAAGGTGGGATCCAGGCTGCCAGCTTGTTTTAATTGGAAGGTAGAGCAGTGTCTAAAGATTTGGAATTGAAATAACTTTAATGAGTCTAACCACCACCCACACCCACATTTAAATCACGAACTGCCCCCCAAGGCACTGGATTTGAGAAACAGTCCCCTCTCCCCAGGGGTCTTAAGACTCAGTTCTGCAGTTCTGCTTTGGCCTCCAATTTCCCCTAGGTTTTCTCTTTGGTCAGAAGCAGTGACTCGTCTCGGTGGGGAGAGAGGTACCCAAGGGCTGGGAGACAGGGAAGGGGGATCCACCTCCAGAGGCCCAGACCCCGAGGGGCTGTCCTGTCAGTGGCCTACCTCCACTTCCATCTCGGCCAGTCGGGTCATCCGTGGTTCAGGAGACCGAGCACAGGGAGGGGCAGCACCTGGCACGGGGCATGCAGAGCCGAGCGCCTGCAGGTGTGTCCAAGGGCCCCACCTGAGCTCAGTGCACAGCTAGCCACCTCCCTGGGGAGGACACGCTCCAGGGCTGCGGCGTGCCTACACTGGCATCGTCTCCACCTGTGCGGGGCGTGCCGCGGGCCGCCCTCGGTGAGGACGGAGCCGGCGTCTACGTGCCAGGCCCTGCGCACTGGGGTCTGCGAGGTCGAGGCTCACCTCCGTTTTGTAGAGGAGAAAACAGAGGCCTGGAGAGAGCAGGAAACCCTCAGTCACAGAGGAGCAAGGTGGAAGGCAGACGGGACTAGCCCAGCGCTGCCCTGCACCCACAACACAGCCTCCCTGAGCCCCTCATTTCTCCAAGGGGCGTGGCCTTGGGCAACTTCGCTCTGGAGCTCCTCCCCACCAGGTGAGTCAGGCCCATGAGGCTCCACCACCCCCATGAGGAAGGCGGGAGGGAGTGAGGCACCCCTCTGTCTGGGGGCTTTGATGGCGAGCAGGGCAGGAGAGACCCTCGGGCCTCCCACCTCCAGCAGAGAGGTGAGGAGGAGGTGACAGCCCTGCTCGTCTCTGCAGGGCCGGGAGGCTCTGCCAGTGCCCAGGACTCCCTGGGCCCCATCACCCGCCCAGTCACTCCCCTACTTAATGCACAGGCACGGAGCCACGCCCATTCCAGACTCCTCTCTGGGAATGACCCAATGTGGGCCCCACCCTCACGGTACCCAGAGTCTGGACTCCTGCTGGGGGCCTCATGAGCCCAAGGTAAAAACGACTTTGACTCCCCTGCCACTGGGAATGAGCATTTCTTAGTAACAGAAGGAAACTGTTTCGTTGGGATTTTATTTTGAAAAAAATGAAGTTGAAGCTATGAAAATACCTACATTTTATCTTCCAGCAAACAAAATTTAGGTTAATTTGCTAATTCTTAGATTAATGTACTAATTCTCAGAATGCAGGAAAGTTCACTGGAGGAGGAATGGTTTTCCCACAGAAATGCCCAGGGGTCTTTCCTTGGCCCTTCGAGCACTAACTACCCAAAGCACCCAGTGCACCCCGTGGCTCTGAGTTCTGTGACATTCAACTCACTCTCTGGAGTACTGTGTTGTCCTTCATGCTGGGTGTTCTCATTCTTCAGATGTTGCTGGTGGAGCCAGAAAGAGCCTCAGCTTGTCAGCGACTGTCTGCGGGATTCCTGAGTTCTCCAGCATCATCTCCCAGCAAGTTCAGAACATTCTACAGCTTCAGCAAGATGTGAAGACTTCCTTTGTCATCAACTTGTATATGTGACTCGGACAGAAAAGATCCTGAGGGCAGAGGTGAGGAGACCTGCTGAGCAGGGCGGATGTTTGAGTGGAACTGAGTTTATAAGTGGCCAGGACAGCAGCAGCAAATGTGGTCGTGTTTTCACAGCTTTTACATCCAATGTGTATAATACTCAGCTGCTGGAGCCCGCTGTCAGAATGAGTTGCATCACCCCAGGACTGATCGCATCTAAGGAACGTCAGGGAAGATAAAGTTCCACCTTGGCTCAGCCACTGTGGATCTCTGTGACAGAACCTTGGTCTTAACTCACACACCTTGTCTCTTGGTGGTAATAACACCTTGATTTCCTGGGAGGAGCATTCCTTCCCACTTTATGCCCACGTGGTTCAGCCGGGGCTGATACTGCCTCTGGGATGCACTGATGCTCCTGTGATGCAGGTTTAACCAATCAGAGTGCTCTGTTTCCCTGGCCACAGTAGCTGGCTCAAGGATGGCCACATGACCCAAGCCTGCTGGCAGTTTTGCAGGGAACATCAAGCCTTGCTAGAACCTCCAGGGGATGTGAAGCTGGATGGCTGCGGGCCTGAGGATAAAGCCAACATGTAGGAGAGCAGTGTGGAAACACATACAGAGACACCAGCTGGGCACCTGGATCCAACTATGCCTGAAGCTTGTGATACACCTGAAGCCAATATAGTTTACCTGTCTGCATAAACAGCCTAAGTTTCTCTTCTGTCACTTGTCTCTGAGAGCACTGAGGCTGCTTTGCCTGGAGAAAGAAAAATTGGGGTGAGGAAGGTAGGGGCTTGATGTCTTCAAAGACCTGAAGGGCTTCCCTGGCTGGCTGTACGTATATGCACACTGATTTCCAGTGGGAGGAAGGACTCTTCATGAGGCAGGACCTTCCCACAGTGAGAACTGTTCAAAGAGGGCTGTGCACTGGCTCAGGAGGGAGGGAGCCCCCCTCCTCAGGGCTGGGCAGACAAGGAGCATGTGGTGAAAGGGGCTTAGGTTGGCTGCAAGGACCATGGTCCTGTCATCGGATGAGTATGGCCTGGGACCTCAGACCCGCTTTAGTGGACAGCTGGGGAGCATCAGTGACTCCCGTGCTAAACTGTAAAAATGTTTAGGATCGTCAAGAAGGTCCAAGAAGTGTTCAGTGATCACCGCAGCATCCACCATTGTCAGCTCGAGAAATAAAACCTCACCAATGCAGCTGAGCTCCTGGTCACGGAGCCGCCTCTGGCTGGAAACTCTCACTGCATGTGCACCATCCTAAGGGTGATGGAGCCCACAGGTCTTTCCTAAACAGTGAGAATTGTCCTACTTTCAGGCTCTGCAGATTTTTCGTTTATTAACAGTGGTGAAAATAAAAGTGCTTGTTGTTATTGTTCAGTCGCTAAATCTTATCCAATTCTTTGCAATCCCATGACTGCCGCACACCAGGCTTCCCTGTCCTTCACCATCTCCCAGTTTGCTCAGATTCACATCCACTGAATCACTGATGCGATCTGACCATCTCGTCCTCTGCTGCCCTGTTCTCCATTTCCCTTCAGTCTTTCCCAGCATCAGGGTTTTTGTGCTTAGCTGCTAATAGAACATGTATTTTTCCTTTCTTCCTTCCTTCTTCCACCTTCTCTCCCTCCCTTCTTTTTTTAAGGATGGTTTTATTTATTTATTTAATATTGGCTGCACTGGGTCTTCATTGAGGCATGCAGGCTTCTCTAGTTGTGGTGTGTGGGCGTCTCTCATTGCAGAGCCTGGGCTCTAGAGTGCACAGGCTCAGTAGCTGCAGTGCTCAGGCCTAGTTGCCCTGTGGCATGTGGGATCTTCGTTCCTCAACCAGGGATCGAACCCATTTCTCTGCGCTGAAAGGCAGACTCTTAACCACTGGACCACCAAGGAGTCCTTTCTTTCTTCCTCCCTCTCTCCCTTCCTCCTTTCTTTCTGGTAATAAAAAACTATTACAAAAGCAGTCCTCAAACCCTTTTTTTTATCTAGTTTGCATAAAAGCTATTCCACCCCCCAGGCCCTGGCCCCCTTGCACCCCTGCTCCGTGTCTGGGCTCCGTCTCGCCTCCCCACCCCTCTGCACGGTGTGGACAATCAGTGTAAGGGCTGTGAGGACTGAGACTGAGATGAGCTCCCCCCGACCCCTTGGCACGTCCCCGGGCGTGTGCGTGGTGTGGGCTCGGCTCTGGCATTAGAGGTAATGACGGTCATCTGGGCAAGTTGCCCCAAGCTCCCCCGAGCCCTCCCTGCTCACCCGCCTCATCCAGGTGGTCGTGAAATCCTGTCAGTTCCACCCTCTGCTCACCCCGGGCTCACAGCCTCTGTAACTTCTGTCCTGTTTCAACACCCCGTCCACCCTCCTTGCAGTGGCCTTGTTCCTTCCGCTGTGTCCGTCTCTGGCTTGCAAGGCCCCCCGCACCCCAGGGCTGACCTGTTCACATCCTACCCTGCTCGTCCCTCCTGGATGCCTTACAGGTCCCTCCATGGCCTTGTCTCCCTATTTTCCGAGCGTTCCCCCTGCTGTTACCTCTGCCAGAGACGCCCTTCCCTCTTTGTCCTTTCTGGCTGCTCCCTCCGCACCCTTCCAGGCTCAGATCAAGAGTGGACTCCTCCAGGAAGCCTCCAGACCCCCGCCAGCCCCCTCGGTTGTCCTGTGACCTTCCTGGTGATCAGTACCCTTTGCGAGTCTCTCTGGCTCCAGGTGGTGAGTTACTGGAGAGCAAGACTGCTGTCCTCCTTAGGGCTGGGCAGACCATTTTTTGCACAATCCTTTTAAAAACAATACTTCTTGCTTTTTTAAGCTCTTTGCACCCACCAGCTCATGCAAGCCTCCCAGGAGCACAGGGAGGGTGGAGGAATGTGTCGGTTCACGTAAATTCAGGGGCACCGGGTGGGTATGTGCCTCCCCCGTGGCTGGTGTGACCTGTGGCCACTGACCTGCCGCCCTAGGACTGCATAGATTGGCTCCTGCGGTCCTGGAGGTCAGCAGTCCAGCTCAGCACCACCAGGCTGATGTCAGGGTGCCAGCTCCTGCAGCTCCAGGGGACGGCCATGTCTCCCATCAGGGTCTGGGACCGCCTGCCTCCCTCACTCGTGCCCCCACTCCCACCTCCCTACCTCCGTCATCATCCCTCCTCCTGCCTATGTCAGTCCTCCCCAGCTTCTTTCTGAAAGGACACTTGTGATGACATTCAAGGCCCACCCAGCTAAGGCAGGACCCTCCCGCATCTGAGGACCTTTCCTTGGTCACACCTGCAGGGCCCCTTCTGCCCTCTGCCATCACACGCACAGGTTCAGGCCTGGAGTGTGGGTATCTTTGGGGCCATTATCCAGCAGCCACAGGAACGCCCCTGCGCAGCAGAGCTGAGACACCCCTTCACCCCCAAGTCTGGTTCTCACCTCCCGTCCTGAAGGTTTGCGGCCTGGCTGACCACACTGGGCTGGGCAGTCCAGAAAGAAGGAGGAAGTAAGCCCCCAGCCTGCAGGTAGGGAGAAAACCCACACAGCCCTGTGGGTGGAGCAGGGGCACCAGTTACATGGACCCGGTGGGGCATCACTCTCCAGGGCAGGCCATACAGAGGTGGCGACCAGGTAGCCTTCACAGAGGGTGGGACACACCTGTCCCTCCCACCTCCTCCCGCTCCACACCTGGTGGTCAGCAGGTGCTGGACGATGGTCCTTCCAGAGGATGCACTGTTTAGAACATGTCGGGCAGAGGGCCGGACGGTTTCCCCTGTCTTCCACTTAGATCTCACAACTATGATCTCTCATGTACCCATTCTATGGGCATGCAGATTGAGGCCTGTCTGCTGTGGTTGGTGTTTCTTGACCAAGCCTGTGCTCCCTGCCTTACATGTCCAGGCTCCGGGGTGCCCACATTACCCTGTAGGGACACACTGTCCCCCGTCTCATCGTGCAGAGGGGAAACTGAGCTTAGTGATGAGAGAAGTATCACAGACATGGAGGCCAGTGCCTGGCAGGGGGATGGGGCCAAGCTGCCTCAAGAGCTGCACTTTGGCATGGAAGCAGAGGGCCCCAAGGTCCAGGGTGGCTGGACCCGAGGGCCCGAGGGCCACTCCCTCTCAGGCCCACAGAAGGGCAATGCTGCAGCCACCAGGCTGTGTGTGTGCAGCCGCCAGGCAGCAGGGCCAGCTCCGTGGGAAGGGAACAGGGGACTGGGGGCGCCAGGGGAGGAAGTGGAAGAGGGGGCGGGGATGGGGGAAGGGAGTGGGAAGTGAGGGGATGGGGGGGCCAGGAGGGTCGCCATAGTAACGGAGCCAGCTCTGCTCTCAGGCCGGCCTGCCCCTGGGGAAGAAGATAAAACGTTTTCTATCGATTTCTGTCTGGAAAGTCATTGGTGATAAGCTCTTCCGGTGGAGACTGGAGGCCCAGCTGCTGGGAGCATGCAGGGCGGAGGCACAACCTGGTCGCTTGGGTGGGGAGGTGACCAAGCCAGCAGGGCGAGCTGGGCGGGGAGCCACCTGCTGGGCCCCAGTCTCCCCTCCCGCCTGGGTGGCCTGCCTCCCCTCTCCGGCTGTGGTGGGAGGGGAGGGGCCAGGGCCTCGTTGCGTGATGGACTGTGGAGCTGTCCACCTGTGCCGTCTCTGGGACTGTCAGCCTGTGTCTGCGGCTTCTTGCGCTCCACCGAGGTCATCCTGGAGGAGGCGGCTGGCTGCCCCCTGGCGTCGGACCAGAGGCCACAGGACCTCGACACCCTGATGCTTGCTGAGGGCTCTGGAAGAGGGGGAAGCCCCCAGTGCAGGGCCGAGCCCATTCACGTGTGTGCGTGTGTGTGCACATGCTGGGGTGTGGGGCACAGGTGTGTAGCACTCCCGTGCAGAGCAGGTGTGTACACCTGGCACAGACCTGGAGGGAAACCCAGGTGTGCCAGAAACAGCCTGCTTCCTTCCTGTCCTTAAACCGACTTCAGTCTTGTGCTGAGACTGCCTCTGGCTGCCTGGCAGGAAACTGGATCTCAGCAGGTGTCCCCTCCAGGGAGGAGAAGGTGTCGAGGCCACTCTGAGTGTGGCCACCTTGCCTGGCAGAGCTGCAGGCCAGCACAGGTGACCACCTCTTCCTGGCTGGCAGAGACACCAGCAAAATGGCCCGGGGAACAAAATGCCCAGCGGCCTGCCTGGGGAAGTGGGGGAGGGGTTGGTAACGTGCAGACAGAACTAGGAGGAGAACCTGAGTCTGATGTCTGGAGCCCTGGAAGCTGCTGCTCAGAGTGGTGTCAGCAGCCACTAATTAAAGGAAATAAAAAATGTTTTCTGTGGTTCCCAGTCACAACAGCCACAGCTCAGGTTTACACTACTGCTGTCCAGCACAACACAAGAGCCACACTCATGAATGGCGTGACCTGCCCATTCTACAGATGGGAAAGTTGAGACCAGACACAGCTCCCAGCCACTGGGACCTTCAGCTCCCCAAGGCTCCATCTGAAGTGTCCCCAGGGCGGCCTGGCAGAGTGGCCCTGGGCACCCCTAGAGGGACGTGGGCTTTGGGACAGTGATCCTGCCCCTGTGGGAGGTGGACACCTGACTCTGGCTGGCTGAGTGGCCCTGAGGCTCCAGCCTTGCCTCAGGCTTGGCACCTCACTTCTCGTTGGCTCAGTTTCCCTTCCAGGTGATGGAGACTGTGACAGCCTCCCAAGGCTGCTGTGAAATTTCCATAGGTTTATATGTGTGAAGTGCTCGGGACAGAGCCTGGGGCACAGTCAACACCAGTCCACCACATGACATTTCAGAGTTGCTGTCCTTCCCGCACAGAGAAACGCCTTGTGCTGTGTCCACGTGGCCACGGGTACCTGGGCTTCTCTCCCAGAGGCCAGGCTGGGACTCTCTGGGACTCAAACCCCTATCCTGTCCGTGCTTTAGCATTCACTTGACAAATGTTTGCTGAGTTTGCTCTTGGGAGTGCTAAGTTTGTATGATATAAATCTGGAGCTCTAAGGACCACCCAGACCAGGGAAAGCTGATCTGAGAATAAAGTAAGCAGCAGAGAGGGAAACCCAGGAGGCTCCCTGAAGTTGGAGAGCTGGATCCAGCTATTCCTGAAGCTGGTTTCTTTCCAGTTATGCTCACCAAATAATTTTTTTTTTTTTTGTCATCTTGCAACTCAAAGACTAATGAGAGGCCATCTCATCCAACCCCTTGCCCCCAGTGCCTGATCCTTTTCCATAGCAACTCTGAAAACTTCTGTTTGAACGCCACTTATAATGGGGATCTCACTAGCTTGCAAAGGGTGGCCAGGCTGCTTGCTGCTGGAGAATCCGTGCTGGTTGAGATGAGGCCCAAGGCAGTGGTCCAGTTTTCAGCCCGGCTGACTAGCTGCTGTGTGACCCTGAGCAAGAGACTTTCCACCTCTGAGCCTCAGCTCATCACCTGTGGCATGGGCTCCCTGGCAGTGCTCATCTGGAGGACAGTGAGGAGTCAGGGAGAGCACACATGTGAAGTGCTGGGTCCATGCTGCGCCTGGCACAGATCCTGGGGAGTGGGCGTCTTGCCCTGGAAGCGGATGAACAAGTATAGGTTCCACACATCTGAGAGGCCATCTTGTCCCCAGGAAGGGCTGGCACCAGAGCTCTGTGGAGAGCCTGGGACCATTGCCACAGCCCTGACACGCACTGCTCAAGTCCTTCCTGGCCGCTGTTCACACCCAAGCTGGCACTATCTGTTGTCATGGTGATGGAAGCCCATGCGGTCCTGGGCTGTCAGTCACCCTGGCCTGTGCTTGGGGGGCAGGCATGCGTGGTTTGTGTGCGCATGTGTACGAGTGTGTGAACAGAATGTCTGCCTGAGGCTGTGAGTGTGTACCCATCATGACATGTGGGCAGCAGGCATGCAGTGTGTGTTTCTGGGTCCCTGGCCGGAGGCGGTGTGGACAAGTGGCAGCTCAGGTGTCTGATCGCGGCCGTTGTGGTCACCCCTCCCCTTCTGAGCCACAGTTTCCTCTGCGAACATAGCACATTGTGAAAGGCAATCTCACCCGCTATTTCACATATTCATTCAGCATGTGTGTATTGAGGGCTGACTCTGCATCAGGCCCTGGGGACTCAGCAATCCCAGGTCCTCTCCTGGGCATCTTCAGTCCAAGGAGAGGTGGACAGACCAAGTCAGCTAACGAGTGCTCAGTGCGATGGGGGTGATGCGGGCAGGGTTTCCAGCAGTGGCCCGAGGAAGGAGGGACAGGCACGCAGAGGGAACGGCAAGTGCAAAGGCCCTGAGGCAGGGCTGCTGTACTGGAGCATCGTGGGCTCCAGTCTGAGGGGCTGTCAGGTCACAGGTGGTGATGGGAGCGGGGAGAGCGACCAGCGCTGTCCACAGGACTGGGCAGGCCAGGGCTTGGATGCCAGGCCGGGAGAAGGGGTTTAGTCAAGGCTAAAGAAGCCTGGACAGGTCTTCATGTTGGAAAGGCCCAGTGAGCCTGGGGGCTGGTATGGAAGATGAATGGCAAGGGGGGGTGGGCAAGAGGTCAGTGACAAAAGGTGTTGGTGGCAGACTGCTCAGGGTGACTCTGCTCTGACCCCTCTGCACTCTCTGTTCTCCTAGATGAAGTCAGAACCCTCCCAACTCGGTGAGAAGACAAATAACCCAGCTGAGATGAGCAAAGGTCTGAGTAGATGGCTTCCCAAAAAAGAGGTTCAGTGGGAACCATGCCTACCACAGCTGCCAACACGGCCACGAGGGAAAACGGGTAACACCAAGTTCCGGTGAGGATCCAGGGCTCGGATGGCGGGGGCGCTCACACGTGGCTGCGGGAACGTGAAATGTGCAGTCACTCTGGAGAACAGTCTGGCAGCTCCTTATACAGTTAAATATACACTCCCCATACGATCCAGCCTTTCCGCTCCTAGGTGTTTACCCGAGAGAAATGAAAACATATGTCCGCACATATGCTTGTGGCAGTTTTACTCATAATTGCCCCAAACTGAAAACAACCCAAATGTTCGTCAACTGGTGAACGGACGTGCCAAACGTGACACATCCATACAATGAAATATTATTCAGCAATAAAAAGGAATGAACTGTGGTGCAGACAGAGCTGTCTGTGAGCCTGGAACACACTATGCCGGGTGGAAGGAGCCAGATCTTGAGGCTGGAGACGGTGTGATTCTATTCACATGACGTTCTGGGAGCATGGAGATGGCAGGGACAGAGAACAAAACAGGGCCTGGGCGTGGGGGAAGGCCAACTTTTAATGCAGGAGACCCAGGTTCCATCCCTGGGTTGGGAAGATCCCCCAGAGGAGGGCATGGCAACCCACTCCAGTATTCTTGGCTGGAGAATCCCCATGGTCAGAGCCTGGCAGGCTACAGTCCATGGGGCTGCAGAGTCAGACCCAACTGAGCAGCTAAGCACAGCACACAACATAGATGCATGCACTAAAAACCGGTGAATTTAGCTGTATGTCATTACACTGTACAGATCTGGTCACAAAGGCTGATGCTGACCACTTCCTACCATTTGCTAGAGCCAGGAGGAGGTCCGGAGACACAAGCTTGGCCGCCGGGGCCTCAATCTGGCTCCGCAAGCAGAGCCATTTCTCAGTAAATGTTTGATCAACTGCTTAGGAAATGATTCCCTCCTCAAACTGAGGGTCCTTGCTCTCAACGCCTGAGGATCAGCTGATCAACCGATCAGACAAGTTGGGTGTGCCGAGAAGTTGTGTGTGTGTTGTCTGTGTGTGTGTGTGAGTGCACGAGTGTGCATGAGGCAGTGTTCCATGTGGACTTGCAGACTGTGGCGTGTGGCCATCACAGGGGATCTGGCTCACTCCCAGCACCAGGCAAGGTGGCATGGACACCCCACTTGCTTTGATGTCAGGGTGGCAGGAGACTGGCTCTGGTCAATGAAACGTGAACAGAAGTGAGGACACCACCTTCAGGAAGCAGCTTCAAGAACAGGATTGCAGTTCCCTTTTCCCTCTGCCCAGAGCCTCCCATCCTCACCAGGACAGAGTCCCATCAGCCTGGGCCCCGGGGTGACTCTGATGAGGGGTGTCTCCCAGCCCCTCGGGTCAGATGTGCAGCCTGAGCGAGAAGTCATCTCCTTTTCCTCCTTTCTGCCTATCTCATCCTCTTGACAGTGCCTTTCACAGAGCAGAGGTTTTAAATTTCAGTGAGGCCCAGCTCATCGATTCTTTCTCTGATTGACCATGACTTGGTGATGTATTTAAAAAGTCATTGCTCAGGACTTCCCAAGCAGTCCAGTGGTTAAGATTCCATGCTTTCATTGCAAGAGGTGAGGGTTCGATCCCTGGTCGGGAAACGAAGATCCTACATGCCTCCCAGTGCAGCAAAAAAAAAAAAAAAAAAAAGTCATTGCTCAGTCTTTGTTCTTTTAAGGCTTAAAAGTCACTGAGATCTCGGGGCTGCCTGCTATCACAGCACAGCCTCACCTGTCCTAACTAACACAGCAATTAGAACTGAATTGTCAAATTGTCACCTGGCTTACAGAGTCAGGCTGCAGAATGGACTGTCCAGCTCTGCTCTGACCCGGACAGTGGGGAACCAGGGACCCTCTTGCCACTACAGCAGCCCCCCAACACTCACAAGCCTGGACCCTGGAGACTGGGTGGCAGCAGCGGCAGCAGCAAATGCCCCTACCCTAAGGCAGGAAGGAGCCTCTTCCTCACTCTCCTTCCTGGTCTCGGGGCTCAGTGCATTGTATGGTCGGGGCAATTTCTAATCTGGAACCTAGCTGCATGGGATCAGGAGCAGGGAGGTGGAGAAGGAGGCAGGAACGGTGCCAAGGGCCCCTTGACTCTGGCCCACTGTGGGGGTGGGGAGGAGGGTAGCGCTACCAACAGAAGAGGCAGAGAATGAGGCTGGGGGTGACTGGTGGGAGGGAAGAACAGCCTGAGTGGGCAGGGGGCAAAAGCAAGAGGGAGTCAAGAGGAAGGGCCGGCTGAGGGTTGGCTCTGGAGAGGGAGGCTCTGGGGAGAGGTGGGGGGTTGGGAGATGATCCTGGCTGTGGAGGTTCAGCAGTGCCCACTCCCCCAAATTCATGTTCCCCTGGTCCCCCAGATGTGACCTCCTGTGGAAACAGGGTCTTTGCAGCTGTAATCAGGTAAGGATCTCAAGGTGAAATTGCCGTGGATTTAGGCGTGAATCCAATGACTGGGGGCCTCAGAAGGGGAAGAGGGGACACAGAGACACTTGGAAGGCCATGGTCACTGTCACTCCCGGTCACAGTCAGTCAGCGACCGCAGGGAACAGGGGCTGCCTGCCTGCATGACAGGGCTGAGGGACACTGAAGACTTCTCCCAGCATCCTGGCTTCCGGGCCTGGGGATTCCTGAAAGGGAACAGAACCAAGTCCAGACTGAGGGTTAAGGGCTACCACACGAGCCCAGCAGTCCCAGAGATGCTGTGTCCACTTGCTGGCTATTTACAGGTTTGCTGACCTGCCTGTGACTGATTCTCCATGCCGGGCCTCTGGGAGTGAAAGCGGGCAGGACCCCGGGCATCACTGGGCTGGCCAGGGAAAGAAGGCACGTGGCTGCCTCTGTATCTCCTCAGTGACAAGCCTGCTGGTCGTCAGCACTGAGGTGGGGAGAGGGCTGCATGGGGCCCACTGGTCAGAGGCACCCCGAGCTTGAAGGGCCTACCCAGACTGGGACCTTGGGTGGTGTCCGCGAGGGGCAGAACCCCAGGAAGCCTCGTCAGGAAGAAGGTAAAGAGGAACCAACCAGACAGTGTTGGTGACCAGGGCGAGGCAAAGTCACGGGAACCGTTCCCCACGCCCGCCACCGCCACCCGGCGGCCAGTGCCGAGCATGCTCCAGCTGTCCACCAGGTGGCGCTGCAACCCTGGCAATGACTCCCTCAGTTTCCAAAGCGCTGCTGACGCCCGGGTTCCATATGCAGCCCTCATGTCTGCTCTCCCAAGCCGAGCTCACCTTCTAGCGGAGAAGGCTTGGCAACCAGCCCAGGGTGAGCCACCAGGAGGCTGCAGAGTCGGGAAATGGGCCCGCCCGCCTGGACGCTTAACTTTGGCGCTGCCTGGGGCTCAGGATCTGATGCTGAACGCCTGGCCAGCATACCCCGCCGGCCTCAGCTTGCTCCCAGCGTTTCTGGGGGCGGCGGCCACCTCCCACAGAAGTCACTGCTCTGGAGCCCTCATCTTGGAGTCTGCCTCCAAGGACACCCAGCCTGAGCCCCATGTGGGCCAGGGCAATTGCATCGTGGCCCGGTGGGGGTAGGGAATGGGTAGGGGGTCTGCAGCAGCTGCAGGACAAGCACTTGGTGTTGATCTGGGGACAGAGGTGGACACGGCCCGAGGGCTCACCTGCCCGGGGCAGTCTCTAGTCACGGCCAAGGGGGCCGATGGTGGTAGTGCAAGGACCCTAGGGTGTGATCCTCTCGGCACCTCATGGCATTGCCCAGTTCTCCTGCCTGTGAGATAGCCAGGGCTGCCCCTCTGCCTCCTGCAAACCTGGCCCCCAGATCCTCACTTGGACCACCCCCAGGTGTGAGTGAGCAGATATGCTTACCTTCTAGTCGATACACATCCCACAGAAAGGACCTGAGAGTGGACGGCACACCTCCCAGTGAGCACTGTGCGTGTCCTCCTCCTCCCAGCCATAAAGGTGTGTTTAAACACTTCTTTTGTTTCTGTGAGGTCAGCCCAGAGCTGGAGCTTGTCGTCGTGGTGGTTTGGAGGGGTCAGCTGTGGCGTGGGTGATAACAGCACAGCGATGGGTGGGAACGAACTGGTCAGGTTCATAAACCAGCCGCTGGGTGTTGTGCTCACATGTCACCTGGACCACCATCTCAACAATCACACAAGGAGGGAACTCCTATCACCACTGGATCGATGCGGAAACCAAGGCTTAGGGGGATTTGCTCTGGTCACACAGCTCAAGGGCTCACTTCCTGCCAGCTTTGTTCTGAGAAGTTTACCTGTGTTGATATTAATACACAGTTTTCCCAGTGAGCCTAGGAGGTAGGTGGTGCTATCATCCCATTTTACAGATGAGGATACCGAGGCACAGGGCTCACGTACAGCCAGGGAACAACAAGCTGGGGGACCACAGAGCTCACATCTTCACCCCGACAGCCTTGGTGTCCTGTCTGTGGATCAGGGAGACGACAGAGCTTCCTGAGCTGGCTGAAGGGCCCAGTGAGGCCCTGGTGCCTGGATGAGCCTAGGTCAGCACCTGGCACACAGTAGGTGCCCTGCCCCCAGCCGCTGTCGTTACCCTGGCCTCATCCCCAACCCCTCTCTCTGCTTCCCATATTTGTCTAAATGTTGTCTGCCTGGAAGCATGTCCTCCCGCCTCTGGCTATTTTTAGGTCCGTTTCTTTAGAATTCTGGATTCTACATGTAAGTCCCACAGTTATTTGTCAGGAGATGTGACAGCTGCTCAGATGGAGTAACTGGGAATGCTGTGATTATTCTGCAGAATCCACTGCCCCAGCCTTTGCTGGGCAGTGACTCACGGACCATCCTTCTGTCTCCCGGGGACACAGTGCAGCTTCACCGAGTGACTGGGTGATTGCTGGAAGAGGCCTCCTGGACAGGTGTCGAGGATACACTCAAGTCTTCCTGGGAAGATGCACAGGACGGAGCTGCAGGCGGACGGGGGAGGGTAGGCAAAGAAGCCATGGACTCTCCTCTGGCTTACCCCCACAGAGCCTCAGGCCTGGGAGGAGCAAGCGTGAGGGAGAAGCGGACTTCTTAGTAGCAGCCCCAACTATAGGGCTGGAGACTGAGGCGGACACCGTTGGTCTCATTCCTAACACCTATTCCTTTTGTGCTCACAAAAAACCTTGATTAGTTTTTGATAGAGTGCTCTAAGCCAGTCATGACCATTTTGTCATCAAATTTCCCAGTTTTTCATGCTGGTCGTATGACCCAGTTCTGGCCCATCAGTCCTAAAGTGACAGTATGCTGGAGACATTTCTGGGAAAGCATTTGCTTACCTGATGAAAAGAGGTGCAGCTACCGCAGCCCTTGACCTTTCCTTTACCTTTGGCTTGCCTGGAACCCAAGTGTGATGACTAGAGTTATGGCAGCCATCTTGTGACTGTGAGGTCAAAGCATAAGGCTGAGAGGTCAACTGTATTAGGGATAGTGGAGTCAAGATTCCTATGCTAGCAACTTCCTGTTTCTAGTTGTGGGGATAAAAGAACTTCCTATCCATTTGTTTGCTTCTGTTGGTTGTAATTTTGTATTTTGCAATTAAATGTGTTCCTCCTGATACAGACATGAAGGCCAGGTGGGCAGCTCTGAGGCCCATCTGTGCTCAGAGGTCCACAAACAGCTCCTGGGATGACCCTGGGCTAAGGCCTCTGCTGGACTTTGGTGAGGTGGAGTGATTCAGACCCACCCAGACTCACCCCTCAGGGTGTCATGGGCCACCAAAAGAGACAAGTTGTGTAACTGATCTGAACTGTTCCCAGTTTTCAGGGGCAGGAAATCCCTTTTCTTTTGGAAATCAGATTTAACTCTACCTTTGTGCTCACGTGCCAGGGTTGGAAGACCTGCCCAAGAGTGTGATGGGGGTGGGGTTCTCAGGGTCAAAGCGGGGCCCTAAAGCTTCAGCTGAAAAAGCCCAGGGACCTGGCCCTGCACACGAGGCCTGTGCAGATCCAGTGAATGTCTGGTCCGGGTCTGGGCCTGGTTTACACCAGCATCTCAGGGGCTCCCTGCATGGATGGGAGTGGAGGGCAGGAAGCCGCACAGGGTTGCCCTGGGTGGGCCTGCACGGGCCAGACAGAAGGCAAGTGGGGTACCATCTCCTCTTTCTCCTCTGCTGGGAGGCGATCACGTGCCCCCGCCCCTGTGCCCCTGTGCCCTGGATGCACCTGCATCTCCCAGTGAGTGCCCACAGGACCCAGGACTGCCCTCGCCCTACCCACACCTGGACAGACATCTGCCCGCGTTGGAAACTTCCTCGACCCCCTGGCTCTGGGCCCGGACCTCGCGTTGTAGGAGGCTGAGCAGCGTCCAGCCTCGGTGTCCATGCCACACCTCCCAGCTGTGGCAACCACGGACGTCTCCAGACTGTGCCCAGTGTCCCCTGACTGAGAGACCTGGACTTGCAGAGGGTGGAACTTTGGAGAGAGAAGGCAGCTGCCTCCTCCCCCTGGTGGGGGTGCAATGCGGGGGGTCAGGGCTGGGGTACTCTCCCTGCGCCTACAACAGGAGTAGGAACACCAGGATGGCAGTTCATTTCCCAGAAAGTCATAGATAACACAGTAACTGAATGAGATCAGCATTGCGATGGGGTCTCCAAAGGGCTGGAGGTGTCGCAAAGGCAGGGCCAAGGGCTCAGCTCCCGGGGACTTCACTTAGGTCTGAAGGCTGGGGAGTTTGGGGGGAGGGGGGACTTGGTGGGTTTGCAGGGACAGCAGGTGCATTCTGGGAGCTGGAGGTGATTTGGTGTGGGTGGAGCCAGCATGCGTACTGGGGAGCCACCCCTCCAGGAAGCCCCCTGCTCCCTGGGTCTGGTCTCCTCCTCTCTGTCCCCGCTGTCTCCTCCAGGTCCACCCTGTGAAGCCTGCTTACCCTCAAAGCCTGGTCCTTTGTCCACTGTGTCCTAGGCCCTCGCATACAGTAGGTGCTCAGAAAACTGAATGAACGAGTGAATGAACCAGTGAATGAAGGACGCCACTCATGGCGGGTCGCCTGTGCCACCCTGTGAGGCCTGGGTTTCTGTCTGAGTGGTCGGGAGCCACTGCAGGGCTCTGAACAAGGGCCACCTGCTGTCGGCGGAGGATGCTTTGGAAATGGGGGAGGGAGGCTGGGAGGCCAGCCACTTCCATTGTGCAGGTGGGAGGTGATGAGACCTGAGCCCCAGAGGAAGTTTCACGAGGTGAGGACTGATTCCTTGTGGTGGTGTTGGCAGGGGGTGGGGGGGGTGGGTGAGGAGCAGAGGTCGCTGGGTGGGGGACCAGGGAGTAGAGAGGGCTGGGGGTGAGGTGCTGGAAGATACCACTCTACCCAAGGTGAGGAGCTCGGCAGGTGGAAGGAGTCTGGAAGAGAAATCTAATGAGAAATGGAAAATCAGGAGTCAGTCATGTGCAGTGACTGGCAGAAAAAAGCACGTATATAATTCTATTTTAAGAGATACTGTAGCTATTTCTGTGTTCACAGGAAGCGGCAGCGGCACTGATGCTTAGAGGAAGGGCAGCTCTTGGCTGGGAAACACTTTCAAGAGCCCCGGATTGGGTGGAAGACCTTGGGTTTTCCTGGAAGCAACCTCCCAGGGGAAGGACTGATGCTGGAGCTGAAACTCCAATACTTTGGCCACCTGATGCGAAGAACTGACTCATTGGAAAAGACTCTGATTCTGGAAAAGTTTGCAGGCAGGAGGACAAAAGGATGACAGAGGATGAGATGGTTGGATAGCATCACCGACTCGATGGACATGAGTTTGAGCAAGCTCCAAGAGTTGGTGATGGGCAGGAAAGCCTGGTGTGTTGCAGTCCATGGGGTCGCAAAGAGTTGGACACAACTGAATGACTGAACTGAACTGAACTGAACGTCCCAGGGGAAGTCGTGCTCTATCCTCCCTGGATATGGGGGAGAGGGGCAGCCTGCACAGCAGGGGCTCGTGTCCGGCGATGGAAGCTGAGATATCCTGCCTTCTGTTTTAAGACTCCGATGTGTGATTACCCCTTACCTTGGAACTCGATAATAGGAAGGCAAATAACTCAGTTAAAAATGGGCAATGGAGCTGAACAGACGTGTCTGCAGAGGAGATGTACAGACGGCCAGTAGGGCAGGAAGAGATGCTCAGAGCTTTAGACATCAGGGAAACACAAACCAAAACCACACTGAGGCACTGCCTCACCCCTGTGAGAACGGCAGTCATCACAAAACCAGGGAGCCGGCACGGAAGATGTGGAGAAACTGGAACCCTTGAGTGCTGCGGCTGGGAACGTGAAGTGGTTCAGCAGCTGCAGGAAATGGTCTGGAAGCCCCTCAAAGAGCTAAATACAGAGTTGCCACGTGACTCAGCAATTTCCTTGCTGGAGCACATCCAGGAGAAATAAGTGTCCATTAGAAAACACCTCTGCATGAATGTCCACAGCAGCCCTGTTCACAGCCCCGGCGTCCATCAGCAAGTGATCAGAAACATGTGTCCAGCCGCATGGTGGGATGTCTGTCGTTCAGCTATGAAAAGGACTGAAGTACAGACACCTGCCACCATGTGCGTGAAGCTCACAAACATGGCACTCAGTGGAAGAAGCCAGACGTAAAAGGTCTCCTGTCGCCTGGTGCTGTTTGTATGAAATGTCCAGGACAGGCAACCCCCCGGAGACAGAATACAGACCAGAGGTTGCAGGGGTAGAAGCAGGCCAGGGAGTGACTGCCAACGGCTTCCCTGAGGATGCCAAGGATGTTCTGGAAAGAGAGGTGATGACGGTCACACAACACATGAAGGTGCTGCTGCTGCTGCTAAGTCGCTTCGGTCGTGTCTGACCCTGTGCGACCCCACAGACGGCAGCCCACCAGGCTCCGCCTTCCCTGGGATTCTCCAGGCAAGAACACTGGAGTGGGTTGCCATTTCCTTCTCCAATGCATGAAAGTGAAAAGTGAAAGTGAAGTCCCTCAGTCATGTCCGACCCTCAGCGACCCCATGGACTGCGGCCCTCCAGGCTCCTCCGTCCATGGGATTCTCCAGGCAAGAGTACTGGAGTGGGGTGCCATTGCCCTCTCCGGATGAAGGTGCTAGAGCCACCTAACTGTACACTGTTTTTTTAATATATATTTCTATTCCATTATGGTTTGTCACAGGATATCAAATATAGTTCCTATGCTATGTAGTAGGACCTTGTTGTTTATCCATCCTATACATACTGTTAATAGTTTGCATCTGGAAGTAGTGTTATTTTATTCATTTTTAAAATTTTTTGGCCGTGCCACGTGGCTTGTGAGATCCTATTTCCCGACCAGGGATCAAAAGCACATTTGAAAGTTCAGAGTCGCATGCACACTTTAACATGGTTGAAATGATTGCTTTTATATCAGTACAAAACCATTTTTTAAGTATATGGGAACTGTCTGTACCTTCTGCTCAAATCTTCTCCAAACCTAAAAGGACTCTGAAAAATAAAGTCTGTTTAAAAAAGCAGAACGGAACATGAAGTGGCCATGAGCAGGGTGCACTCCTGTGGCTCTGTGCCCCACGGTGCCACCTGCAGGCCTCTGGGTGCCGGGACACTGCACGTCCACTCAGGGTCATCAACGCTGGAGGAGCCTCCCCAGTGCCCCAGCTCACCCTGTCTTCTTCCTGAGCTTCCCATGGTCAGCAGAAGTCATCTGCCTGGAGCCAGATAAAGGGCTCCCGCCTTTGACCCTCATGACAAGCTCATGAGGACCTGGGGCCTGGGGAGGCCAGGACATCCTCCTGGGATCAGTCAGCAGGTGAGTGCAGAGCTCATGTGCCTGGTCCCTGCAGGGCAGGAGGGTGCTGCTGTCAGGTCAGCTCCCAGCCTCTGGACAGCAGTGCTCTGAACCCTCGCATCTCTCCGGAGGAGATGCCTGTGCCCAGAGGTCAAGCTCGAGCAGTGGGCAGGGCAGCTGGATGCAGGCTCGGAGGACACAGCACTGAGAAGGCACTCTGGCCCCGACACCACCAGACAAAACCCACTCGAGGGCCGGTCTACATAGTAGGACAGTGGGTGGAATGCTGACAGGGCCTCGGTGTTAGCCGTGCTCTGGATCAACCATAAACCTGATTCTGACATGACTGTATCGAGGTTTCCTAGCAGAATGTTTTTGTTCTTAGGAGATATTCAGGGAAGGGTTTAGGGGTGAAGAGTCTGCTACATACGCTCAAATAGTTCATATAAAAATAACTTTATGAAGGGACTTCCCTGGTGGTCCAGAGGTTAAGATGCCATGCTTCCATTGCAGAGGGCACAGGTATGATCCCTGGTCGAGATTCACATGCCGAGCAGCACGGCCAAAAAAAAAAAAAATGCTGGGGAATGATAAGGGGTCAATCCAGGTGAAGGATATGGAGGTGTTTATTTCATAATTTTTGCAAATTTTTTGTGGGTTGGAAAATTCGCAAGGTAAAAACAAACTTTAATCACTTAAAAAATTACAAAGACCCAATTCATTTAATTAAAAAGTTCAAGTATTTGCTGAGATTGAAGCTCATGGGTCTTTTGGAAAGAAGGCCCAGGAGATGCGCTGGTAAATACTGCAAATTAAACAGTATTCTGATCAAAAAGAAAAGCCCATGGGAAAATGGCCAGCATCACAAATAATGGGGGGAAAAGCAAGTTAAATAAGGTACAATTATTCAACTATTAAATTAACGTAAGTGTGTTTGGAATACTAAGAGTCCATGCTGACGAGTAAGCCAGGCCCAGGCCTGTGGATGCAGCTGGACTGACTGCGTCCTCTTAACTCCTGGGGTCCCTTGCTAAGGAAACGGCCCTAAGCCAGACCCCACACTTCGAGCCAACCCTGCACACAGGCCCTGCCGAGCCTTAGCTCTGGCCAGGGGCTTCTAGCCCCTGCTCTGCCCCCTTCCTGTGCATGTGCCCTCGGGGCGGGCGGCAGGGTCTTCAGCCTGAAGACCTGCTGGTGTGCCCGTCGTCCTGAGCTCTGGGCCAGGACTGTGGGTTCCCGCACCTGATCAGCCCCTGGAGTCCCGCAGCCCTCAGAAGACCCAGTGCTCTTTCCCAGCCCCTCTCCTAGCTCCTGGAATCTGGAGTTAAACAGGAAAAGCTGCTTTTCCTAGAGTCTCCTTGCTGCCCCCACCCCCGCACGAATCACTCCAGGTAAAGTTCTTGTTGGTCCCTGGACACCTGGCCCAGGTAGAAGCACCTGGAACTCATCACTGGGGTTTAAGTAAAATGTTTTGGTTAGTTTCCAAATGTTGGGATGTGAAAGTCACTGAGCTGTGTCCGACTCTTTGCGACCCCATGGGCTGTATATGTATACTTCATGGAATTCTCCAGGCCAGAATACTGGAGGGGGCAGCTGTCCCATTCTTTAGGGGATCTTCCCAACCCAGGGATCAAAACCAGGTCTCCAGCACTGAATAATGATTCTTTACCCACTGAGCTATCAGGGAAACTGATAGTTGTCTTCCTGTTTTCTGGCTTAATCCCACTGTTTGGGAGAATAAACCGTGTGATCACAGTTCTTCCAATTCTGCTGAGATTTGCTTTATGTTCCAGTGCTTGGTCGATTTGAGGAAATGCTCTGAGTGACCTTGATAAGATCACATGTTCTTCTGCTGATGGGAGGAGGCTCTGTGGGGACCAAACCCTATGGGGTTTTCCCTGACCTTTATGCTCCGTTACCAAGGTAAATATTTTAACCCCCACAAGATATTATTGTTCAGTTCAGTTCAGTTCAGTCGCTCAGTTGTGTCCAACTCTTTGCGACCCCATGAATCGCAGCACACCAGGCCTCCTTGTCCATCACCAGCTCCCGGAGTTCACCCAGACTCACGTCCATCGAGTCAGTGATGCCATCCAGCCATCTCATCCTCTGTCGTCCCCTTCTCCTCCTGCCCCCAATCCCTCCCAGCATCACAGTCTTTTCCAATGAGTCAACTCTTCGCATGAGGTGGCCAAAGTACTGGAGTTTCAGCTTTAGCATCATTCGTTCCAAAGAAATCCCAGGGTTGATCTCCTTCAGAATGGACTGGTTGGATCTCCTTGCAGTCCAAGGGACTCTCAAGAGTCTTCTCCAACATCACAATTCAAAAGCATCAATTCTTCGGCGCTCAGCCTTCTTCACAGTCCAACTTTCACATCCATACATGACCACAGGAAAAACCATAGCCTTGACTAGACGAACCTTTGTTGGCAAGGTAATGTCTCTGCTTTTGAATATGCTATCTAGGTTGGTCATAATTTTCCTTCCAAGGAGTAAGCGACTTTTAATTTCATGGCTGCAGTCACCATCTGCAGTAATTTTGGAACCCAAAAAAATAAAGTCTGACACTGTTTCCCCATCTATTTCCCATGAAGTGATTGTTACAAACATCTAATATCAGATTTACTTTCTCGTGCTCTTCACTCCTTCCTGCATCCCCAGGCTCCCAGCTGGGATCCTGTTCCCTCTTTTGTCTGAAAACACCTTTTCTTTGCCTCCATTTTTGAGGGATAACTTCCCTGGACTGAAATGCACCTTTGACCGTCGTCATTCACTTGTGTCTTTGACGAGAGCTGACTGGTGCTGAGCGTGTGCAGGTGCAGGACATGCCCTTGCTCTCCAAGAAGAGGGGGACGCGTGTGCATGGAGCACAGGGAGCAAGAAGGGCTGCAGAGTGGCTGTGCCTGAGCCACATGGGACCTTGGAGTGAGGATCACGCTCTGCCCTCATTCTTACAGGAGCAGTGAGGCTTTTTGGAGAAGACACAGCTTTAACTGGCCCATGATGGGGGTAGCGGCATGTGTGAAAAGGAAGCAAGAAGAGGGCAGAAACAAGATGGGTTTGAGCACTGAGTGTCTGAACCAGTGCTGGCTCCATCAGGGGGTCCCAGACTGGGCTTCCTGTGTCACCTGCTCTAGGCTGGCAGGTTCCAAGCCCGCCATTCACTCAGCTGTGTGATCATGGCACTTCCCACGTGAGTCCACTTCCCCTCCCTCTCTCTTCCCCTCCCTCCCACTTCCCCTCCCTCCTATTCTGCAGCTCAGAGAAAACAGCACTGGGCTCTGGGCCTGCAGCTCTGCAAGAGCTCAGATTTCTTAGCTGGTCTTTACAGTTAGATTTCTTCTTCTGAGAGTCAGAGAAGGTTGATCAGTCACTTGCTGGAGGCCACACAGACAGGATCCTTCACCCTCCCCATTCCACAGATGGGGTCCGTGAGGCCCAGGGAGATAGTTTCCAAGGATGCTCCAGACTTGGGAGTGGCTGAATGATTCATTCACTCATTGTTTACTGAGTGCCTGCTTCGTGCGTGGAATTAGGAAAGAGCCAGGTGCCAGGGAGAGTTGTGTAGGAACAGACAAAACCCTGCCCTCTGGAAGCTCATCTTCTCCTGGGTAGGGGGGAGGGGGGACTGACACTATACAGAATAAATAAGTAAACTAAGTCCAACTCTTTGCGACCCCACGGACTGCAGTGCACTAGGCTTCCTGTCCTCCACTGTCTCTTGGAGTTTGCTCAAACTAATGTCCATTGGGCTTCCCTGGTGGCTCAGACAGTAAAGAATCCACATGCAATGCGGGAGATCTGAGTTCGATCCCTGGGTTGGGAAGATCCCCTGGAGGAGGACGTGGCAACCCACTCCAGTATTCTTGCCTAGAGAATCCCCATGGACAGAGGAGCCTGGTGGGCTGCAGTCCATGGTGTCACAAAGAGTCCGACACGACTGAACCGTTAAGCACAACATGCATTAAGTTGGTGATGCCATTCAACATCTCATCCTCTGTCGTCCCCTTCTCCTCTTGCTCTCAGTCAGACTGATTCCGTGAACAGAATGGAGACTCAAGAGTAGGGAATGGTTTAGGCTTTACCCAAGGCCACCCGTTAAGCAAATGTTAGCTTTAGTAATAAAAGGAGCCAGGTGCTCAGATGCAGGGCTGCTGGGGGAAGGGACAGTTGGAAGAAATGGCCATTAGCTTTGATCCTCTACCAGCAAAGGTCAAACTCCTGGCCAGAGAGGTCATCTGGAGACGTTTGCCCTGGAGCCTGTGACGGTAGCTGCTCATGATAAACAGCTCTGGATATGTGGAGAGGTATCTAGGGGTAAAGAGAGACAACCCCGGGGTCGGGCTGGGGGAGAAAGGAGCTATTTGTTAAAGCTCCAGAAACAGGGACTTTGGGTCGGAATCTGGAACAAATATTTTGTCCACAGAGAAGCACGCTGCCTCAGAAGTGACTTCTGTGTTTGCCAGGGATGCGGGAGGAAGCATAGCCCCTGAGAGAAGTCAGCCTGGGTGGCTTCCCTGCAAGCTCAGACTGGGGCGTTTCAAAGGGCCAGGCCGGACTTCTGGCCCCAGACACCTTCAGCAGGATGTTCCTGACCTGAACAGTTCCGATCCACCAACTACACTGGAAGCTGAGTCTGGTTTCTGAGTTTTGGAGTGCTCCTTTCTAGGAGGGGTGGAGGAGTGGATTCAGCTGGTTGTATCAGCTGTGCTGTGATCTCTGACATTTTCTTTGTTCCCACATAAACCAAGCGCACAAAAACTAATTTTCCTGGCTTAATAAAAGAACAAGGTGGGGGCGGGGGGAAGGAACGGCCACGTGGGGAGAAAACTGGGGCTCGGGTGAAATGGACTGTGGTGGGTAGGGAGTGCCCCCTGGGGGCTCTCCCCCTTGGTGAGCTCCCCAGAATCGGCTCTGGTTCTGGCAGGCCCTGCCTGGACACCCTGCACGAGGTGGTCAGTGGGCAAACCAGCCCTTCAGCACCTGCTGTGCACCCAGCCCAGCGGTGGCCAGTGGTTCTCAAGCACTTTCCAGGAGTCAGGTCCTGTGCTGTGGGTTTTACCAACAGGTACCTCACTTGTGCTTCTGAGGAACTGACAGCTGCCCACAACCACGGAGTTGGTGTGTGCACCAATGCCAGCGTCCTTCCTGTATCATGGTGGGCCTGCCTCTGCCCCATCCCAGGGGTGTTGTGGAAGTTGCACATGATTGGGCACACGGTGGCAGCTCACAAATGCCCTGGCCTGGCAGGTGCGGGGTGGAGGGGAAGCAAGGGAGAGAGGCGTGGGCTGGAATCAGATGGCTTGCCAGGCTCCCAGGTATGTGGCAACTAGCTACAAAGAGGGCTCTCTTGGGACCCAACCAGCCAGTAACCCACCTACTTTTCAAAGCCTGTTCCCTCCCACTGTCTCCCCCACCACTACTCCAGCCTTTCCAGGATTTCTGAAGGACCCCTCCTGTCTCCTAGCACCTGCACAGGTGAGTCCCTTCCTACCCCCCAAATCTGCATGTCTGGCACCTTCTCCAGCGCTATGGCCTCCCTCGGGTCCTTCCCTGAGCATTCCAGGGCAGTGCCCCCTCACCTCCCCGTTTTGCATCCCAGCTTGCAACCATTCATTGCTGCTCGGCTGTCATACCCCAGGGGACAGTGAGGGCTGCCCCGGTGAGTGCTCGAGGGCCACTGGAGGAGGGTCGCCGACTGGAAGCGGGAGGTGAGGGGCGTTCCCACCCCTCAACACTCCCCCTCGCGCCACAGTCGGCCCCCGGGAGGGACTAGGGGCTGAGTCGGCCAAAGTCCAGCTCCTCAGGGGCTAGGCAGCACGCTACTTAAACTTACGACCCGCCGCTGGCGGCCTCCAGCCAGACGACGGCCAAGAACAGGAACGCCAGGTCAGTTGGCTGACCGAGTGGGTAGCCAGGGGCTGGGGGTTGGGGGCCGGCAAGCAAGGTCCCCGCGGCTGCGTGGCAGCCTCGGGACCGGCCAGCGCCGCCGCGCACGGCCCTGGGACTTGTAGTTCTCGGCTCCGCGAGAGGCTAGCGCGAGCCTGGGAGCTCGGCGCTGCGCAGGGACAGGGACTACATTTCCCAGAAGGCCGGGGAAGCAGGGTCACGGCGAAAGGACCCCGGCCGGCGGCGCTTCTCGGGCCCGATGGGGCCGGTTCTGGGTGTCGGGGGCTTCCTCGAGGCCCGAGCGCGATCCCTGCAAGGCAATCCGCGGCCAACGAGTCCGGGCCGGGCGGGGCCCGTGCGCAGCTCGGTGGCTGCGCCGGACTGCTGCGGAGGCCTTGGCAACCTAGACTTCAGGAAGGTACCCGGCGCGGGGCGGGAGGGGTGTCGCGGGCGGGGCCTCTTCCTACGCCGGGGGGCGGGACCGCCGTTACCAGGCAACGGGGGCGGGGCGCCGGGGCGGTGTCTAGGGCCCCGCGCCTGGGCGCGTACACCTGTGTACCCCCGGGATCTCGAGGCTCCGGGAGGGCGGCGCCCGGAGCCGAGGCCAGAGGACTGGCCTCCTCCCCGGTGGACTAGCGGGGAGTTCGGGGCCTGCCGAGCCCCGCGCGGGCCGGGCCGGGATGGACTGGGCGGACCCGGTGCTGGAGACCCTCTGGCCCCCGGCCCCCTCCCTCGGAGCCGCCTCTGAGACAAGACATACACGTTTCCGGAATCTGCCACTCCTGGTGGAGCCCCAAATAGGTCTCTGCTCGAGGCCACCATTTGTGGTCCATTCGTTGGTACCGCTGGTCTTGAGCGAGAGCAGGTGTCCATCGAAGAAAAACGCACAACCTGAGGGTTGCGAGTTATGTTCTGTTGAGGGTCTTCTTGCGGACTGGAGCCCGGGAAAGAGCCTCTTAGTAGCTCTGAGAGACTGTTCCAGAGAGGTTAGGGAGGAACCAGGATATATAGAAGTTTTTGCTGGAAAAACAAAACCCCAAAACATGTGGTGGAACATCAAAAGATTACTGGTAATCATGTGCGCACACACACACAAGAAACAAACATCTCTTTCATGATTTTAGCGCATTTCTGAATCTGGGATGATGCAAGAGTCTGGGTCCTTGAAATTATTCCTTAGATCTCATCCTGTCTGGGGCCAATCTCCTGTTTTTCTCCATCCTAAACCCCCTCAGGGCACACCTGGGTTGGCAGCAGTGGCCAGTGGCCTGATGGGGGCAACTTTTGTTGCTTACTGGAATGGCAGGTGACATTCTTTGTGGGCTCTCACTGACTTTTCACTCTAGTGAGCCTGGAAACCTAAAATTCTCTCCTGGAGATAAAATTGGACCATGTTTTAGAGACTGGCTGGTGGGGAGGGGGACTGCGATCCCAAGATAGCTCATCCCCTACCTAAGAAGGTGACCTCTGATCTGAGCTCTGACAGATAAGCCAGGGGGTCAGGTTCTCTGGTGGAGGGCTGGCAGAGCCAAGGCCGTGAGGAGGTGGATTTGTTCCGGAACAAAGAGAAGCCTCACGTCTGTCCCCAGGAAGTGCTGGACAGCCCAAGGGGATGGGAGGAAAGCAGAGGAGGGGAGGAAGACTTATTATTTCAGAGAACTTTCCGTGAAGTGCTGGGTCACTCTGTGTGCCTTGGGCGGTTCAGAGCGAGCTCTCCGGTGTAATGGGCACCCAGATCCAGGTGAATGTCACCAGCTGCCCTGGGAGGACGAATGTTCCTGATGGCGTTAGAGGTCTTGAAACCCATGAGGTCCATGGCGTGCCGTGCTTTCTATCCTAGCAGATCTCAGATGAGAAGGGCAGAGATCTTGGAATGCCAGAGGGGACCCTCGGGATTGCCCAGCCTGGGGTGGCTACTTCACGGATGAGAACTCCAGGTGGAAGGATGGGCACCGTTGACTAGAGGTGGGGAGACCTTCAGGGCTTTGGGCAGTGGAGCCCCTGCAAGGTTAAGGTCTGAGCAAGGCCTGGCAGTGGGGGAGGAGGAGACTTCCTGGGTGTGTGCAGGCAGGTCTCTTCTGCTATTTCTCCCTTCCCTCTGGGGCTGTGCAGTGGGACTGATCTGGGAGCTTTCAGGAGATGGGTCAGGGTGACCCTCTCTGGCTAACATTCCGTTTTCCACCCCTGCCCATGTTGGTACAGTTAAGCTTCCTGTTGCCAACAACATTCCACGTTGTCTATTTGTGCCGCTTGGCAGCCCTCCTCCCTCCTCTGTCAGAATCTCTGGTTTGGAGAGATATTGTCCCCGGGATGGTTTCTTTGCATCCGACACATCTGAGCTGCAGGCTGGCAGCGAGCTGACCCAGCCCCATCCGATGGCCAGGGCAGGGGTGGTGGTCATGGTGAAAATCCAAACTCCTCTAGTAGCTACAGTTTAATAACTAAGAAAAAATCAGTGAAGTTACTTTTAATAGTATATTTGACCCAATACATAAAAAAATGTCGTTCTGTCATGCACCACCGCACGATCCCAGTGGCTACACACCTGCTGATGTGGGTGCAGTGCCCTTGACCAGTAGCTCCTGGGCCTGCTCCAGTGGGTTCGGAATCAGGACTTTGTTTTTAGCATAGAAAGTAGCCCCCCACCACTGCCGCCCCCTGGGCTGAGGACTGTCCCTGCTGCAGCCTCATTGACCAAGGCCCTCTCTACCCTGAACTTGGCTCGGCTCCTCCTTGGCTCAGCAGCCGCGTGAAGCCTGCTGACTGGTGGGAGATGGAGCCAGACAGAAGGGCTCCGATGGTGCCCCATGGTGTCAGCTTCTTGGGGAGCTTGGGTTGCCAGGGCACAGTCGGGGACTCCGCTCATGCCCATTTCCAGGTGGTTCCCCAGCCCTTGTCCCTTGTGAGCATGGGTGGTATAGGTGTCCAAAGGGCCCCTTCAGTTACCTGCTTTGTAAGATGAGAGCTCTGTCAGCTGTGAAGTTCAGGTGACCACACTGAGGGTGGGTGGTCTTCAGAAGGCAAGGTTCAGGCTGCGTCCAGGCCATGCTTGGGGGCCGGGCCTCTTGGGCTGCACAGTCCCTGTATGTGACTGCTCTGTGACCATTTGGGAGGCAAATCCCAGGGGTGCGGGGCATGTCGGAGCTGCCTTCCAGGGTGAGATGTTTGCCTACTACACAGAGTTGTTTTTCAAATTCTCTTGGCGTTATCACATTGGTCAGAATAAACATCAGGCCATTTCTTTGGACAACTTATTCTGTTTATTCTGTGAAGTTCTCAGTGTTTTGGGGTGAGAGTCCAGACCTTTGGCAAGTCATGTCAATGTACAGAGCATTGGTTTCTCCTGCCTCTGTTGAGATGGCCGTATGGCTTTTCCTCTTCTGTCTGTCTGTGTGGATGTTGGTTGTCGCACCAGCCCCGCATTCCTGGCGTGACCCCCAACTTGGTCCTGATCTGTTCTCTTTGTATACATTACAGGTTTTGAGTTTCCATCATTTTGCTGAGGGTTTTGGAGGGCTGTGTTCATGAGGAGTATGGTTTGTAGTTTTCTTGTAGTGTCTTTGTCCGGTTATACCGTTAAAGGAATGCAAGCCTCTTAGTGGGAGCTGGGAAGTGTTCTGGGAGAGACTGTGCGGAATTGTGGTTCTTTGTTCCTTAAATGTTTGGTAGAATTCATCACTTTGCTGACAAAGGTCTGTCTAGTCAAAGCTATGGTTTTTCCAGTAGTCATGTACGGATGTGAGAGTTGGACCATAAAGAAAGCTGAGTGCTAAAGTATTGATGCTTTTGAACTGTGGTGTTGGAGAAGACTCTTGAGAGTCCCTTGGACTGCAAGGAGATCAAACCAGTCAATCGTAAAGGAAATCAGTCCTGAATATTCGTTGGAAGGACTGATGCTGAAGCTGAAACTCTAATACTTTGGCCACCTGATGCGAAGAACTGACTCATTAGAAAAGACAGGTTGCACCTGTTTCCCCCACTTATCCCCCAGGGGAGGTGGTCACAGAGGCCCCCTCTGGTCCTTCTAGAGGGTGGGAGGGAGCCCCCAGCCCGGATTGTCTGCTGCCTGGAGACCTTCTGTGCCTGGTGCCTGATCGAGGTCATGGCTGCCTTAGTACAGAACTTTGTGGCCCTCCTTTGTGCGTCTGCGCTAGTGCGGGGCTCACAGCACTGGTTTCCTGGTAAATGTCTCCTGAGTTGCTTGGAGGCCCTGAGATGGAGGGTCCTGCTGGAGGCCGACACACTGTCTCCAGCCTGTGCCCTGCCCTCTGTGCTGAGCGGTACGTGGGTCCCACCTGCGGTCGATGTGACTTTGACTCCTGGGCCCCTGCTGTTTGTTTGGATGTCACAATGTGACCCGGGTGCTGTTGACCCGCCACGTCTGCGTACCCCTCGCATGGCAAGCGGTATGGTCCAGCCTCTGAGCCCCTCACAGAGTGCTGCCGGGGTGCGGTAGGCGGAGCATCTCCTCTGCATTCCAGCGCTGGGACCCTGCAGCCCGTGACCTTGGAACCGCAGGAGCTGCATCATTAGAATTACCAAGAGCAGAGGGCCAGGACTTCCACGGCTTTAGTAAGGTGGGGGGACCCTTCCCATAGCTGAGGTGGCCCAGGGCGGGGTGCAGGGTTCTGGGGGCGGCACTGGGGACCCACCTGCTCTGCTCCTGTCTGACGGGGTTTTGGAGGGAGGGCCTCCTTGGGTCACGGAGATGACAGCAGCCCGAAAAGGACCTGCCAGCCTCAGAGCCTGAAGCCAGGAGGGGCCGCTCTGCTGCCACCTGGCCTGTTCGTCATTCTCTGTTCCACACGCCCCTCTCTGGGCAACACAAATCCCCCTTCAAGGTGACCAGATGCTTCCTGGGTGACGAGGGCCCTGGGACCTGGGTAGGGGCCACGGTCCTAACGGGGGGTTGGGGGGGACCTGGCTGGATGTCGGCTTCCGGTGGCCTCAGCCAGTGTCTTTCTTCTGCTCACTTGTCTGGCCCCCTAGGGAATGTTCAGGACTTATCTTTGCCCCAGTGCCTGAACCTGGAATCTGGAATCTGGAATCTGGAAGGGCTGGTCGACCTGGCCTCTGCGAGCCCCTGGCTTGCTTGTCTCCGAGCGGGCATGACAACAGGGCTGGTGCTGCTGAGTGACTGCCCGAGGTGAGGCGCGAGCACCTACGCATCAGTAGATGCATGTTGGTCTTGCTGCAGGGGCTTAGCTGGCAGAGTCCCCCCTGAGTGGTGCCTCCTGGGGGTGCTTCGTGTCTGCTGAATGTAAATACCTGAAGCCTAGCAGGAGGACCACGTCTCTCCCTGGGCCCTTTGGGGAAAGGGGGCCAGTTCCCAGTTCCCCTACTGACTTTCTTTTCTGAGGTGTAATTCATGTAGTGATGTCTGCCCAGATGGAGACTTCTCATGTACCCCTGACCACCCAGGCTCCATCACCCCAAAAGACCCCTCTGCACCCTCCAGGCAGCCACTGGACCGTATGCCGGCTTCCTCCAGCTCACTAGCCAGAGCCTGGGTGACCTCGAGCCCCTGGCCACCACCTGCACCTGCTCCCCACGTGGGCAGGCCTCACGCTTGACCCTTTGCCCTCTCTCCTTCTGGCCCTGCCAGCCCAGGTCAGGAGGCACAGCTTGAGGACACAGGGCTTCTGTGGGACTGTGGGGTTTCCTATCCTTGTACAGGTGTCTGCTGGCTGGTAGTTGAAAGTGACGGGGGCTGAGGCTGTGTGAGCGGCGGGGCCTGGAGGATCTGACCCGCCGGCAACCTCTGTGAGTTTCCCCATAAAATGTGATGGGTGTCAGGGCGGACACATTGAGTCCCAGGGTTGCTGGCACGGCTGCAGGGAAGGGTTTTTGACTCACCTCTGCTGAGTGGGGCTACCTGTGGGCCCTGGCAGTGGGGGGCATTGGTGTCCCCATGGACACGGTCGCCAGGCTTGAGGCTCCGGATTCTTCCGGTTGAGAGGAACTCCTTAAAACGGCATCTGCTGACAGTGACACCCTTGTCTGCAGAAATGCCACAGAAGCTCCCATGGGAGTTGTCGCTGTCATAAACATGTTGAGAAGCACGTTTTCTCTTCTGGCCCTAAGCTGGACATGGTGATTCAGAGGACAGGCCAGGGCTGGGGGCCATTAGTGGGAAGTATGGTTCACGGAGTTGATGAATGTGATCGAATATGGCTCAGATCAGAGCTCAGACTCTCAGTATGTCCCTGGGCTCTTCATGCACATGGCTGGTCCTCGCCCCCCCACCTCGAGCTCCGCCCCCCTGGGGACGGGAGACTGACCCGCCTTGAGTGGGTTCCACCCCTGGGTTTCTAAGGAACTGAGGACTGCACCCGCACCCCAGGTCAAGGCTTGAGAACATTGCTTGATTTCTCAGCTTAAGAGTCGCCAGAAAAACACATACTTAGGAAGCACAGCTTCTGGGCAGCTGGTGAATCTCTGGCCTCAGAAGCAGAGAGGTCTGCAGGCTCAGGGCGGCTCCCCGCAGGGCCCACTCACGTTACCTGGGCTGCTTCCTGTCTTGCTCTGAAGTCAGAGGGAGGGGGTTGAAGTCCCTGGAGCACAGGCGGCTGAGATGTCCCCTTACCACCGTGTGTTTTATTGATGAAGAAACAAGGGCCACCATTCACCCAACAAACACTCTGTGCCAGGCAGATGATACAGAGATGGGGAAGAAATGGCCCCTCATCCGGAGGAACCATCACCAAACAGGGACAGATGACAGGGACAGGGACAGATAGGGTACACACAGAAGACACAGGAGGGCCCATGGACGAGGCTACCGGACATGCTCTCACTGGGTCTTAAGGGATGAATAGGAGTTTGAGGGACAGAGGGTATTTCAGAAGGCATTTGAAAGGGTTCAGAACACGCTGTTTGTGGGTAGGGGTGGCAGGAAGAATGGCAGGTAAGACTGGTGGAGGGGAATCCATCAGAGATGTTGGGCTGGGTGGGGAGGCATGGGTGCTGGTGTGGCAGGAAGTGAGCCTTGGGAGCCAGCCCCTTCCTGGGGGTACTGGGCCACTTGGCAGAGTTTTGAGCAGGGGGATGATGGGGGCACCACCAGAGTAGACTTGCTGTGAGAGGAAGGAGCTGGCAGTGAGGCGGGTGAGCAGGAGGAGCACTGGGGCCAGTGAGGCCTCCCGGCTGAGAGTGTCTGCTTTCATGGAGGGGGCTGGTGCCGGACCTCAGCCTGCTCCGTTGGCCGCTGAGCAGGACCCAAGCAGGACTCTGGTCCATCCCGCGCCCCCTGCCCCGCCCCCCCAGACAGCATTTCAGTGGGCGGAGCCTCACAGTCAGACATGCTTAAGAAACGTCCTCTGAATCAGCCACTCCTCAAAGCTTTGGGGAGTCTCCCTCAGGCTGCAGCCTGTCCTTCCTAGGGGCTTCCACACCTTGGCAGGTGCCACCTGGCTGCGGGGGGGAGCTAGTCGAAAGGGTGGCAGCGTACAGGGTGCTCCACTGTGGCCCATCGAGGCAGGGCCCTGTGTCCAGCCTTGCTCCCCATGGTTGCTGAGGGGGCTTGGCCATCCTTTGTATCCTGCACCTGTGCTTCCGTGGCCCTGGCATGGGCCAGTGTGCCCAGCATTCCCGCAACCATGCACCTCTGATTCTTGGCTCAGCTTTTCTTCTGTCTTGGGCGGTCAACTGAGTCTGGCTTTTTCCCTGGGCCCTGCCAACTGACAGGCAGAGGAGGCCATGTGGGAGGGACATGCCAGCATCTGAGCTCCAAGATGTTCCTGAATCTTTCACAGCCATGCTCAGCGGCATGGCAGGCTGAGCCAAGCTAGGAGTGGTCACCTGTGGAGTGTCTGCAGGGCTGGGTGGCCTGAGACAAACACTTTCCGAAAGAATGAACTGTGTCTCACCATTGCAGGTGATATTATGGGAAAGACCAGAACCCCCATGGTCCTGACTTTCTTCCCAGCTGAGGCTTATTTTTATTGTGACTTGCATGTGGACTAAAGAGCCTCTTGATAAGAGTGAAAGAGGAGAGGGGAAAAGTTGGCTTAAAACTCAACATTCAAAAAACTAAGATCATGGCATCCGGTCCCATCACTTCATGGCAAATAGATGGTGGAACAATGGAAACAGTGAGAGACTTTATTTTCTTGGGTTCCAAAATCGCTGCAGATGGTGACTGCAGCCATGATATTAAAAGACACTTGCTCCCTCGAAGAAAAGCTATGACCAACCTAGACAGCATATTAAAAAGCACAGACCTTACTTTGCCAACAAAGGTCCGTCTAGTCAAGGCTATGGTTTTTCCAGTAGTCATGTATGGACTGACAGTTCGACTATAAAGAAAGCTGAGCACCAAAGAATTGATGCTTTTGAACTGTGGTGTTGGAGAAGACTCTTGAGAATCCCTTGGACTGCAAGGAGATCCAACCAGTCCATCCTAAAGGAAATCAGTCCTGAATATTCATTGCAAGGACTGATGCTGAAGCTAAAACTCCAATACTTTGGCCACCTGATGTGAAGAACCGACTCATTGAAAAAGACCTTGATGCTGGGAAAGATTGAAGACGGGAAGAGAAGAGGACAACAGAGGATGAGATGGTTGGGTGGCATCACTGACGTGATGGACATGAATTTGAGTAAGCTCCAGGAGTTGGTGATGGACAGGGAAGTCTGGTGTGCTGCAGTCCATGGGGTCACAAAGAGTCAGACATGACTGAGTGACTGAACTGAACTGAACTGCATGTGGAGAGGTATCATGGATGTCTAAAAACAAAAAACAGAGAGTGATGCAGTAACTTAGCACTCAGAATATCAGTGGTGTCTCATCCTTTTTAAAGAAAAAACTCAGTGCTGGAAGCATCTGGCTGTCTCCTCCTTGTCCCCAGAGGCCAGTGGGGGGGCAGATCTCAGTTCTGTCCCCAGGGATGTCTGGGCCATGTCTGGAGCTGTTTTTGGTTGTCATAGCCGCAGAGAGCTACCAGCATGGAGTGGGTGGGGGCCACAAAGAGTGAGCGGCCAGACGGTGGACAGGGAGAAGGTGGGGGAGACCTGGCCCAGGCACAGGAGGGGTGCTCAGCTATATGGTGGTAGTTCCTGAAAATGCACAAGGGCTCTGGGGCGCTGCAGCTTCCTCATCCATTTGACGTGTATTTGAAAACAAGGCAAGTTGGCACAGACCTGGTCTGTTTAAATTCTCTAATTGCTTTGGGGTGGTGCATCTGGTTTTCCCAAGCTCCTGTGATGCACACATGTTGCATGCGTGCCGATAGGAGCAGCCATGCGCACATGTGTATGTTCCCGGGGCCGGTGCCTGGGGTTGGGGATCCCACCAACACTCAGGAGCGCAGTCCAGCAGGTGGGAAAAGCCACTGCTGCTCTTTTTATCTGGTTCTCAGATGCTGAGCATCCTCACACGGGTGTCGGCCCCTCAGGTTGGCTCTAAACACCTCCGCAGGGTCCTGGTTACCCTAGTGGGGTCACTGCTCCACCAGGTGCTGGATACTCACCTTCAGAGTCACCGATTTCCTCCCTGGCTTCCACTGTGGCCCAACCGCCCTCCAACAGGCATAACACGGCTGGCTGGGTTTTGCTTTTTATCTTCAGATTTATGAGATTACACTGTAGTAATGTTTGCCGGACTTGGACGCACCAGAGCCTGCCGGCCTGTTCCTGGAGGGTAACTTTATTTCTGAGCTCTGGGCTTGTCTTCTCTCCGGTGTTGGCCAGGTGGGGCCAGGTGGGGCAGGCCCGTCTCCCACTGATGCCACTCTGTCCCTTCAGGCAGACCTCTGCATTATGACCCGGCTGCTTGGCTACGTGGACCTCTCGGAACCCCACTTTGTGGCTGCTGTCCTTGCCATTGTCTTCAATCCGCTCTTCTGGAATGTGGTAAGTGCGCCCAGGGCGGGCTGCATGGATAGACAGGTGGACAGACGGACAGACTGGCGGCTCTTCCCTCCCTGTCTGTCTCTGGTCAGCGTGGGAGCATCCTCCTGCTTCCCTGCCAAGGTCGGCACCTGGGGAGGACGCCCCTCCCCTGGGGTCCTGCCACATCTTGGCTTTAGCAGACAGCCCAGGGCTGCCCTGTGTGCCTGGCGGGGCCGCTGTTCCAATGGGTGAGTTGGAAGGTCTAGGCTGGGGTTGGCTCCTCTCCTGCTACATGCGCAACAAAGCCATCTTCTTGTGAATCTCCCACCCCAGCACCAGATGTGCTCTGTAGCCATGGTCACTTTTCCCAAATGTGGCTTCCCTCAGAGTGGTCTGCAGCCCCTGGGCTGACGGGCACTGGGGAGCAGGAAGGAACCCACAGCAAGTGAACCAGGTGGCAGACCCCCGCCAGGTCATCTGTGGGCACGGGGCTTTGCGGGGGCTGGGTGGGAGGTGGAGAGAGGGCAGTGGGCTCTGGGCCATCCCTTTGCCAGCCCTTCGGGGAGACGCCTCTCCCCGGCAGGATGAGGGGAAGCTTTTGGGGCCTCTGGTCTGCTGTCTGCAGCAGCATCTTGGGGGTGGGGGAGAGGCCACCCCCAAGGCGCCAGCTGGCAGAGCTGTGGACGCCTTATGCTCACCTCCAGGGCGTCGGCACATGCTGTTCCAAGCTTTCTTCATCTCAGGTGGCCACTCGGTCCCCGGGGCAGAACAGGACATATTTGCATTTGGTTGACGAGTTAGGTCTTCTCTTCATCTGGTGGGAGCAGGGTGGGGGCGGGGCTGCTCATCACAAAGAGGCCACAGACAGACAGAATGGTCTCCTTGAGGGGAGGGCCACGCCCTGGTCAACATGCTGTCCCTCCCGACAGACACACTGGTCTCCTTGAGGGGAGGGCCACGCGCCCTGATCAATGTGCCGTCCCTCTGTCCTGACAGACTGGTCTCCTTGAGGGGAAGGACTTGTGTCCTTTTCCACATGCCCTGCTGGTTTCCCTGACATGTGACCACAGGCTGGGTAGTCCAGAACAGCAGGGACACTCTCCCCCAGATCTAGGGGCCGAAAGCCTGAAACCAGTGAGCAGTTACACAGAAGCTGGCGTCCGGAGTTGTCCTGGAGACAGGCAGCCAGCGGGGTCGGGGCTCCTTGGCTGGACTGAGCTTCGGGAGGAGCCAGGCAGGGGTGGGTGGGGAGGTGGACAGGCCGGCGGTCCCGAGGAAGGACCCCTAGTGCTGGCCTGCACCCTGGTTGTGTCTCAGGCAGCAGTGAGATGTGTGTGAGAGGTGCACACGTGGCTGTACATGCATGTGCACATGTGAGCACGGGGAGCTGGGCTGGGCGTGGACAGGCTGTCTGACACCCTTGCTCCCATCTGGCTCAGAGTCTCACTCCGAGGGCACGGCTGTGCACGAACTGGGCTCCACAGCGAGCCGGATTTTTGCAGAGCTATGGGGTGTCTGGCCTCGGCTCCCAGTGGGGACGGTCAGCCCAGTGTCACCAGGACCCACGCTCTCTCCTCTGGCCTGGATGTGCCATGGCATGTGTGTGTGTGCTTCTTAGGATGTGCAGCCCTGCCCGCCCCATGGCCCGAGCCCTGAAGGGAGAGCTGTGTGGGGCAGCGGGCAGCAGCTGGGCTAACTTTAGAGTCTAGGGGTCTGAGCAGGGCAGCATTAAAGCATACCCTAACCCTAACCCCGACCCAAACTGGTACGTATGGTACCAGGTAGCTCGCCAGGCGCCCAGACCGTGTGGTGGGCGAGGCAGTGAGGAGGGAGTCCCAGCAAGACCCCACCTAATTGGGCTGCTTCTCCCCCCGGCTCCTGACGTTCCAGGGGTACAGCCTGAGTTTCCTCTCAGTCCTGCTGGGGCGTGGGGGTAGACAAAGCGCCTCTCCTGGGGTGCTTCACCGCTGGAGGTAGTGGTGGGCAGTGGGGCAGCATTTGCATCCGAACTTGTGTTGATTTGGTAGGACAGGTGTGGGGGGCTGGTGGGTTACCTCTGGGGTCCCTGATGCACGGAGGGGCGGTTTGATGACACATACCCCCTGGGTCTCCTCGCATGCCCCCCACCCCCCCGCCTTTGCAGGGTCTGCTCCCTCCGAGAAGGGCCCCCCTCTCCCACCAGCCCTCCCCGAGCCCTGGCCCCAGCAGACGTCTGTGGGCCCTGATCCTTGTGAGTTTGCGTTTCGCCCCTCCTTTAGACCGAGGGCTCCTGGGAGCTGAGGGTAGGGCCTGGCCCAGTAAGTTATTGTGGGTGAGCCCTGAGTGGCCTGGGGGCCAGAGGCCAGGTCGTTTCTCCACTGGGGGCGAGTAGTAGGTCCTCCCGCTGACCTACAGTGCCAGCCTGGCTGTGTCGTCGGCTTTGCACCATTCCTTGGTCCTCCTCTGAGGCCATCTGAGATTCAGGAAAAATGTCCAAGGCGTGGGGTTTGTCTCTATTTACTGCCCACTTGCTCTGGCCTGGGCCTCAGCTGTATCATCTGAGGTCTGGAGGGTGTTGGGGCAAGGGGTGGCCTTTGTCCAGCTCTCCTCCAGAGTGGCTGCCAGGCGGCGGGGGAGGGGAATGGGTGTGAAGGGTCTGGAAGCCTGGGCCACACTTGGCCAGGAGGAGCAGCCATAGGAGCCCGTTCATGCCGCGTTTCCTCTGATCCCGCCTCCTGGCCCTGCCCTGGCTCCCTGAGCCTCAGGGGGGCTAGGGTGGGAAGCGGTCAAGACCCAGCCCGAAGACCCTGGGACTCGATGCCCAGGGCACCTCAGGGAAGGCCCCTGGGCACACGGTGTTTCTGGACCTGAGATCCCTGTAGTTTCTCCAAAGAGGCATTGGCCTTGGAGTGTGGGCTCCAGGGGACAGAGGTCACGAGAGGGCTCCGGGGGACAGAGATCACGAGGTCGGGAGGGACCCAGAGTCCTGGGCAGAGAGGGATGGAGAACCAGGCCACCTGATGCATCTGGGGAATCAGGGGAGGGTAGGATTGGGGCTGCAAAGCTTCCTAGACTAATTTGTCCAAATCCCGTACTTGTTGTCTGAGGCTCCAACCAGTCTCGGAGGACAGTTCCTGTGCCCACGACCAGCTTTGCAGGGAGGGGGGCTGCCTTGGGAGATGATGAGCTGGGGGGTCACTCCGGGGCTGGGCCTGTCTTCACTGCCTCTGGGACCCACCCCCCTCGGGGCAGACCCACCCTTGTGCCTGGCGGGGACAGAGGTGAATCTGCCCGCGCTCAGCTTTCCCTGTCCTCTCTCAGGGTGTCAGGCACGAGCACTGCTCAGCATTGGGGAGCATGGGAGGAGGGGGCACAGGCAGAGCTCTCCTGCCCAGTCTCTCTGCTCTCGGCTCTGTAGAGTCCAGCCTTGTTCTGCGGGTCCTGGGCGAGGTGGCGGGCGGGGGTCAGCCAACTGCTCTCAATGTCCCCAGCAGCCTTGGGTGGGGGATCAGGGGCTGCTCTGCAGCGAGGGGGGCGGGACAGAGACTGGGGGCGCTGGGGGCAGGTGTACTCACTGATGGCCGTCCTGAGACTAAGCATTGTTGTCACCACCTCCCCAAATGGATTTGATGTGCAGACTCCTGGGGGGGATGGGCGGGTCCACCCCAGATTTTTTCAGAAGTGGCAGCTAAGGACCAGAGAGGTCGCTTGACCTGCCTAGGTCACACAGCTGTGAGAGCAGAGCCGAACCTGACAGCTGGGGCTCCTGCTCCTGTGCGTTACCCCCTCCTCCCCAGGCCCCCCTCCTCCCCGGCCCCCCTTCTTCCCCAGCCCTCCTCCAGGAGGGCCTTCCCGGTGCAGACACAGCCCTGAATGGCAAGCTGGCTGGCCCAGCTGGGGCAGGACCAGGGGCCCTGCTGGCAGGAGAGGCCCTGTCGGGGGTCCAGCCTTGCAGCCCCACCCCCTGCAGCCTAGGATGCGCCTGCTGGGCTGGGGTGCACCCCACTCTGACAGTGTATGGGCTCTCTGTGGGGTGGCCTTGAGAGGCAGCCACCTAGGAGGGGTGCCAGGGGCAGGACGGCTCCAGTGACTTTGGGCCCATCCTTGGCTGCTTGGCCCCAGAAGCCAAGTGCAGCTGTGCCTCTGCCCTCCTAAGTCCTCCCTGCCTGTCTCGCCAGCCCAGGGAGGGGCATGGGCGTCTGAGCACAGTGGCCTATCCTGCTGCTGCGGTCTCCTGACCTGGACCTGGGTGGGAATTTTGGCTTCTCTGAGCCAAATTTTGGTTTTTCTCATCTGTAAAACAGGCACAGTTGTCAGGGTCTCGAGGTTGGACTAGAAGTTTGCTTGCAGCTGGCTGGCAGCTGCCACCCCTCCTCCTCTCTGGCCACCTGGCACTCCCTGTTGGCCTCTCCTGGTCACTGTTTGTGGCTGGGCTGCCCGGGCAATGGTGCTATCCTGCAGTCACTTGCGGCTCAGCTCAGGGCAGGTTCTGGGACAGTCAGTCCATTGTCAGCCGCACTTGGATGCCACATCAGCGCCTCTGGAGCCCGTAGCAGGCGGCTTGGAGGTGGGCGGGAAGCGTGAAAGGGTCAGCCCTGACTGAGGCTGCTGCCAAGGGAGCGGCCAGGTCTCACAGGTCGGCTGGTGGCGGAGGTGAAGGGTCCTGACCGCCAGAAGCTGTCTCCTTGTACCGACAGCGAAACACTTGCACCAGCTGCTTTCTGAGAAGCAGGCGTGGGGAGAGGGCAGGTGTGGTCGAAAGCACCGGGTTTCTAGGCTGGCAGGACCGTGACCTCCCTGAGGCAGCCCCATGGATGCGACAGGCAGGGGCAGGGCCCTGCTGGGAGCACCTCAGGGTCCCTCCGAAACAAACCCCAATGGCAGTGGGAGGGTGTTCCAGCATGGGCTCAGCCCTCTGGCAGCTGAGCCCCGACGGCAGCCTGGCCGCCAGGTTTCGGGCAGAGTGCACTGGCCGGGTCTTCCCGTCTAGGGGTTAGTTGGAGCCCTGACCCTGGTTCTCTGGCCCAGGTCTGAGCGTGGCCTACAGGGCATCTCAGCACTTGGTCCGAGGACATGGTGGGGACCTCACAGCCTTTTTATCCCCCTGCCTGCCAGGTGCCCTCACGTTTGAAATTGTGCAAATGGTGACCGGGGGGCTGGGACCCCGAGGGCCGTGGCATACAGACAGGCAGCCCGCCACCCGGCGGACGGAGCAGCGTGTCCAGAAGATGTTGTTCCTGATACAGATTTGACACCTTTCTGGATCAGCGCTGACCCCCCCTTCCCCAGGAGCTCAGAAAGTCAGGTGTGAAATCCAATGGCCTAATTTTAGACCTTGGGTGTGCATGTCAGAACAGCAGGAGAATTAGAGAGGGAACAAGGACAGCTCGGCCTCACCCCTTGTTAGCTGTGAAGCCAGCACGTTCCCCGGGGTGGGGGAGGTACCACCGGTGGCCTCAGTGGCGGGGGAGTGGACAGGAGCAGAGCTTCTCTCTCGGGGCCCCTCCCGGGCGGAGCTCAATGGAGACACAGAGACGGACTGGCCAGAAGGTGGGCCATGGCCTCCATTGCTGGAGGGCAAGTCACTGGGTAGACGAGGCAGGTTTGGCCAGCACCTTCTGGGAGGAACCTGCTTCGGGCAATATTTCCCCGAACTGGTCAGGGAAGGTCCTCCGGCCCTGCTCTCCTTGGGAGCCCAAGGGCTCAAGAGGACGGGGCACAGGGGAGGGGGTGGGCAGGCTGGGAGGCGGGCCCTGGGCTCATCCAGTGGTTCTGACCCCTTGCCTGCTGATATGTCTGCTGCCAGCATCTTCCTCCTGGCCTGCCTCTCACCTGCTGTATGGGGCTCCTTAGAATTGTATGTGAAGTGCAGCCATGTCCACTGGAAGCAGTAGTCATCGTTCCCCAGAGGGAGGGGGTCACCCTGGAAAAGCGCATGACCCCCGTCTCCTTGGTCTTGAAGATGTAGGATCTTTCGGCTCTGGCTCCCCCTGGGGTGGGGGAGGAGGGTCTCTTTTTTTTGGTCTCTCTGAATTTAGTCTGTTAAAAGTTTAAATGTTGGCCACACACATGCATGGCCCACGGCCCACCATCTGCAGATGGTGGTGGTAAGAATGGCCGTCTGTCCCCTGCCCCCAGCCCCGGGTGTGCTCTGTGTCAAGGCTCGGGTGCAATGAGACGCCTCCTGCTCCTGTGGCAGGCCCAGTAGGCCCCTCATCCTCTCCTTCAGAAAATCGGGGGATGCTGACCTCAGAGCAGTCGTGGGAACCGGCCTGTGTTGGGGTTTCCTAAGCGTTGGGCCCTGTTCCCGTGACCCTCCATGGAGACTTCCGCCTCCAGAGGCCTCTTCGCTCTCTCAGCCCCTCATGGGGACATGCTGTTCTCAGCTCACTGGGCTCCACCAGCAGATGAGCACCGGGTCTCAGACTCGGCCCATAAACAGCCCCAGAGCAAACGTGCTCGTCCTGCTTATCTGCTTATGTCCAGGATCCACTTTGGGACCTGGCAGCTCCAGGTCCCGGGGCGGCAAGGCTCTGATGGGAAAGATGGCCGGGAGGCCCAGGCCCTGTGTCCCGAGGCTGAATGGAGGCCAGCTGGCCAGGTGGTTCGCGCATGATCCTTGACCCCCAGGTGCCACAGGAGTCCCAGAGCCCCTCGGGAGGCCACGCAGACTCTTCCTGGAGAGAGCGTGCTGTGGGCGGGACCGCACTGTTCCGTATTCTGTCTCGTGCGTCCTCGGGGACACAGAGCCGTGATCATTGCCCCCCCGCCCAGGTCCCAGGTGTGTTCCTGCCCTGCTGGAGGGGGAAGATTAGCTAGCCCAGAACACGGTATTTTGACCCAGGCTGTACCCAGCGAGGAGAGACTGTCCCCAGTCGCACGGCTCTGTGAAGGGGATTGGGTTTCCGTCAGGATGAAGCCTCTCTGTGCTTCTCTGCTAGGGGTGGCATGGGCGGGGAAAGCCGCTGCTGCGTCTCCACAGCCTCTGAAGGACTCAGGCCCAGGCGGTCCGTGGTCGTGACCAGGACGTGCCGCCTTGCAGCGCTCAGGCCCAGTGGGAAAGCACGAGTTCTGCCCAAGGAGGGGGTGGATTTTCTTAGCTGCAATTGTAACAAGTGGGCAGAGGGTCTGGGGGGGTGACAGCCTCGTGGGGAGGGGGGTAGTAGCTGGACATGGGGACCCCCATTCTGTCTCTGCCACTTTAACAGAGTCTTACTTGGGTCCAAAGTAAAAGGCCAGGCTGTGGTCACTGCAGAGCTGGACCCGGCGCCGGATCAGGGAGACCTCTGGACACGTCATAGATTGGGCACGTGTGCGGCCGGTGCCACCTCTACATCCACTGCCTGATGGGCCTCCTGCCCATCTTCAAGGCCTGTGTCCACACCTTTGGCCACTGACCGTGGGGCCTCTGGGCCTCTGGAGGCCACGGGCATGATGACTCCTCGTCCTTCTCAATGCCTCTTGAATCTTCCACCATGGGTTCCCCTCCCGTCAAAGTTCCGGGCCTCGTACTTGCTCCCCACTGGACACAGGCAGCTCCCAAGTCTGGTCTGTGGACGGCAGGGCCTGATCAGCTGCAATCCTTGTGAGGTGGGGTGGTGCTGGTGGGGTGGTGCCGATGGACCTGGCCGTCATGGGTTCCCCCTCTCGGCCCCTGTGTTTGCCCCTCTGACCTGCTGGGTCTGGGGTAGGAATTTCCCTCTGTCTCTGGCTCCTCTGCTCTGCTGTCTCCTCTGGTTGTGTGATGTCCCTTGTTTCTGAGACTGCCTGGCCCTCCTAGCACCTCTGGCTCTTCCTGATAAAGACACCTTACCTGCCAAATACCATGTCCGAGGTGTAGAGCGGAACCCCGGCCCACTCTGTCTACCCTGAGCTGAGGCCGGCACACGGCCTGGCCAGCTGGATGGGGCTCGCTGGTCTGGGCAAGACAGTGCCCCGGAGCATGGCAAGCTACCTGCCCCTGCTGCAGGACCCTTTTCTCTGCACTGTGTCAACCTCCTTTTCAGCCCTCAGGCCTCCAGTGAGGGTCATCTGTCAGGGAGGCCTCCCCTTGCCCCCCATGCCAAATTATTCTTCCTCCCAGCACCTGTTCTCATCCAAGGTGATCACATCCTTGGCATGCCTGCCGACACTGGAGGCCCCGAGGGCAGAGACCACACTGCCCTGGTCACCTCAGTGCCCAGCAGCTGCTGGGAGCCTGGCCTGGCCTGGGCTGCTCTGTAAACACTTCCCTCTGGTGCCCCTGGGTGCTGGATTAACTGTCCTGAGTCTCTGCCCCAAGGAGGTCGGCCCCGTTGTCAGCAGCTGCAGCAGGAGGGGAGCTCAGCTCCGGCCCTTGAGGAACCGCGGGCTCCCCCAGCCTCAGGGGGTCGCCAGGCTCAGCCCTGAGATCACGTAGACTTGTGCGGAGGCCCAGCCGCCGGCCGCCTTGTTCCTGTCCTTTAAAAGGAAAAGAAAGAACACAGTGCCCAGTGGCCAGGGCCGGGCTAGGCATGTGGCAGAGGGCACGACCCCAGCTCGGTGCTGCAGCAGCTGTGAGAGCCCGGGTGCGCCTGTCAGTACCGGAGCCTGGCAGTTTTCAGGAGCTCTGGGACTTGGTGGAGGCCCCGGGTCATAAGCCGTGGGCTATAACCCTCCCCTGGGATGGCAGCCCCTCTTCCCCTGTTACAGCTGAACCCCAGGGGTGACCAAGGTAGTGTTGATTCCCACCCCACCGGGGGTGAACAGTGGGGTCCCCCTCCCTGGGCTCGCTTGGTTCCCAGCATCTTTGTTCTGGTTCCCAGCCAGAGGCTGGTGGCCAGCAGGACTGTGTGTGACACAGTCTGTCACGCCCACCGTCCCCAGCCTGGCCTCATCTGCTTCTGCTCAGAAAGTCCCGCTGCACCTGCCAGGGCCCCAGCTCATATGAATGAGTGCTCAGTGAGTTGGTGGGTTCTAGGCTGCTGGGCGGCACCAGCCCTGTGGGCTCCTGCCATGACTGGGCTGAGTGACACACTCTCACCGACACCGTCACTGCCCTCCTTCCCCCTCATGGCTCCGACTGGGCTCCTGCACACGCAGAGGCGGCCACGGATGTGGGCTCTTAGTGGGTTGGGGATTCAGCCTGTGTCCACACACAGGATGCCCAGGAGGCTCAGGGAGGCTGAAGTGGCTCCACGTGGCTCCCAGGCTGCTTGGGGAGGGGGTTGCCTCTGGAAAGACTCTGGGGTTCAGAAGATGCCCCAGGGGGAGCAAGGTACAGCATGTGGGCCCGGGGATGGAGGGGACAGGGTAGAGACCCCTGAGGATGGGAGGCAGAAGGAACATTGATTTTAATTGGCAAATTTACATCCTTGGAACAGAGAGCAGCCCGCGTCACCCAGGTCCCAGGACACCTTGCACAGTTGCTATCCCCACGTCTCCAAAGCTGAGGACGTCTCCTGCCTCAGCACGGCCTCATTATCAGGAGAGGGAACATCGTGAACAAAGTTTGGAAGCAAAAGCAGGGCTTGTTCTGTGTTCTGGAACGAGTAGCTGAGTCACAGCTCACCCCGGAGATGGGGGACAGGAGAGGCCATCCAGACCCTGTGGTGGGGAGTCTGCACACGGTGAGGCCGGGACCCTGGTTGCAGGACGAGGTGGAGAGGCTGCCTGAGGAGAACCTCCCTCGTGGCCGACAGCATGCAAAGGGCGGGGGCAGCCCCTCCAGGTGGCAGAAATGGGCAGGAAGCTGTGGTGTCTGGGCAGATGGACGTCAGGGACACAGGGCCTGCGGCCTCTTGCATGGGCTGAGGTGCCTGGGGTTGACCTACGTGGCTAGGCTCTGTCTTGGTGGTTCTGGCCGGCCTGCCTGAAGTACCCAGGACCAGTCCAGCTCTGCAGGGTGGGGCTGTTCGGGGGCCCGGCGACCAGCCCCCTTCGGGAAGCTGGGGTGCCATGGCCCTCATGACTGGGAAATGCCCGGTGGGGCTGAGGGCTGCAGCCAGGATGGCTCAGGAAGGAGCTCAGGGTTGTCACCTCCACCACCAGCGCGCCTGTCCTCACTCCCACCAGCATTTCGAGCTCCCATGATGGAAACACTGAAGGCTTCTGCAGAGCAGTGGGGTGCGTCCCCACCCCTCCCCCTTCCCTGGCTTCACATGGGCAAATTCCTGGTCTGATGGGAGATGCCCGATGGGCCGCCAGCCTGCCCCTCAGGAAGTGGGACTCAGAACCAGCAAATCAGAGGTGGGGGATGCCTGGGGAAGGGGTAGCCAGGAGGCCCAGGGGCTCAGTGGTTAGAAACAGGCTCTGGGTTCCAGGCGGGCTTTCCACTTCACAGCTGTGTGGCTTTGGGTGGGCCACTTACCCTCTCTGTGCCGCTGCTCCCTTGTGTGTAGACTGAAGCGCTTTTCTGGTGGGCGGTGGCAGGGACTGATGGTCCCCGGCGGGTGCTGCTCACAGCTGGTGCTGTGTTCTGTGAGAGGTGCCAACTTCTCCCGGGAAGGCATTCCTGGGACCCCTCAAAGGGCAAACTCCGTCTGCGAGCTTGTTGATACAAGTGCCTGACCGCTGGTAGGGTCCCCTGGAGAGTACTGTGCATGGTCAAGCTCAGGCATCAAGGAAAGCAGGAGCTTGGTTTTGCTGTGTGCCTCCACCCGTTCTCCGACCCCAGCCGGCCCCAGGGGTGTGCAATGCCATGACTACTTCTAGAACGGTAACCTTCAGGGGTCTTCCCATGGGTTGAGAGAGCTCACACACCAGCTAGGACCCGAGGAGTCGAGTGTCAGCAGGGTGGTGAGTGTGCCCCAAGGGGCCCAGGGCTGGCTACGGAGGAGCCGAGTCAGGGGCCAACGACTTCCGGACCCCAACCTGTCCTGGAACGGCACAACACTCCTCCACAACCCCAGGTGTCTGGTGGAAGTTCAGACTCTGACTCGGCGGCCACCCTGCTGTTCTGGGGACCACGCTGGGTTTGAGGAACCCACTTAGAGGCAGCAGGAGGCCAGCCTCAGAAGGGAGGCAGCCAGGAGGAGCAGTACCCTGTCCCCAAGCCCTCCTGGCATCAGGAACCCCAGACAGGGCTGCATCCCCGATGGATGGCACCACCAGGCCAGCCCAGAGGCCTCAACCTATGCCCCCGATGACCTCAGGGAAGTGAGGGCTCCAGGCCCGGCTCATCCCACTCACACCCGGGGCCAGAAGGGGTGCCGTCCTGGCTGAAAGGTTCAGGCCATGCTCCTGCCTTTCTTCCTTGAAGGACAGTCCCACCAAGTGCGAGGCCCTGCCTTGGCCAGCTCACTCGGGGAGGCCGGTGGTGGCCAAGAGACAGGCCCCTCCCAGCCTGACGCCTGGCCAGGTACGTCCTGGAAGTGAGCCGGGATGAGGGCCCCAGCAGGGTGAGTGCCCTTGGTGGTCTGAGCTGGCCAGCTCCCTGCAAGCCGGGCCTCCTCAGGTTGTGTCACCTCGGTCCATGGAGACCTGCCTCTCTCCTGGATTAACTGTGAGAAGCACAATTAGGCAAAGCACTTTGCTCAGTGCAGCGCTGGCCCCGGGGGATAAGAGGATTAGCTGCACCCTCGGGCTCAGCACTGATGTTCTGATATTCCCCGGGGGGCTTCGCTGGCCCCATAGCACCTTCTCCTAGGTGGCGCTGGGCACAGGCCCATCCTCTCTGGGCAGGGGCTCACAAGCAGGCCTCTCTGTAGCCCTGGGCACAGCCCCGCTCTGTCACGCCTATCTCTGAACACTGAGGTTACCCCTGGAACATGGACACGTAGCTGTTGATCTCTGGGGCCTTCTCTCCCCTTCCCTGCACCCTCCCCGGATCCCTCCTGCACCCTGCCTGTGGCCCCACTGGCCACCTCTGCCCTGGACCCCTCACCCCTTTCCTTTCTGTGCTGCTCTCCAGTCTCGGGAGGGGATCTCCGTGCCCCACGCCTCGGCTTCTTGCTGTCAGCAGGAATTTTGCCCCGACCTGCTCTGAGCCTCCGGCTGTGGACTGTGGGAAGCGCCCCCCAAGGGTCTCCTGCCCACCCTCCTGGGGGTTGCACAGCAGGGGGTGGGTGGTGGGCACAGGCGCCCAGGCCACTGAAGCTTGGCTTCCCTCCAGCCCCGCAGCCACATGTGCTGTAGGGCCCCGGCCAGGGCTGTGGAGCCAGCTGAGGTCCATCCACGCACAGCACCCTGGATGGTCTGGTGGCTGAGGGAGGGCAGCTGCGGAAGGCGGGCTTCCGTGTGAACAGGCGCTGGAGAAGGCTGGACAGGGCAGAAACCAGAGCAGAGGCTGGTGGGCAGGGACGGGGGTAGATTGAGGGGAATTTTCCAGTCCAATGGAAGTGTCCTCTGCCTCAATGAATTTTACTTTACCTCTAAATCTGCCCTGAAAGAGTCTCTTCTTCTAAAATAAACTACTCTTACCTCAGAAAAAAAAGAAAGAAGCCTCCTGGCTGGAGGTGCTCGTGCTGGGCTGACACTGATGTTGGTGTTAGTGATGGTGTCGGTGGTGTGACCCACCCAGCCCGCTGATGCCGAGGGAGGCCCAGCCAGCCGCTTACCGAACCCACATACCCACACAGCCACCCAGCTGTCACCAACACGGCCAAATTTCCTTGCCAGGGCTGAAGTCCATGTAAATATTGATCAGAGAAGGAAGGCTGGGTTTTGCTGTGTTTGGTTAATAGTTGAAGAGCCACTAGCTCCTTGGCTGTTTTCCCAGTGCCTTCATACCAGTGGGCCTTGTTTCATTTAAAATTTTAAAGAGATCCTAAAATGCTGTGTCATTCAAACGCTGAAAGTGCAGGAGGAAAACGCTCATTTAAGTGAATACCCGAGGACCTCTCTCAGTAGGAAGTCTCCCTGTCTGTTTAGTGTATTGATTATATAAAACTTAAAAACGGGCAAAGAGAATTTTAGAACCAGTCTGTCAATTTGCAGCAAAAAGCCTGTTAGGATTTTGGGTTGCTTAAGCAAAGACCACGTCGTTGGGATGCCCGGGCCTGCCAGGCGTGGGGCTCTTGGGCCATGCAGCCACCTCATGGCCTACTGAGGGTGTGACTAGCTTTCTTGTGGGGGTGCTGGGGGTCTTTCCTGCTGCCTCCGGGTGGGCATAGGTGGGGTGTCTCCAGCCCTGGCCCAGCTGTGGGTCCAGGGAGGGTGGGCTGCCGGTGGGGCCTCACAGCCGAGCCGTCCTCTGAGGAATTTGCCATTTGAGAGCCTCCAGACCACCCCATCCCAGACCCTGCAGTGGGAGGTGAAGGCAGCTCACTGCCCCCTGGGGTGGGGGAGCATGACGGCAGCCCCGGCCCCACCCTCAGGTTCGTCCATCACATCTCCTCCTCTGCAAGTCATGTGCATCTAAGACATCGCTGCATGACTCAGGGCCTATGGCTTTTCTCGTGTGTTTTCCTCTAGACGTTTCATGGTTTCAGGTTTCGTACTCAGACTGTTAACCTGCTTGTGTTCATCTGTGTGTGTGGTCTGAGTTACAGGTTCTGTGTGTGACCCCCAGCCCCGTTCCCCTCTGTCCTTTGAACTGATTGCCCTCGCACTTGGCCACACATCAGTTAACCCGACACACGCAGTCCTACTTCAGGACTCCCTGTTCTGTTCCGACGGTCCGCGTGTCTGCCTTTGCACCAGCACCACAGTCCTGATCCCGGTCGCTTTATAACATGGCTCAAAATCTGCCGAGTTGGCCCCGCTCTGTTCTTCTTTTTCATTTGTTTTGGCTATTCTGAGTGCTTTGCATTTCTGTGAGAATTTTAGAACCAATCTGTCAATTTGCAGCAAAAAGCCTGTTAGGATTTTGATTGGGGTCAAGTTGAATCTATAGACCAATCAAGGAGAACAGACTTCTTACTAATGCTAAGCTTCCAGACCCATGGACACTCTGTTTTTTTTTTTTTTAAGATTTTTTTTTTTTTTTTGATGTGGACCATTTATAAAGTCTTTATTGAATTTGTTACAGAATCGCTTCTGTTTTATGTTTTGTTTTTTTGGTCTCGAGGCTTGTGTGATCTTAGCTCCCTGACTGGGAATCAAACCCACATCCCTTGTGTTGAAAGGAGAAATCTTAACCACTGGGCCACCAGGGAAGTCCCTCTTCGTTTATTGAAGTCTTTTCTCAAGTTCTTAGTGAAGCTTCAGTTTTCGGGGTACGCATCCTGCACTATCTGTCGATTTCATCAGTTTGTGTAGGTGATTGCGGGTCATGCGTGTTTCAGTGGACATGAGGTCTTCTTCCTGGCCTATGGGAGCATCTGGGGTGATGTCAGCAGCTGGGTTTTCACAGATGCCTTGCGTTCGGACAAGGGTGTTCCCTATCACACCTCCCGTGCTGACTTTCTGTCAGGAAGGTATATTGGATTTTTGTCAAATGTTCTTTTGTGTCTCTTAAGGCGATCATAGTGTTTTCTTCTTATGTAGTTTGTTTATATGGTAAATTACATTGATTGGTTTTCAAATGTTAAACCAACTTTTCACTCCTGGTATAAACCTCACTCGGTTGTGCGGATGTATTGTCCTTTTAGTATATTGTTGATTCCATTGGCTGATTCATTAATGTTTTGTCTAGAATTTTTGAGTTTTGTTCAGGAAGGGTCTTTTTCTCTATTTTTTTTTTTTGTGTGTGATGTTTTGGTATCTGGTAATGCTGGCTTCATGGAGTGAGTTGGGGAGTGTTCCTTCCTTTTCAATTTTTGGGAACAGTTTGTACATAATTGGGATTATTTCTTCCTTAAATGTTTGGTAGGATTCACCAGTGAAGCCCTCTGGACCTGGAACTTTCTTTTGTGAAGACTTTTGACTCCATGTCAAAATACATGGATGGACATAGTGTATGCTGGTTGAACCCTCTGCTTCTTTTCCTGCACAAGCTTTGGTCAAATTCACTGGTGTAAAGTTTTTCATGTATCCTTTTTTGCCCTTTTAATGTCTGTAGACTCTAGTCTAGATGTTGAGAATCTGTGTCTTTTTTTTTTTCTTGCTCAGTTTGAGTAGAGGTTTTAGAAGACCAGCTCTTGGTTTCATTGATTTTTCTCTAGTGTTTTTCTATTTTCTATCATTGATTTCCACTCCACACTTTCTCCTACTTACACGGGTTTCATTTTCTCTCCTTTCTCTAGTTTCTTGTGGGAGCTGAGACCAGTGACCGAGACCTTCCTTCTCTCTCCTGTGGGTGTTCAGTGCCATAAACCCTCCCAAGCCGCAGCATCCCACAGATGCTGGTATGTTGTGCTTTCATTTTCACTCAATTCAAAATCCTTCTTGTTTCCTTTTCCATTTTTCCTTTCCCCCAGGAGTTGGTTTTTTAGGAAATGTGTTACTTAGTTTCTAGATGTTTGGGGATTTTTTCAGAGAGCTTTTTCTGTTATTAATTTCCGATTAACTCCATTGTGGTCAGAAAACACACGTTGTGTGATGTGGAACGCTTACCGTGACTTGTTTTACTTCCCGGAATGTGCTCTATCTTGGTAAATCTCCTGTGTGCACTTGAAACTAATTTCTTTTCCTGTTGTTGTTGAGTGAAGTCTTTTATAAACGTCAGTATACCGACTTCCCTTTCACTTTTCACTTTCATGCATTGGAAAAGGAAGTGGCAACCCACTCCAGTGTTCTTGCCTGGAGAATCCCAGGGATGGCGGAGCCTGGTGGGCTGCCGTCTATGGAGTCACACAGAGTCGCACGCGACTAAAGTGACTTAGCAATACTGAGTTGGTTGACAGTATTCAAATCTTTATCCTTACCTGTTCTATCAGTACTGAGAGGGGTGTTGAAGTAACTATTTCTGTTTTGCAGATTTATCAGTTTTACTTCATGGACTGTAAGCTCTGGCATCAAGTGCATGAATGTTTAGGATGTTATGTCTTCTTGGTTAATTGTGAAACAATCTTCTCTATCTTGGTAATAATGTTTGCTCTGAAATCTACTTTGTCTAAAATTTATACAACCACTCAGCCTCATTTCCACCAGTGTTAGTAGAGTGACTGTCGTGCCAGCCTGTTGTGGTTAGCTGGTTTGAATCTTTATAAGTGTATTTTGTGTAGCCAGCATGCAATTGGATCATTTTTTATCCAGTCTGACAATCTCTGCCTTTTAATTGAGATGCTTGGCCATAAGCATTTAAGTTATTATCGATGGGGTGAGGCTTAAATCAGCATCCTTCACGCCTTCATGTCCAGTGTTTGGAAAGCCCTTGTATATTTGTCTGTTTTGTGTGTGTGTGTGTGTGTGTTTCAGGCGAGTGGGTAAATGCCATCCTTCTTGGCTAGAAGTAGAAAGGACAGCAGTAATAAATGTCATACAATACTCAGTCTGTGTTCAGTTCTTCTTGATTGTGTCAAAACTATCTTGTTCCAGTTGGTGTGTATGCATCAGGATCCAAATGAGGTCTGCACGTTGCACTTGGTGGACGTGACTCCTGAGCCCCTCACTTTCTTCCATGTCATCTACTTGGGGAGGAGAGTGAGTCACTTGTCTAGTAGGGTGTCTGGGTTTGGGTGATTACATCTTTGTGATGATGCACCCCACTCTGTCCAAGGGTCCCATTCAGTGGCGGGGGTGGGGGGCGGCTCTGAGAAGCAGAGGGAGGAACACGCCTGCTCCCACCGCACCTGGTGGTTCCCAAGTGTGGGGGACAAGTGGCGGCCTGGGCCTGTGGTCCTCCTACTGGCCTGCAGGAGGGGTGAGGAGGTGACTCGGTGGCTGATTTTGAAAGCATTACCTCATCAACAGAGAGAAAAAAAAATTATTGGCCTTTAAATATGCGTCTTGACATACCACACCAGAAACAAGGTTTTGTGCCTAAGACAGCATTTTTGAAGAATGGCTGAGCCCCTCAGACAGAAAGGGTGCTGGGCTAGGAGCTGAGGAGCCACTCAGATTCTCCTCTTACGGCTGGGTGGCCCTTCTGGTCACTCCTGAGGAGCCCTGTCTTCCCCACATATAAATGGATCTCACCCCACCCACCCCAGGCTGGTTTTGAGTGTTAAATGAGCTCAGATGAAAACACTTAAAATTGTCTGGTGCTGAGTTGATGTTGGTGTGATTTTTACTGTTGGAATCTTGACATCCCTGGGTTCTTGGAACAGTGTGGACGTCCTATCCATCCCTGTGGCTTGAGCCTGGGGTCCGTGTGTGAACACAGGCTGCTTCCTCTGGCCAAGGACACTTTACCCTACAGGACCTCTCATCACCCCTTGGTGGACCCCATCTTGGCCCAGCTACTCTGGAGGGGGATGGTCCCCCAGGCCCCCAGAAGGAACCATGCGCAGGTTCCTGTCCTGAAAACTGACCATCCAGATGCCCTCCCGACTGAGAGTGAGTCAGCCAGCTGGTTTTCATGCCAGAGTGACAGGCAAGGGGATTGGGGACAGTAGAGGCAGGAGGGGCCCTGGGGAGCCCACTCCCACTTTGCTCCACCATTAGCTGCTGAAGGGTGAGAGTCTGGGCCTGATGAGTTTGGAAAAATAAAAGGTTTCTGTGGCTAAAAAGTGAAAGCTCTGGGAGTGTAGAGCCAAGGGTCTGGGACAGTGGGCGTGTCCAGGGGGAGGGGGTGGCGCTGGGCTCCTCCCAGATTCCCTCCCCTCCATGGTCCCAGACCCCATGTCCATGGAGTGTGTGATTCCGAATGTGTTCCGGACCCTGGGTGAGGGAGCCGAGCTGCTCAGGGCCAAGGGGCTCAGCTGCCCCCAGGTCTCCTGGCCTCCTCCTGCTTCAGTGTTCAGCCATTTCCAGAAGGACTTTGTGTTCTGTTTGCACAGGTCGTCCCCCGCCGTGGAGGTGGCCCGAGACCCCTCCCCGTACCCCGCCCCTGCATGACCCCCCCACCATGTGACCGCCCCCCCCACTCCACCCCCCGACAAGGGCCCCTTGGGTCTCAACTGCTCTCTCTGCACATAGGTTGCGAGATGGGAACACAAGACCCGAAAGCTGAGCAAGGCCTTTGGGTCCCCCCGCCTGGCCTGTTACACCCTGGGTGGGGCCATCCTGCTCTTGAACGTCCTGCGCTCCCACTGGTAAGGACCCCTCCCCTCCCCCGCTACCCCCAACCCCACCCCAGGCCCCTGGGGGAGCCCCCTCCTCCATCCCACCCCAACCAGGGAAGAGGTGGGAGGTGCCTGGAGCCAACGTGAGGGGCGGGGCGCGGGGACTAGGGGGCTGCTCTGAGCCCATCTGCCCCACTGGCTCTGCTGGCTCAGGGAAACCCCTTCTTGGGCTCCACCTGGAGAGGTGGCCCCACGCAGCGAGCAGTGACCTGGGTGTGGTGGAGAGGGCAGCTAGGCAAGCTTGGTGGGATCCCTCCACAATGGGGTTGGCTGCTGCACACCCCCTTCCTCCCCCAGTTACTCTGAAAACTCAGCTTATGGTGGTGTGTGGTGGGGGCGGGGTGGGGGGGGGGATAGACCCAAACAGCCCCACCTGGTGGGCAGCCCAGTGCAGGAGTCTTTGCAGGCACCCTGGCCCTTCTGAAGGAGTGAGCGAGTAAATGAATGAATGAGTGAGCACACAGCATCCCCCATGGCCCCTTCTCCCTGGCTGTCACCAAGGGGGCATTTAAAGCTCCTGAAACATCACATCTCAGGAGACGGGACCTGCTGCCTGTTTTCCCTTCCACAATGTGCTGTTTCTAGTTCTTGTGTATTCTTGGCCTCCTGAGTCCACCATGTAGGGAAAAAAACCCTGGACCCCAGGCCCAGCCCCACCACTGTTCCTATGGGGTGGAGCCGGGTGGTCCATCCTACCCTGCAGGTGGACTGCACCAAGGTGGGCGGCCAGGTGGGCGTGGGGGGAGTGGAGGGGCAGAGGGCAAGGTGATGGAGAGCCTGTCTGTCTGGAGGGCTGACGACATCCTCCATGTGGCCCCAACTTGAACCCCACTGGCCTGCAGAGGCCAGCAGAGGCGGGTCTATAGACAAGCTGCTGTCCCTGCCATCCTACCGCAAGGCTGGTGCTGGCAGGACGTGTCGCGTCCTGGGCCCCTGAGAGGCCTGGCAGGGGAGAGACCCAGGCCCAGCCCCTCTCCCTGCGTCCAGGCCTGTGTGTCCCTCTCCCTGTGTCACTGTGTCACTGTCAACCTTTTGGCTACGGCTTTCCTCCCGGGTGAATTAACCACCCAGGGAATTGGGGGGCCGAGAAAGGACCCCTCCACTGCAAGCAGGCCTGTTTTCCCTTCTCCCCTCTATGGTCCTCCTCCTGTTTGCCCCCCGCTGACAGGTGTGGGTGGGGTTCAGGTGCAGGGCTTGTGGGAGTCCTGCCCACCCGCCCCCACCGCCGCTCCCCAGCATCCTTCCGCTGTCGCTTTATGTGGTTCCTGCAGGTGGGTTTTCTGTGCCTGTGTGTGGGTGTGGGTGTATGTGGTAAAAGACACATTAATAAAATTGACCCTTTCAGCCACCTTGAGGTATAGTTTTGTGACATTTAGGACCTCTCCCTGGGAGTGGTGTCCGTCCGTCAGCTCGCAAGGCTGTGTCCAGGCCACTTGCTCTACAGACAGGAGAGGTGGAGGGGTGGGAGGGGGCTGAGCTGTGGCCCGAGCTGCCAGCTCTCAGAACTGTGGGTTTATCAGAGCCCAGGGAGGGTGCAGGGGTGGGGCATGGGCGTGGCCACCTGGCACCACACGGGGTGTGCGGCTCTGAGCCAATCCCAGCAGCTCAGCCTGGAGCTGCAGGGTGACCCTGAGCCCAGCAGCAGGAGAGGTGGGTGGAGAGCAGGGGGCGTGGGCAGTGTGACCAGGGGCCAGGTGTGCCCTGACACATGTGCCACTGTTTGACAGGTCACCGTGCAGGCTTCTGCCCGTGGTGTCCTGTTTGCTGTTCAAACAGATGCTTCTCCCGCCTCCCTGTTCCCCTTTCTCACTTTGGGGAAGGGGGCTGCTTTTCCTGGTTGATGAACACAGACTGTGATCCCTTCTGCCTGGCATGGGCTGGCGCCAGGGAGGTGCTCAGGGGAGAAGCCTCTGTTCTCCAAGAGCTGACTGTAGTCTGAGGAGAGAGTTATAGGGAGGCGGGCTTTAGCTCAACCTAAGGAGTTTGACGACATCCAGCTAATGGAGTGGACAAAGGGAGATGGAACTTGCTCTGCTAGAAAGAGCCTGGCAGGGTTGTCCAGTGGTTACGGCTCCTGCTTCCACTGCCGAGGGCGCGAGTTCAATCCTGGTCAGGGAACTAAGATCCCACAAGCTGTGGGGTGTGGCCAAAAGAAGGAAAGAGAGGGGGAGGAATGGAGGATGGAGGGCGGGTAGGCGTGCTCACAACGGAGGGACAGTTGGGTGGAGGCATGATTCCCGAGTCTCCTTCCCTCTGCAGTGCCAGTCATCCTCAGACTGAACACCCTGCTGTCCTGCAGAGTCTAAAATGTTGTCATTCATAATCTGTTTCTTAAAACCACTACGTGTTACAGACAACTCAGGATTTCTGGCTTCTCTGGAAGCAGGCACCAGCCCCCTATTCCGGTCACTTCTTCCGTGGCGGCCCCTCAGCAGGCCACTTGACTCACCCTCAGGACTTGCCTGAGACCCCTGGACAGGCTGCTCTGGGGGCCTGGGGGGCAGGGTGGGCGGCCCCTCTGTGTGGCGGTGACCTCCCCGCCCTGCCCGCAGCTTCACGCAGGCCATGCTGAGCCAGCCCCGGATGCAGAGCCTGGACAACCCCGCGGTCTACCACGTGGGCCTGGCACTCCTGGGAGTGGGTGGCGTGTTCGTCCTTTCCAGTTTCCTGGCGCTGGGCTTCACCGGGACCTTCCTAGGTAAGACCCTGAGTGTGGGGGGCCAGGGCCCTGCTCCCCCCAACTCCAGGCCTCAGCCTGCCCTGCTCAGCGCTGGGGGGCAGACTCTTAAGCCCCAGCCAGCTGCTTGGCCTCCAGGATGGGCCGGGCTTCTGTTCCTGTGTTCAGGTCTTGGGCTGGCAACAGGTGGGGGCGCTGGCCCCTCTCCTTGCCCGTGGCTCCGGAGCTTTGGGGCTGAAAACCCAGTGCTGGCAGGGCTGGACGTCCTACAGACACCAACTCCCAGTCTGGGACTCTGGGGGGAGGGAGCAGGGCGGCTGATGTGCGCGGGTCAGTGGGGCCAGAGCAGAAGGCCAGCCAGGGATCACATCACTCAAGTCCCTGAGGGCCATGCAGGAGACTGGGGCGTCCTCCCAGGAGGAGGGTCCCACAGGGGAGGTCCTCTGGGGGCCCAGGAGCAGGTGGGGATCATTGTGTGGGCCTCACAGGGGTGGGGTGGGGAAGGGAGCCAGGGGAGGGAGGGGTGGTGGTGTAGCCAACCTCAGGAGACCAGGGGTTAGCAGCCCCACAGCAGCGGCAGGGGAAAGGGCAGCCAGGGTCTGGAGGAGGGTCGGGGAGGGGCCTGGAAGCCGCCTGTGGGGGAGCCCCAGGAGAAACGGCCTGGAACGTGGGGCCCTCAGGCTCAGGAATGTAGGTCAGAGTGGCCGAGTCCCCGCCCCCCGCCATGAGCCACCCTGAAGCAGACTTCTGTGCCACCGGGAAGAAAGGCTCCCTGGCCGCGAGCCCTGTCTCCAGACAGCGGTGATGGTGATGCAGCTGCTACTCCTCCAGGCCCACCTGTGCCTGGAGCACGAGGGATACACCATGGGGCCCTAGTGAGCAGCGCTGCTCCCTGTGGGCCATGCCCGGGCCAGGCCGGACTGCGCTGGACACCGGGTCTGTGTCCCCTGCCTCTCGGACCGCCACACCCTCCCCTGGGAGAAGCTCTGGGCTGGCTGCAGGGGGAGAGCTGATCTCCAGGCTGGTGGCCCAGGTGGGAGTGGCCCAGCTGAGGGAGGAGGGGGACGTGGAGCAGAGATAGTGAGTAGGGGTAGGTGTGCTTTAGACAGTGGGGGGCAGGTGAAGGGAAGGGCGACAGGAAGTACCACAAGCCGAGGAGGTGGCAAAGGAGGAGAGGTGTCCAGAGAGCAGGGAAAGTCCCCAAGCAGAGGGGACAGAACATGCAAAGGCACAGGCAAGAGCCGGTGGGGGCGCAGCCCCTGGGCACACCCCCAGTGCCTGCACACCTCCCTCTGGATGGGGCAGCCAGGCTATGACCCTCCTTCCTGCCCGCCCTGTTTGCAGGCGACTACTTCGGGATCCTCAAGGAGGCCAGAGTGACCATGTTCCCGTTCAGCGTCCTGGACAACCCCATGTACTGGGGCAGCACAGCCATCTACCTGGGCTGGGCCATTGTGTGAGTCAGCCCTCGTGCCCCATGGAGCCCAGGGCGCTGGTTAGGGTTCCTTTCCTGGGGAGCTCCTCACTGGTGGGAGCAGAGAACATCCTAGAATGAGGTTGGCAGACTTCCTCTTAAAAGAGTGGGAGGCTCCTGGGCAGCAGGTGACGGAGTGGCTGTGGTTGTGAAATTTGAATTTCACGTCATTTTCACAAGTCACAAAATATTCTTTTGATTTTCTTAAACAACTACAAATATAAAAACTGTTCTTGGCCTAGGGACCACAGGCTGCCAACCCAGTGCTGGAACTGGGCAGGGAGGCCCCCTGCCCACAGCCAGCCTGCAGGATCCACACCCCACAGACTAGGGCTCCTCCGGCCAGTAACCCACAGTCCAGGAGCCTGGTACACGTGCCCCCCACGGCATCTCCCATCTGTCCATTTTCTGGATTAGAATTTCTTCCATAGAAAGGTTTTCTTTGTAGAAACAATTCTGCTTTTACTGAACGCTAGAAAACAACTTTCCAGGAAGGTCACAGGTGCCCCCAGAGTCCAGAAGGACGAAAGGACCTAAAGGAACAAACCTTGATGGTGGACCGTCTGGAGCGGACGTTCCCCCACCAGCCCCACCTTCAGGGGTGGGGGGGTACATGGGATCCAGGCTCTGGGCTTTGAGTGACAAGGAGCTGGAGGGGCACTTGTGGGTCTGCTGGGACCCCCCGCCTGTGCCCACTTCAGACCAGGAAGCCCCCCATCCACCTGCCTTCAGCCTGGCCCCTCTCTCCTGGACTAGGGCAGTGGGATCCAGGGAGGCAGGCTCCCCCCACAGGCTTACCCACTCCCCATAGTGTCTCCTACCTGAGACTGGCAGGGTGAACCCCACAGAGGTCCTTCTGCAAACTTCCCTGCCAGCACACCCACCTTTCCTCTCACTTTCACTCCCAGTCAATCTTTCCAAACCCAACTTGAGGTGTCCCCTCCTCCAAGAAGTCCTCCCTGACCTCCTGATATACACACACATACAGGTTCTTCCTCTGTGCTTAGACGGGGCCTCCCAGGGCAAAATCACAGAGTGGGTCTTCTCTGTCTCCGGGAGTGAGAAGTTGCCCCCTCTACAGGGCTGTTAGGCCAAGGCTCTCAAGAACATATGAGGAACCCTAGGGGCCCAGGCTCGCACAGGCCCCTCAGGAGGGCACCAGCCATGTGGGATGAGGAGGGGCCTCAGTTGTGCAGGGGAGGGAGCCCTTCATCCGAGAGCTCATTAGACATACTCCATTACCTAGGGCCGCCAGACGCTGACCCAGCAGGGCTGCTCCCAGCCCTTCCCAGCCCATCTGTCCCCGACCTGGGGCCCCACAGACAGAGCTTCCCGTTGGCCCAAGCAACCAGATGTGTGGAAGCCCCAGAAGGTCCAAGGTGCTGGGATTCCTAGGGCATCAGCTCGTCAGCCTGAGAGACGCCCCTCCCCAAGGTGCACAGCTGGGTCCCTGGGACCTCCCCAGCCCCACTCCAGGCTCTGGGCTCTGGCACATGGGCCAGAGTTTCCCTGTGGGCCTCAGTTTCCTCATCTGCAGTGTGGGATGATCACTTGCACACGGCTGTTTGGTGACAGTGCTTTCAAGGTGTGGAAGTTCACACAGACAGAACAGAGAAAGGCATTTGGCTCCCGTTCAGGGTCTGTGCCCGGCTGACAAGGGGCCGGCTTCCCAGGCTGGGGCTGGCCACCTTAGGGATACTGTGGCCACGGAGCCCTGGCCCTGAGGTCCCCCGGCGGGTTGGGGGTGGGGTGGGGGGAGGCTCTGCCCACTCCAGGAAGCAGCACCAGGGCCGTGAGCAGGGCCTCAGGAGGGCAGATCTCGTTTCAGCCCCAAAGCATCTGTGCCCTTGGCATGTCCACGTGGCAGTGCCAAGGACCAGGTGGCCCAGCTCACCCTCAAGGTCAATTTGAATGGAGCCCACAGAATGGAAGGTGGGGGTGTCATAGGGGGCACTTGGCCTTCACTGTCCCTGAAGCCCCCAGACGGTGTGAGGTTCTGGGGAGTGGGAGTGGGCAGGCAGAGGGTCCCTGGTCGGGGGTAGCCATCTGCCTTGAGCCACCCAGCCTGGGCCTCATGCTTCCCTCCAGCTCCTGGGCTCCAGGACTTCCTCTTGTCTCCTCCTCAACTCTCTGGATGTGGGGGCCCAGCCTCGGCAGCAGTCACCAGCAGAGAGCCCGTGAAGGGGCTCCCTGGACACTCCACCTGGCTTTGGGTGCCCTGGCCCCATTTCTAGAAAACAGCCTAAGAACACGGCTTCTTGTGGGCAGAGGCCCCACGACCTCCTGTGCGGAAAAAAAACATGCTGACCACTCGGGTGATTCGGGGAGGCCGGTCGTTCGTTTCTCCCTGCATTCTCCCTCCACTCTGTCCTGAGTTTCCAGCTGCAGCTGGAGGCCTGAGGCCCGGGCCTGGACAGGCAGTGGTGAGGTGGACCCTTGTCCGAGAAAAGGCTGGCCCGGGCCTGCCCCTGACCCGGCGTTTCCCCGCAGGCACGCCAGCCCCACCGGCCTGCTGCTGACCGCGCTGGTGGCGCTCATCTACATGGTCGCCATCGTGTATGAGGAGTGAGTAGGCGCTGTCGCGGGCTGGGGACGCCGTGTGCCTGTGGGACCCGCACTGGGCCTTCCTCTCCCTACAGGGCCTCCCTGTGACCCTGGCAGGTGGCCATGGCCAGGTCACTGTCAGAGCAGCAAATGGGCAGCTGACCGGGTAAAGGACAGGCCTGGGAGCCAGGCTGGCAGTGCTGGCTCTTTCTGGTCACACACGGACCCCCCACCCTGTCCACCCTGGGTGGGGAGCATGGGTGGCAGTGTCAAGCTCAGCACCAGCTGACCGAGCCTCTCTCACCCCTGCAGGCCCTTCACTGCCGAAATCTATCAGCAGAAAGCCTCCCAGGCCTACAAGAGGAGCTGACGGCCATGGCCACTCTGGGAGAGTTCCCACCTCAGGCCTGCCCCGAGCACAGGCCCCTCAAGGGGGGAAAGCGGTGCTTGGCGAGGACTGTCCAGTGCCTTGCAAACACGGCTTGAGGGCTCTGGACAGGTGCCTTGTGGCCCCAGAGCCCCCTGCCCTGCTGCCCACCTTGTCCTGACTAATAAAAGGCACCTGACCCATACCCCTTTGGTCTCCATCTGTCCAGGTCAAGGAGGGGCAGGCTGGGGTCTGGGAGAGGGTCCCTGAGCTCGGAGGGGTGCTGTCATCCACACTGGACAGTGGGGGGACTCTCCAGGCCTTTGGGCCTCCTGTGCCCCCCACCTTGCCCCACTTTTGCCCTTCTGGGGGACAGCCCACCCTCAGCTTGCTGGGAGGGAAGCACTGAGCCCCTCCCTGGCATCTCTGGTTACTCTGACATTTCTCTCCTAATGACCTGTGGACCTCACGTGGCCACAAGGAGCAGCCATGGGGCCACCAGGCCTGTGGTCAGGCCTGACTGCAGAGCTGTGGGCACAGGCTGGGGCCCTTGTCCAGGCCCAGCCTCATCTGCACAGCCCCTGGCCCCCAAGGCCACAGAAGCTACTTTACTCCCTTTGGGATGGGAGACGGGGCTCCACCTGTGCACCTGGCCCCCTAGCCTCAGCACCTCACCTGCAAAGTGGCCCCTGTAGCCATGCTCACCCTGGGCCCCTGGGCGCTGTAGGCAGTGCCAGCTGGCCTTGCCATGGAGCTCTTCAAGGCTGCCCTCTGGTGTCTGGGATTCAGAGGTCCCAGGGTTCGAGGAGCTGAAGGAGGCATGGAGGCAGGTCTTACCAATGCCTCTGCTTGCATACGTGCAAGGACACGAAGCTCACCACCTGTGGGCACCTCTGACGTCCTGGAACCATGGCCTGAGCTGTCTCTCTGTTAGGGCAGGACTGCGTGACTCCTGGGTCACGCAGCTATGGGAGTCAGGCCTGGGGTAAGGAGGGTCTGCTGTGATGGGAATAGCCCACAGCTGAGGAGGAAACTGCTGGACAGCTGTGACCTCGGCTGTGGAAGCAAGGTCAGAGGGGAAAGCAGCTCTGGTTAGCTGTGTTCTCTTCGTCAGGCCGTGGCTGTGGGCTGGGGTGACACAGGACCCTCTGTACAAAGAGCTGCTGGGGGCAGTCTCGGGCAGCAGGCCAGCACTCAGCATGCCTCAACACAACTTTCAGGAAACTTCTAAACCGCTCTTTACCAGCAGACCAGGCCATGGTGGACACTTCCTGCCTTGGGGGCCAGCTGTCTGCTTCCAGCCCACCCCCAATATTTTACCAAATGGTTTAAATTTTCCCATTCCACTCTGAGCCAGAAATTTGCTGCATTGCAAAGAAATCATACAGGCAGGTGCCCAGGCCCAGAAAGCAAGACCACCGGTATCATCATAAACCTGGGCAACCTAGAATTAATGCAATGGCTGGAGGGTGGGGGCACACTCTGGGGAAAGAACGGCAGGTGGGTTCAGGGCCTAATGAACTTAGCTGACTTGAGGGACAAGTCCTAGAACCTGGCATCTGTGGGCAGAATCATGCCCAGGTGCCAGGAATTGAGGTTGAGAACCCAGGCTGGGCTCAGTACCTGCCACTGTCACCAGCTGGAAGGGGCCAGGGGAGTGAGGTCATCCCAGTCCTGACATCTGACCTGGGGTCGGGGAGAGGAAGGCTCTGACTCTGGGCTGGGTCCTGGCCCACTAGCCTCCCTAGGGAGAGCTGGACCCTGCAGCTGTGGGACCTGGGCAAATCATTCCCCTGCCTCAGTTTCTCCATCTATAAAATCAAGTTAGTAATAGTTTCCACCCCTCTAGGCTGCCACGAAGAAGGACTTAAGGACTGTGCCTGAAAGTGAAAGTCACTCAGTCGTGTCCAACTCTTGGCGAACCCATGGACTATACAGTCCATGGAATTCTCCCGGACAGAATACTGGAATGGGTAGCCTAATCCTTCTCTAGCAGATCTTCCCAACCCAGGAATCAAACCGGGGTCTCCTGCATTGCAGGCGGATTCTTTACCAACTGAGCTATTTAGGGAAGCCCAAAGACTGTGCCTGGGATGGGATAAATGGGAACCAACCTTTTCCTGGCTCCCCTGCAAAGGGCAGGAAATTCTGCTGGAATCCCGGTCACACAGGGCTGCCTGAGAGGCCCGTGAGAGTCCAGAGGCCCCGTGCAAACCTGTGTGTGGACTAACCCAGAGCTCGGCCTGTGTGGATGGGTGGGTGGTACCAGGTGATAGCCCTGGCTCTCTCCCAAATCAGAAGCTGAACACAGCCCAGCCTCACCTGTCACCATGGGGAGCAATGGCCTTTCCACCAGTTCCAGGCTGGAGTTGGCCAGCTCCGGCAGCCTCTTCCCAGGCCTTTCAGCAGTGGCCCACTCCTGGTTACTGACCAGCCTGCTGCCCCCTGGTTTGTTCTGCGGCCTCGTGGGTCATTTACTATTGTTATTACCACAGCCCTACACTGTTTGCAAGTTCCCAACCAATCAGAGCCAAAGCTCCATCTTCCAGGAGAGGAATACCAAGTCCAGAGAGGGCCAGAGACTGCTGTGATGCCCACGCAGCATTCAGGGTCATCCTGGCTTCCAGACTATCTCCCCCAACTAGAAAATGGGAATGCTGGCCCATGAGACTCCAAAGCACAAGATGCTATGGGGAAGGGAGGGAGGGGACATGGGCCTGACTACTGAAAGGCAAGCCTCTGGTCCTTCCAGGCTCCAACAGGAAGACGGCAGGGGCAACCTCTGGCTGAAACTCCTGCCAGGAACCAGCGCCTCTCTGGCTGGGAGAAAGGAGCTGAAGCCTGTCGTGGGGCGCGGGGTCCTGAAGCTCCGGCTTCGCGGATTCCAGCCCCGAGCTCCGAGCTCCCGGGTCCCGGCTCGGCCGGCGGGGCCTCGGCTGCCCTCTGGCGGCGGGAGCGCGCCGAGCCCACCTCCCGCTGACACCGCCGCCCCGGACTCCAGGGGGCTGGGCCTGCCCCGTTCTCAGAGCGGGTCCGAAGGTGAGCAGGGACCCGGGAGCGGTGCCTGGCACCTGGCACACACCTGCCGTCGTGCTGCCCAATGTTGTTATTCTCCGAGGAAAGTGCGTTCCAAGGAAAGCGTGCGCGTGTGAGTCCTGCGGTGGGGAAGCGGGTTGGGGGAGGGGGGGCGGTCCTTGCAAGGGGTCGGAAGCACAACCAGAAGTGGGTCCCCGACGCCCTTGCGGCCGCTGAAGCAGCGAAGCGCAGGGTCCGCGCGCCCGCAAGCCGGAGGCAGACCCTGAGCTGGTCTTCCCAAGTCCCGCCAGCGGGAGAGGGCAGCGGCCAGCGGAGGTGGACGGAGGGTGCAGTGGAGCCCGCGGGAGTGCGCACCGTGACGCGCAAGGCGGGGCGGGGCGGGGCGGGGCGGCCACGCGGGCTGCATATAAGGGCGGTGCTGGACGCGTAGAGCCAGAGCTTTTGTCCGGAATCCAGAGCCCCGCCGAGCCCAAGCCCGAGCTGCCGGCCAAGCCGAACTCTTCCCTGCGCCCCAACCACCGTCTGCTCGTCTCACGGCCCCGCGCCCGGCCCCCTCGGTCCCTCTGCTCAATGAAACTGTCCGCGATGATCAAGAAAATGTGCCCGAGCGACTCGGAGCTGAGGATCCCGGCCAAGAACTGCTACCGCATGGTGGTCCTCGGCTCGTCCAAGGTGGGCAAGACGGCCATCGTGTCGCGCTTCCTGACGGGCCGCTTCGAGGACGCCTACACGCCCACCATCGAGGACTTCCACCGCAAGTTCTACTGCATCCGCGGCGAGATCTACCAGCTGGACATCCTCGACACGTCCGGCAACCACCCATTCCCCGCCATGCGGCGCCTCTCCATCCTTACCGGTGAGCCCGGGCGGCCAGAAGCGGGCATGGGGAGGGAGCGCGCCGCCGCGGTGACGGGGACCCCTTGTCCAGGGCGCGCGGGCTGGAGGCGCGGTCCGTGCGCCACGATGGGCGCTGGAGAGGTCAGCGTGCCCCTCGCGGCGGCCGGAGCCCCTGAAATCAGCCCACCTCAGCTGTCCCCTGGTAGCCGCCCTCACCCTCTTCCGCTCTGTCCCCCTCAGGAGACGTGTTCATCCTGGTGTTCAGCCTGGACAACCGCGACTCCTTCGAGGAGGTTCGGAGGCTCAAGCGGCAGATTCTCGACACCAAGTCGTGCCTGAAGAACAAGACCAAAGAGAACGTGGACGTGCCCCTGGTCATCTGTGGCAACAAGGGGGACCGCGACTTCCACCGCCAGGTCGAGCCGCGCGACATCCATCAGCTGGTGGGCACCGACCCCGGGCGCTGCGCCTACTTCGAGATCTCGGCCAAGAGGAACAGCAGCCTGGATCAGATGTTCCACGCGCTCTTCGCCATGGCCAACCTGCCGCGCGAGATGAGCCCGGACCTGCACCGCCGCGTGTCGGCGCAGCACTGCGAGGCGCTTCACCAGAAGGCGCTGCAGGGCAAGAGGCTGCGGCGAGCGGGCGGCGACCGCGACGACGCCTTGGGCATCCTGGCGCCCTGGGCGCGCAGGCCGAGTGTGCACAGCGACCTCATGTACATCCGCGAGAAGGCCAGCGGCGGCAGCCAGGCCAAGGACAAGGAGCGCTGCGTCATCAGCTAGGAGCCCCCGCCCCATGTGGCCGCAGAGCCTCAGGAGGCCCTGTAGTTCGAGTGTCCGGGCCACGTGCCCCAAACTGCGGGCGTATTCCTACCCGGCGCCCCAGCCCGTGCACCGGGGAGAGTCAGTGAACAGAGAAGGGACCGTCATCTGCTCCGAAAGGAATGAGAACTGGCTGAGGCCCGACTCCCCCCACTTCCGATGCCTGTTGGCGCCCACCACTTTTCTCACAAAGCCCTAAAAATGGGGGCGGGGGTGGAAGTTAAGCTTGTCCTGCTGGCAGGAGCAGCGGGGGCATTATCTGTGTGATTGGGGGTTGCCATGACAGCTGGCCGGAAACCAAGGGTGGGGTCAGATCATAGGGAGTGACTTGTTTACATGTGTGTGCAATTGCACAAAGCAAAACATAAAACTTGCACTTTATAAGAGTTCTGGTGTCACCCTGGACATGAACAAGATCTTACCTAAGTGTTTGTACTGCATGTTGAGTCTTTAAAGTTATCGTTACTGGTTTTTTACTATAAAATAAAGTAATTTAAAATGGAAAACCATGCTTCCTCTGGCTTTAGAAATCGGGGAGGAGGGAGGGCAGGTCTCTACTTCTGTGAACTGGACTAGCTTTTCCCAGAGCTGCAGATTAACCCTGGCCTGAAAACAGCTCCCTGGAGACAGGCCCCAGAAAAGCTCCCCAACAGCTGGAAGCCCTTCTGTTTTGGGAGCCACTTGAGAAAGCCAGGACACAAATAAAGGGCTTCAGGGTTCAGCCATGCACCACCTAACTTGTCCCCCCACCCCCTGCCCCTCCAAGGGCCTCCGGGACTGACCAGCATGTCCTACGCTCAGCACAGGCCCAGGGCAACAAAACATCACCAAACCTGGAACCATCAACGGTTCGAGGGGCCACTCCAGCCCTCCTTTGTGCAGGACCCTTGTCCTGAGTCGGTGCAGGCTCTGCCACTGAGCTACCTGGACCTAGTTACCATTTGTGGCCCTGGCCCCTCTGGCCTCCCTCCCTCCTCAGGGGGGTCCAGCACCCCCTCTGCAGCTGAGGGCACCAGCTCCCACCTGGTGACCCGGTTCCCTCCGCCACATGAGGCTGCACAAGCCCAGGGCAAGGGACAGCTGGCAAGCCTGACTTTCCACCTGTGAAACACGAGAGAGCAGACGCTTTTGCTGGGGGCTGCTCTGAGGGCCGTGGGCAACGTCTCCGCATGGTGCCCGCTGCCCAGGAATCCAAGTGAGGAGTCCAGGTGTCCCAGGGGAGGACTGTAACTCTGCTTTGGTGGACTGCTCCCTGCCAGGACCCGACCTACATCCGCAAGGAGGGATGATGGCCCAGGGGCTGACCACAGGCAGGACGACCCTCCGGGCCACCTGTACCCTGGGGTCGGATGCCACTCCCAGAAGGGTCATCCCATGCTCATTCTGGTGTAGCTAGTGTGGCCATGTTCTCGGGCTGGGGGCGGTTGCTCAGTCTCTTCTGCGTAAAGGGGAGGTTTTCCTCTCAACTATCACGGGGATGTCCTAATGTGAATGTCTCAGTACAGACCCACGATGTCCTGACAGCAGAGCACAAGTTCTTTTAATCACACTCTTGAAAAGCGTCACAGGTCACAACACCGGAGCACAGAGGAGACCCACGAGGAGCCCATGTCCACTGCAGTCTCGCAGCAAGCTCCAGCCGCCTGGTATTTCTGAGCTTCACATTCCATGGTTATTTGGTTGGAGCCTTAAAATCGGCCCACACAGTACTGTACTCTTGAAACTTCAAAAAAATAACTGACTCAGTTTATAACAGCCCCACGGCAGAGCTGGCCTCAGGTGACACCCACTTAAATTCAGAGCCTGCTCCTCTGGATGAGGCTGCTGAAACCTCACCCTTCCCCTGGACACGTGACAGGTGGCTGCCAGCAGACTCAGACAGAACCCCAGCTTGGAACACCCTTATCCTACATTCCTGCCAAATGGCGGGCGCCCGTCATCCCTGATGCGGCTGGCACAGGGATGAGCCCACTCTAGATCTGAGTGATACTCGCCACTTGTCCCCACGTTTCAGAAGCTTTCGCCTCAGGCTGGTCACACAAACGCAATTTCTGTCTGGAGAAACAAGGGTGTTTATAAACATCTATGAACCAGGACTGGGCCGCACGATTGCCAGGGCCAGCTTCCCCCACCCCAAGGGGCCGTCAGAATCACGGCCCAGTTGTCCTTTTCCATGTGACCCCCGAGTGCACGCAGTGAGGCCAGGGGGGAGGTCATCGGTGAACCAGGGACAGGACTTGGGAAAGCTGAAGAGGGTGTCTGTTCATCTCATCAGACCACAGCTGATGAGACCACATGGTCTGAGGTGGTCTGGCCATTCTTGGGCAGTAAATGGCTAAACGAGCTGACTGACGGTAACAGGGGATAAAGGAGCAAGAGCTACAAGAAACAAGGACATGGGTGGCAGAGAACCTGGGCGGGGGGTGCCTGGTGGGTTCCTGGTTGATACCCCATGAACAGTAACACCCATGCCTCAAACAGAAAGAAACAACTGTTCCAGGGCAAAAGGCTACCCCACAGTCTCTGAAACCATGCATTTCTCTCAAGGCCCTTCTCCATGCGTGTGCAGGCCTAACTGTCCACACACACTGCTGCTCACTGGACACCAGGTTCCTGGTGCACCCACCGTCCGGGGTGGGTGGGGAGGGGCAGAGGGAAGCCGCCTCCCTTCCAGCTGTGTCCCTCCCCAGAGGCAAGAGGCAGCCCCACCTCCCAGCCTCAGGAAGCCTTCCTCCTTCAGCAGACAGTTACTGCGCATCTGGATGGGGGCACAGTACACGAGGATGCCCAGGGAACCAGCTCAGGCACTGGCTCTGCAGTCAGGGGTAAAGTTCAGCTAGGCAGGCAGTACCAGAGTCGTTCCACAGGGCTGGGAGACAGGACGCCGGTGCCCCAGCACTCCTCCTGGGGTCGGCTCGTCACTCCTTGGGGATCTCAAACATGCACAGGCTCTTGTACTTCTGCAGCAGTTCGTTCTTGGTCCGGACCTGCTCTCGGAGGCGCTGCAGCTGCTGCTGCTGCTGCTCGGGGCTCAGGTGGATGCCAGGCATGGTGCTAACCACCTTGCGCATCTCCTGGAATTTGGCCTTCAGGGTGTTCAGGTCCTGGTGGATGTCGGGACTGTCCTTGTCCATGCTGCGGGGGCAGAGGGCAGGCGTTAGCACCAGCAACCTGAGAGCTCCCTCCTCACTCCCCCAAACCCCGCATTAGAATGCCTGTCACCTGTCACCTGCATATTGATCTGTGCAATGGGGGATGGGCAGGCACCCCTGCCCGCCTCCCCGCAGCAGATGCACACGGGAAGCAGAGCCTTCCTCCAGGGCTGCCTCCCCAGCCCAGCCTGCGGCAACCAAAGTAACATTTGCTGAAAGAGTGAACACAGATAAGTTCCTACATATCTGCTGAATGAATAAAAACCATCACCAACATCAGGCAACAAGTGGCAAGTAAAACCTAATGAAGTACCACATTCCTTCTAACGTGAGACACTACAGGCCATTCAGGAGACGATCAATGAGCAAGAGCTAATTTTAGCTGATGTTCTGATCCCTGAACCTGTTAACATGCAGTCTGATTTCCACAGAGCTATTCATAAATTTTACATTAGTCACAGCTACTGGAAAACTTTCAGCAGATACTCGCTCTCTCCCACCTCTCCCACCAACTCGGGTAAACTGAGCCTTCTGGTCCCGCTCACTTTAAAGGTGGGATCATATCTTCACTCGTAGCTATTGTCGGCTTCCCGGAGACCCATGTTCCCTGTCAAGTTAAAGGAAGCAAGAACAAAACCCTTCACCTGAGAACACAGAAAGAGCCCATCAGTTGCTCCTGTATATTTTTTAAAAGTTAGGAAATGGATGGATGAGCCTTTGAAAACAGGTGGTTGAGACTAAAATCTAAAAGCCGATGCACAGGCTGTTTTAAGTCACCCACTGAGGCACAAGAGGGGAAAGCTGTCAAGGATCATTTATTTCTTTCAATAAACGTTCATCCCTATTGGGCAATTTCAACCCAGATGGTGCTAATTCATGTTTATTAGTAATCATTTCTCTGCTTACGCAGACAGAAGAGCCATCTTTCCCGGTGATCCGCTAGTTAGAGCTCATTCCTGACAGATGAGATGCACTGGGGCCTGCTCACTGTTTATCAATAACTCGAACTCGGAAGCAAGATCTGGAGAATCAATAGTTTATTCTGGGGAACAAATAAAGACATCTCCTGTTGTCTTCTGAGGCCCTCGATTCACACACACCAACTCTGGTGCACCTCACCCCAGCTTCAAGGAAGCGTTTTATATTCTGTTTCCTTCATGTCTCAGCTCTGATCTACAACTCTTGACAGACACCATCTGGACTTCTGAAATCATTCCACTTGGATGGCATATGTGCTAACACGTTGTTACAAATTTAAGTCCCAAGGCAATTTTGAAATTATAGTTTTAAGAAAACTGATTCACAACACATAAGTCTGAAAGGACAAGGTATAAACAAACAAAAAAAATAAAAATTTTCTAAACAATAAGGTCCTACCATATAGCACAGAGAACTATACTTAATAGCCTATGACAAACCATAATGGAAAAGAATATTTTTAAAAAAAGAATGTCCACATATGTGTAACTGAATCACTTTTCAATTTGTTTTGACAAAAACGTAACCACACTACACACATGGTTCTGATTCTTGCTTTTCTCACCTGAAATGCACCTCGGACAGCTAGATGAGCTGGCTGTTATGGGTATGTGGATGTTTGTAACTGATCACCTGCAGGCCGAATGGGGATGGCCACCCCACACCTGCGCCATGTGTGTGGGCACCCACCGCCCCTCAGTTAGTGCTGCGGCTCTGCCTGCCACCACCCTCAGCAGTTCATCCCTGATCCCCCTCCTACTCCCCAGCTTCCTGTGGACCCCAGTCCTCTCCTCCTCCTAAAGCCCTCTGTCCCATCTACCTTCACAAAACCCAAGCACTAGCTCAAAAACTTCAGATGACTCCTCGACTCCCCACTTCAGTGTCTCTGGGGTCAGACACCCAAGAGAGTCTATTTTCTTTGGCTGCCAGTTGAGAAGTTGGGGACAGGAAAGGGGAGGTATGGGTGAAGGGTGGAGCCGGGTCTCAATGTCCAGTCTGTGGACTTGCTCTCAAGCTCCTATTCTCAGTACGGCTCCCCTCCCCCAGCCCCCACAATGTGCCTAGTGTTCCCCAGTCCAGACACTCTGGCTGACTCTTTCCTAAAACAAATCTTGGCAAAGTACAAGCCTTTAAGCTGTCTGACCAAGGTCATTCAGCTGGTACCTTATAGAGCTATCATTTGTGGTTCATTTTTGGATGGCAACACCTATTCAGTGGACATGAGATTGAGTAGACTCTGGGAGATAGTGAAGGACGGGAAGTCTGCTGTGCTGCAGTCCATGGGGTTCCAAAGAGTCAGACGACTGAGCGACTGAACAACAAACAACGACAATTATTACTCATATATTAGAGATAAGAAAATCAAGGCCTAGAAAGGCTATGCACTTAACTAAGATTCCAACACAAACAAGTATCAACATGCAGATCTGAACTCAAGAAGATCTGACTTCAAAGTCCATGTTCTTTCTTGTGGACAATGCAGCTCCGTCTTTAAGGCCAGCCCAACCCAACTGCTCTATCAGGGTCAAAAATAGACTCTGAGAATGTGTACACTGTGTGTTTTCATTTTTCTGTATTTTTTGTAAAACCCGAATAAGCATATTTGGCTTGATCCTGGATAATGCCTGGGACTCCAGGGCTGCTTCTGTGTTTGTTTGCTTGGTCACTCTGCCTAGAAGTGCTACCTGATTACAGGCTCCTGGGAACAGAACAGTCTGCCTTGCCCAATAAACACTATGTTCACACCAAGTGAAGCCAGATGAACTTAAGGTCTACTGTGACTACTGAGAGAACAAAGTCTTCACAGTCGTCTGAAAAGCAGTGGAAGCGTCACGTCATCCCAGGGCAAGTGAATCTAATCCGCCTCAACTCTAAACCAGCTAGGCCATCAGCAGTACGTTTCGTATTGTGAGTATCGATTCCATTTCAGCAAAACATCCAAGAGCATGTTGATGTTCACTTGAATGTTACTGTAAAAGTAACTTTGTTGTAATCCACTTTGCTTTTATTTTTTAATGGCTGAATAAAAAGTTCAAGCCCAGGGGTTTAAACTTTGCTATCATGTGGACATAAATAACAGTTAAAAATAATTTGGGCAAATGTGAGGATTGGGGAGATTTTGGGCTGTGTGTGTGTCCGTGTGTTTTCCTTCTAAGGATAAGTTTGAAAACTCAGGTGATCTGAAGACTGGCCAAAAGAAGACAATCACCCCCTGTGTCGCCATGACAGGGCACCCAAGTGCTGGCAGGAGGTCAGCGCCCTACTCCTGTAAAGTTCCCAACATCACCCCTATAATCTCTTTGCATTATGGGTTATTCCGCTCATGAGTTTCCCCTTCTAACTGGTGAGCAAGGTGGGGATGAAAAGTCGGCCCCTCCACGTGTACACGCCACAGCACTTAGCAGTGTGCCACACATGGAAGATGACCCGTATCTATCGGATCTGTGGGAAAACAGGCTCACCAGGCTGCACCCGAGTGGTCTGCCCGCAGCGTCTGCGCACTTGCTGTCTACACTGGCTTCGTTTTAAGAACGCTGCTTGCCAGCACGGGGCCTGGCAACTCCCAGGATCGACTGCTGAACACTTGGGACTGCTCATGGTGGCCTCTGCGTGGCCGCTCCCCTCCGGGTGTGTCTTCCCTTTGGTACCGTGGGGCGCCCCTGGATTTCGGACACGTGACGGGCAGCGGGGGGCGTGCGGGCTGATTCCCCCGGGCCCTTACCATTTGATGATGCTGTGAACCAAGGGAAGGAAGGAGCAGTTCTCCTCCGCCTTCACGCCGGCAGGGGATGGAGGCTTCGGCGCGGGCTGCGGCTGCTGCGCAGAAACAGACGGCGGCGGCTGTGGCTGCGGCAGCGGCTTCATCTCCGGCAGCGGAGGCTCGGCGGGCGGCGGCAGCGTGTCCTCAGCCTGCCGTCCGGCAGCAACACCCACAGAAGCCATCGTGTCCGGGACCCCAGCAGCCGATCACCGGGGCAGGCGGCTTCGCGCGCCGGAAGTGTCGCTGATTATGACGTCCCACCGTGCGCCGCGGAGGCGGGGCCGGGCCTGGCGATCGTTACTAGGCAACAGGCGGCTGGTCCTGGGTGGCCTGGATTTGATGGTGCGCAAATGTTCAAGCTGGTTTTAGAAAAGGCAAAGGAACCAGAGATCAAATTGCCAACATCCGCTGGATCATCGAAAAAGCAAGAGAGTTCCAGAAAAACATCTATTTCTGCTTTATTGACTATGCCAAAGCCTTTGACTGTGTGGATCACAATAAACTGTGGAAAATTCTGAAAGAGATGGGAATACCAGACCACCTGACCTGCCTCTTGAGAAACCTATATGCAGGTCAGGAAGCAACAGTTAGAACTGGACATGGAACAACAGACTGGTTCCAAATAGGAAAAGGAGTACGTCAAGGCTGTATATTGTCACTCTGCTTATTAACTTACATGCAGAGTACGTCGGAGAAGGCAATGGCACCCCACTCTAGTACTCTCGCCTGGAAAATCCCACGGATGGAGGAGCCTGGTGGGCTGCAGTCCATGGGGTCGTTAAGAGTCGGACACGACTGAGCGACTTCACTTTCACTTTTCACTTTCATGCATTGGAGAAGGAAATGGCAACCCACTCCAGTGTTCTTGCCTGAAGAATCCCAGGGACGGGGGAGCCTGGTGGGCTGCCGTCTATGGGGTCACATAGAGTTGGACACGACTGAAGTGACTTAGCAGCAGCAGCAGTAGCAGCAGAGTACATCATGAGAAATGCTGGGCTGGAAGAAGCACAAGCTGGAATTAAGATTGCCTGGAGAAATATCAAAAACCTCAGATATGCAGATGACACCGCCCTTATGGCAGAAAGTGAAGAGGAACTAAAAAGCCTCTTGATGAAAATGAAAGAGGAGAGTGAAAAAGTTGGCTTAAAGCTCAACATTCAGAAAACGAAGATCATGGCATCTGGTCCCATCACTTCATGGGAAATAGATGGGGAAACAGTGGAAACAGTGTCAGACTTTATTTTTTTGGGTTCCAAAATCACTGCAGATGGTGACTGCAGCCATGAAATTAAAAGACGCTTATTCCTTGGAAGAAAAGTTATGACCAACCTAGATAGCATATTGAAAAGCAGAGACATTACTTTGCCAACAAAGGTCCATCTAGTCAAGGCTATGGTTTTTCCAGTGGTCATGTATGGATGTGAGAGTTGGACTGTGAAGAAAGCTGACCACCAAAGAATTGATGCTTTTGAATTGTGGTGTTGGAGAAGACTCTTGAGAGTCCCTTGGGCTGCAAGGAGATCCAACCAGTCCATTCTAAAGATCAGCCCTGGGTGTTCTTTGGAAGGAATGATGCTAAAGCTGAAACTCCAGTATTTTGGCCACCTCATGTGAAGAGTTGACTCATTGGAAAAGACTCTGATGCTGGGAGGGATTGGGGGCAGGAGGAAAAGGGGACAACAGAAGATTAGATGGCTGGATGGCATCACCAACTCGATGGACGTGAGTTTGAGTGAACTCTGGGAGATGGTGATGGACAGGGAGGCCTGGCGTGCTGCAATTTATGGGGTTGCAAAGAGTTGGACACGACTGAGCGACTGAACTGAACTGAGAGACAGCTAAATTTTTCAATAGTCAGAAATAGCAGGTATACTTCAGGAATAACATCTTATTCCTATTTACGTTACAAAGACAGTCCAAAAGCAACCTGTACAGGAAGATAAATGAGGCCTCAGGAAGAGTGGACAGCACCTCCCGCACCTGCGGGTGTCAGGCCCTGGGCCTGCGGATGTGGAGGATCCGAGGGGAAGGACCCATGGCTCCCACCTGCTCAGAAGCCTCCAGGGACGAGGCCTTGCACCTACCCTATGGACCCAGAAATAAACTGAACAGTTAATATGCATCTTCTGGGTGACACACGCTGTGCTAACTGTGGGGGAAGGGTGGGGGGGCTGTCTCAACTTCCTCCGAGCTGAGATGGTGGAAGGGGATTAGTGCCAGGAGTAAATACTGTATCCGAGGGAGAAGTCAATGTCAGGTACTCTCCGTACCTGTGGGCTAGCTCCTGAAGCCCCCAATCTCAGTGTGCTCACCTCTAAAATCTTTAGTTCGGGTTCATGGCAGAGCCCAAACCACTTTCCAACTTCAGACACATGGCTGACCTTTGAAGTTGTCCTTTGCATGAGCCCTGGGCTCTTAAGTCAAAGTAGGGGACGCCTGGTGGGTTTGTGGGTATGTTCCTCAAAACAAGCCCTCCTGAGCCACAATGTGGGGGCTGTGTGATGGGGACTGGCATCCTAGCTGAGAAGTGCCCCCCTCATAGGCTTTAGAGAAGTGAGGAGTCCACAGTCAGTGGCAAGATGAGCAGCAACACTGAAGAGCAAGGTGACTGGTGTCAAGGAAGCATCGGTGCTGCTATTTCAGAGGCATGTTGGAGGAGTCTGTGGAGGCAAGTCCCGGGGAGGAGACTGTGGAAGGAAGTGGGGAGGCCGGACGGTGTGTCAGAGGCACTTTGGTAATAGCCTTAGCACAGCTTTCTTATAAAAACTGCACCCCACAGGTGAGCACAGGGAGGTGGGGGGCTGCTGACTGTGGGCCTCTCCCCCTGGGGGGAAGTTCAGGGTTCTGGTGGAGAAGGAGGAAGAAGGTCCTCCTGGGACAGGACCCAGACAGGCTTGAAGAGGCTGTACATCCTTGGAATTGCCTGGGGACATAAGGGTGGTGTAGTGATAATAATAGTAATTACCACAACTTCTGTGGATTGAAAGCAGGCACAAGGGACAGAGCACAATCGTCTCATGTAATCCACAGAAAACTCTGGAAGGTAGATGTTAGCGTCTCTGTATTATAGATGGTTAAGAATCTGACCCAGGTCACGCAGCTGTCAGACAGCAAGACTCTAGTCTTAACCAACACAGAGGAGACCTCAGGTCCCTACCAGCCCTGTGACTTTGTGGTTCAAAATGTTAATGTGAGGTTTTTATTCAGAATTGGAAAAGAATTCCGTGTTCATCAATAATCTCCCTGTAGAAATCGCACGTCATCTTTCCCTCCTGGCGTTTTTATAACTTCATTACCAGCCCCATCTTTATCATTGGTAGAATGATGAGGGTATCTCTTTAAAAAAAAAAAAAAAAAACTTCAGGTATAAATAGATATGGATAAAGAAAATGAATTGAAAATGTAGGAAGCAGGAATGGAGTAGGTGCCTTGACAGTTTGCCCTAAAAATAGTTAATTAGTGGCGAACAGTGGAGCTGACCTCATAACATTTCAGGCAGATGTCAGAGAAACACTGCCTATGCTGGCTTCATTAAAGCTGAAATTAACACAAGTGTGTGTCTGCTCAGAACTTCCCTGTTGAAAGTAAGAAAAAAAAAAAAGGCAGAAACCCCACAGAAACAACCGTGTGGCATTGATGCCCAGAGTAAAGCTCGTTGAGTCCTTGGGCAGCTCTCCCTGCTTCTCAGGCCCCTGTAGGCTGCTGGTGGCCAGGCCAGGCCTTGCTCAGCCCATCTGAGGCTCATAGCTTCAGAGTCTGCATAACCTCCCAGGAAGACTGCTGTTATATCACCTAGAAAAGTCCCCGGGAGCAGTAACAATCACTTCTGACGATTGAGACTTTCTCCCAGACTTAGGGCATTTAAGAGGAGTGAGCGGCATGAGCGCCCTCGACAGAGACAGAAGGCAAACCACTGTGTCATTTTCAATATTCTGGTAGCCACACACAAAGAATCAAAAGAAACAGGTGAAATTGACTTTGGTAATGTATTTTACTTAACTCATGTATCCAAAATATTATCATTTCCACATGTGATCAGTACTAAAAATTATCAAAGAGGTATTGGAAATCTGGGCTTCCTCGATGGCTCAGCAGGTAAAGAATCCACCTGCTGATGCAGGAGACACAGATTTTATCCCTGAGTTGGAAAGATCCCCTGGAGAAGGAAATAGCAACCCACTCCAGTATTCTTGCCTAAAAAATCCCATGGACAGAGGAGCCTGGTGGGCTGCAGTCCATGGAGTCACAAAGAGTTGGACATAACTGAGAGACTAAGCACTCTTTGAAATCTACTCTGTACTTTATATGCATAGCCCTGAGATCCAGCTGAGATGCTGGAATAGCCATGTTTCACATGCCCAGGAGCCAGGTGTGGCCAGTGTCCATGGACCTGGGTGACCCGTATCTATCTGGACATATCTCAATCCTAACTGTGAGAGGAAAAAAACTAGCAAGTCATACGAAGCAAATAGAGTATATTGCTACTTATACATATGTTTGCAACATGAAAAATAACAATGTATATTATCCATAGATACAAAACATACATGTCAAAATGTTTTTAAAAAACTGAAGGGTGCACCTCCTGGTCACAGGGCTGGTGAAGTTGTATAACAGGCCCTGCACCTTTCTGTGTGGTGTCAAATTTCTTTTATAGATTATAAGGAAAACTGAACAAGTGCCAAGTGTGGGAGTGGGTACCGAGGAACCCAGGCTCTGCTCTTTCTGGCTGTGTAACCTTGGACAAGTCTTCCCATGCCTCAGATTCCTCACCTGAAAAATGGGATCATAACGGCTCCTAATGGGAGGTTACCCAGGAGGTTACTCCTGAATGGGTTACAGGAGTTACCCTGTGGAGAGGACCCCAAATGGCCCCTGACACGTAGGAACCGCCACTGAAGCTTTAGCTACTACTGCTACTGTTTTCGGAGAAGGCAATGGCACCCCACTCCAGTACTCTTGCCTGGAAAATCCCATGGATGGAGGAGCCTGGTAGGCTGTGGTCCATGGAGTCCCTAAGAGAGCGACTTCACTTTCACTTTTCACTTTCATGCATTGGAGAAGGAAATGGCAACCCACTCCAGTGTTCTTTCCTTGAGAATTCCAGGGATGGGAGAGCCTGGTGGGCTGCCATCTATGGGGTCACACAGAGTCGGACACGACTGAAGTGACTTAGCAACAGCAGCAGCAGCAGTTACTGTTCTAATAAGTGTCTCAAAAACCCCTCATGATTACTCCTGAACACACTTGAGAACCAGGCTACATCAAAACCCTGAGCTCTCTGATTCTCTCAGCGGACCTACACCACAAATAGCTGTAAATAGGCTCGTGATATATCTCTGCTACGTCAAATCCAAAAATAGTCTTTCCTCTGTCAAACATCGTGGGGATTGTTAAACTGATATTGTCATTGAGTGATCGGGCTTTTTCTTCAAACCTCTATCTTACATCTGATTCATCCTTTTCTTTCATTAACTGGAGCCTCAGGCGAGTTGGAAAACTACATGATACTTTGATGTTTGCAAGTAAAAAAAAAAAGGCAGTGATCACAGTTCAGATCAGCACAGTGCTACAGATACCTGGAATCAGCTAATCACAGCCATGACTCACCGCTCAGGCCTTATCTCAACCCACCCTGAGGATGGCCTTTCTCCTTTCCAAATATTATTTCATCTTCTTTTTATTCCTTTCAAGCACCCTCTTCTTATTCTAAGCTCCTCCGTGATGACCAGTTTCTCCACTCACTTATCTTAGTGTTTCATTTCTCAGAAGCACTCATTTCAGCACACAAATTCGACTAAGTTTCTTTCATACTCAGAATTTTCTCCATAAAACCTTAAGTCTTTATTCCTTCTTCTTCTTCTTTTTTTTTTTTTTTTGCCATACCTCCATCCACTTTGGATGTAATAAAAATGAGAGGCAATCCCTTCCAGGAAACAGTTTGGTCTAAAATGGTTTGTTTATGTCCTGATGCCTTACGATGGCTGACCTCCTCACTCACATTTTCTCTCAGAGGATATGTGAGCCAAGCTTTTCTGTCTCAACGGGCTCAGCCTGAGCTGGTCCTGTTAACCCTTTTCCTCACTTGAATTCCTCCCTTTTCTGGTAGTTACTTTGTTTCTCTTATCGGATTTACTGTAAGACTTTTGACTTTTGATTACTAACTGCAGTTGCAAAACTACAGTTAAAAATTATTATGTAGCTGGCAGTGCTGCTGGAGATGACCAGGCATGCTGCCTGTGAGCTGGTCAGGTGGCCCTGGTCCCGTGTCTGGGTTTCTGACCTCTTGGGGTGGGAGGAGGTGCCGGTAATAGCAGACATTTAGAATGTCCCCAGGCTGTAAGGACGACAGGCTCCAAGCTGAACCCTGGAAGTGGCGTCGAGATGGACCAGCAGCCTCTGTCCATCTCTGCTCACCACATCTCTGGAAAGGTGTCCCTGTGAGCGCTGAACATGTCCCACCAGTCTTTGGCTCAGCCACATGGTGTGATCTGAAGAGTCATCAGAAGACCCGCCTGCCAATCCACACAACATGTCCTGGCCCCTGGTCTGGTACAAGACCTGCCGGACAGGGAGGAAGGAGACCCCAGGCCCAGCCGTAGAGAATAGGCCTGGGGGCCCCGGCTTGTCCCCGTGGCACCCTCATCTTGTAGACTAGGGAGCAGGGCCTGGGGAGGTGAAAGGAGTCGCCTGTTGGTGGGGGAACCGGAAGGAGCCTGCGACACTGACTCAAGGACAAAATCAAAATCGGGAGGGGATATTCAGGGACGATGGCGTTTCCGGTCTCCATGTGCTTCCTCCACAGCATCTTCACTGGGTAGAAACCCGCAGGAAGTGCTCATTGTTGTTGGAAGAACTCAGGGCTGGTGATGAGGAGAGTGCTTAGGGGCCCAGAGCAAATGGGGAGTGGGTGTCACACCTCTGGGAGCATCGCTGGCTTACCTGAGTCGTGATTTTTCTGGTGGCCTCAGTGACAGTTGACCAGAGGGCCGGCTTTTGTCATAGTCCGACCAGTGGCTACTGTGGATGCAAGGAGAGGAGACAGTGTGTAAGACTTTTCCCCTAACTCGGGGTCCCAGGAGCTCCCTGCCCACTTTTAAAAAGTCCTGGGCGGCCAAATTACAGAAAAACCAGGCTTGGATGGAGGGCCCCCAGGGGCCAGCGCTGCCCTCCAGGTGGACCCTGGTGGATGCCAGCGAGTTTCCTGGGTGACAACTGGGTTTTCATGCAGTGAGAATTGGGGGGAAATAGCCAAGGTTCAGAGTTAACCTGAGGCAGTGACAGGAGCCCCTCCACCATGTGACCTCAGGCTTTAGGGGACAATGTGCCCTGGGGACAGGCCTGGAGAAAAGGCTCCCACCCAATATGTGCCAGGTGCCACCAGCTCCATGCCCTCAGGCAAATGATTCCACCACCAGTACACAGGCATCTCAGTGGTACCCATCCCTGCCCACCCAGGCATGGGGGTGGTGAGAGACCACCCCGTCCAGGGTGAGGCACAGTGCCCGGGGCTTGGGCCCAGGGAACGGAGTTAAAAGACAATTTCCCTGTTTGTTCTTCCTGCTCCGTGGCTACTCATCTGGGAAGCTGTCCACACATGCTGTCCAATTAGCCAGCGGTGCAGGAAGAGCAAGGCGGCACCAGAGCTAACAGAATCGTCACTGTGTCTTCTTTCCTGCTCTTTCTGCATTTCAGCTCTGGATTCAGCGTCATATGCAGCCAGGCTCACAATCTCATCATCGTGTGATGCAGCGCTGGGGGCAGGAGGTAAGGGGTTAGTCAGCACTGATGGAGCCTGGCCAAGAGCAAGGAGGGGAGGCTGAGAGCACTGGGTGTGACTCAGGAAGTGATTTGTGTATTGGGGGTGGGGGTGAGGGACAGAGCGTGACCCAAGGCACAGGGATGTCTGGCATTGGCCCATAATTGATTTCCCCAGAGACGATACTTGCTGACCCTCCATCCCCACGTACCAGGGGCAGATGCCACTGCGTCTGGTCTGAACAGCGTGGGCCCCACCAGCTCGGGGGGCAGGGAGACGGGAATGGCAAGCTCTCTTCAGGTGGCCTTGGTGGGAAGATGGGAGAGGGGTGGCGTGGCTGGCCAGCCTTCACATACCCAGCTCCTGTGCAGCAGCCACTCCCAGAAACTGCCAGGTGTGCTCTTGGTGAATGAGATGTGGTCGCTGCTCCTGGGTGGTGGTGGGGGAACGGGGGAGTAGTTGGGGTCTCTCCTTGGGTCTCTGATGGCCTCATTTCACAGCAGCGCATGCAAACTTCCAGGCTTATTAGGTGGGAAAAAGACGACTTTTAAGGATTTTTTTTTTAATTCTAAAAATAATATTCCCTATTTTAAAGTCCGGTAACAAAAAATATTCGATGAAAGAATTTTGGGGACGTGCAAAAAAGCACACAGAAGAAGAAAAATGCAGTCTTCCAATACCTAAATATCCATGCTTAGCATTCTGTTGTCTGTCTTCGCCTACATTTTAAATATATACATTTTTTTAAAAGCAAATTTGACATCATGTTGTTTTGTAATCTGTTTTTTTCCTCAACAATTTGCCATGAATGGCTTCCCATAGAAGCTAATATTTACCTACAATTTGGTCTTCAATAAAAGGATACATGCAAAAAAAAAAAAAAACGTAAACTAAACCATGGAGAAAAAAATACAAATTCCTTAAAAGGGGCAATCATAGCCAAGATTCTATGAGGAACTGGGCTCCCTGAGAAGCCTTGCAGAGTTTGGGGAATCACAGTGATGGCAGGGAAGCTCTGGGGACCCTTTTTATTGAAACGAAGCAATTTTCACTTCCTCTGAGATTCCAATTTTTTTTTTTTTAAGTTATCTTGGATTCTAATTTCAGTCTCTTAAACATTTTTAAAAGGAAAATTGGTTTTTATCAGTTTCCTGTCATCTCTTTCTGCCAAAGGGCCTAGGCACTGGATCTTAAACGTGACATGTATCTGTACACTCACCTATGGCTCTCCATCAGAGCCATGCTGCTCACAGCTGGGAGCAGGTGCCCAGCAAGTGTACTCTGTGCTGGTCTGGTCTGTGGCCTCTGCCTGACGATGGCTGTTTCAACTGAGTCCTGAGTAGACATGTCCTTGCTTTAACGCTCTTCCCTCCACACATGGTTCATCAAGGTCTCAACAACCAGGAGACAAAACAGTGTTGCCTTAAAAAAAAATCACTGGAGAGGGACACAGGCCCTCTGTCCCCTGCCTGGCTAGAGCTACACCTGCTCTGTTCACCCCAAAGGGCACCCCTGTGAAGCCCCAGCTTTTAAGCAGCAACACACAGCCTCCCTCCACGGGCTAAGTGAGACCCAGAAGGGCTTTGAAGGACATCGTGTCACACCTTCGTTTGTTTTACAAAACAGAAACGTAACTCAGCTCTACCAGGTGAGTTTATCATCTAAACACACACCCACATCAGAAAGAAAAGATTAGAAATTACGGTCAAGGACAGAGTTGATCTGTTTTGTTTTCATTTGGGTATTAGAGAACAGGACATTGGGATTCCCAAATAGGCCATCAAGAGGTCAGTTACCAGGGTTACCAGATAAAACTAAGTTTTGAAATGTGAGAATGTGGTCCAGCAGGCAGACAGAGTTCGTGTGAGCAGCGAGCTGACTTGCACATGGTTCACTGTGAAGTGACAACCTGTTCCCGTGTGTCCAGGTGCTGAGACATAGCAATAAACTCAACAACAACAACAAAAATAAATTAAATAACCTGATTAAAAAATGGGCAAAGGGCTTGAATAGACATTTGTACAGTGATGATATAGAAATGACCAACAAGCACATGAAAAGATGCTCAACATCAATAATTATTAGAGAAATCAAATCAAAACACCCACTAGGATAGCTACTATTTTAAAAAAAATCTAGGGAAAAAAAAACCTAGAAACTCAGCATTAAAAGAACTAAGGTCATGGCATCTGGTCCCATCACTTCATGGCAAATAGAAGAGGAAAAAGTGGAAACCATAACAGACTATTTTCTTGGACTCCAAAATCACTGCAGACGATGACTGCAGCAATGAAATTAAGAGAGGCTAACTCCTTGGAAGGAAAGTTATGACAAACCTAGACAGCACATTAAAAAGCTGCTGCTGCTAAGTCGTGTCAGTTGTGTCTGACTCTGTGCGACCCCATAAATGGCAGCCCACCAGGCTCCCCCGTCCCTGGGATTCTCCAGGCAAGAACACTGGAGTGGGTTGCCATTTCCTTCCCCAATGCATGAAAGTGAGAAGTGCAAGTGAAGTTGCTCAGTGTCCGACTCTTCTCGACCCCATGGACTGCAGCCTACCAGGCTCCTCCGTCCATGGGATTTTCCAGGCAAGAGTACTGGAGTGGGTCCAGTGCCTTCTCTGATATTAAAAAGCAGAGACATTGTATTACATTGTATACATTGCTGTATTAAAAAGCAGTTGATATTACTCAGCCAACAAAAGTCTGTATAGTCAAAGCTATGGTTTTTCCAGTAGTCATGTATGGAGAAGGAAACGGCAACCCACTCCAGTATTCATGCCTGGAAAATCCCATGGACTGAGGAGCCTGGTAGGCTACAGACCATGGGGTCGCAAAGAGTCAGACACAACTCAGCGACTTCACTTTCACTTTCATGTATGGATGTGAGAGTTGGACCATAAAGATAGCTGAGCACTGAAGAATTGATGCTTTGAAACTGTGGTGCTGGAGAAGACTCTTGAGAGTACCTTGTACTGCAAGGAGATCAAACCAGTCAATTGTAAAGGAAATCAGTCCTAAATATTCACTGAAGGGCTGATGCTGAAGCTGAAGTCCCAATAGTTTGGCCACCTGATGTGAGAGCCGACTTATTGGAAAAGACCCTGATGCTGCATTCCCTCCCTACCTGAAGGCCCTGGGGGCTCCAGTCTCACCACTCCTCTGGCAAGTGGTTCTTATAATGAGTACAAGACACACCTCAGCAATAACCATCAAGGAACTTTGGAAAAACAAGATTTATTACTAACAAGTCCTGGAAGGTACATGGCACACCCAGGGCCACCCAGAAAGATAGGAGGGGGTGGGTACAGATCTGGGGTTCTGCCTTTACTGGGGTGGAGAGTGGGGTACCTAGAATTTTGTAGGTTTACTCTTTGTTGATGAATTTAAAGCATAAGAACAAGAGTTGGTGTGTCGGAAAGGAAAAACGGGGTCCCTCAAACAGGCAGTTATCTGGGTCACCCAGGGCTTTCTGACTGGAGAACTTGATGGTGAGGTGGCCTGGCTCTTCATCTGCTGTGTAACTGGTAACTGTGTCACACAGCTGGCAGTATGTTTATTCGAGATGGATGTCTCTGAATTGGCAATCAAAAGCTTATTGTCCAGGCACTCTCTTTATAGCAAGGATGGCGACTGCTATTAACACCTGGGGGCCTATTTCTAATCGGTCTCTAAGGCCTGTTCCTGGAGGTCTTCTGTGAAACCTTTTATTATCCATAGAATCACCCCAAGGTATCAGCAGCAGGACCACATGTCAGCAGGGCCCTGGGCTCCCCTCTTCCAGCCCGAGGTTAGCTTTTGTGGCTCACTCAGGCTACACAGTGACAGCCAGACCTGCTTTCTGGGATGGCTTGTGGCCTTACAGATGTTAAACTTACCTGCGATGTCCTGGTTGGGCCTGGCCACCTATACTCTGGGCTACAGACGTACAGAACAGTGACCCATGGGCCCCCGTGTCCCTCCAGCGAGCTGACCTTATCTGTATCTTTGTGGACAAAGCGCCAACTCCCCAGACTGAACTAGCAGGCTGACTCCCAGAAGATCCCACCCCATCTGCTTCAGGGCCAAGCACTTCACAGGTTCCCGGCACACGGCAGACCTTCCGCATCCTCCTTCCTCACCAGCAAGGTGTCTCCTGGAACCTTGGGTGATGGCCCTGATCTGCCTTCTACCCTTGGTTCTCCTGAGGTCTCTGCAAAGCTAGGGTGGTTTTGTTACCTTGCCTGAGGATGGGGCCAAGGGCCAGAGGCCAGGCCACAGCCCCGTGATGGCCCTTACCGCCCCTCAGTCTTCTTTCTCCATTTCCAGCCATGCTGGAATGTGCTCTGGCTTCTGACGTCCAGCCTTGCAAGGACACTCATGGGGAGGTTGTTGCTGCTATCATTTAAAAAGTCCTCTTCTTCTCCATCTGTTCCTCAGGGATCATCCTGCCTACGGGGTCAGGCCCAGGGTGGTTCCCTGAGAGAGAGAGAGAGTCGGTTTCTGCTTTTGGAGAGTTTTTGTGTGTGTGTGTGTGTCTTTTTAATAGTTTTAAGCCATTTGCTCATTTTATTAGTTTTATTAATTTTTTTTTTTGCCATGCCTTAATGTGAAATCTTAGTTCCCTGACCAGGGATGGAACCCACACCCCCTGCACTGGAAGCACAGTCTCACTGGGCCACCAGGGACGTCTCTGGAGGGAGCTTCCCCAAAGCATCCCAATTCCTCTTTGGACCCTCCTCAGACCGAGCTGGAGTCTGCCTGCCAGGAATGAGCAGAACATTGTAGACAAAGTGCAGTTGGCACCCCTCGTGCAAGACATTGTCTTCCTTCTCTAAATCCAAATATTTTTTTCTAATAAAGGAGGTTTGGGGGAAAAAAGGTCTCAATGTAAATAGATTTAATAGGCACCTGTTGGCTTCAGCTGGGCAGTTTTCCCATTTGCTCTTCAGAGCTTCCCTGAGACAAATACCCAAGGCTTCCTGAGCTAGGTGACACCTGGGAGCCAGTTTCATGCAGGGCTGTCATGAGAATGACATTATTGAGAGTGAGATAGAGAAAATCTCTGGGAAAATGTCAGGAGTGTTTTAAGGCTCCTGAAACGAAGGCACAGTCCTGGCAGTCAAGCCACCGCCCAAGCTGCACCCAGGAGAGCTCGGAGTTGGCCAGGGAGGCAGGCCCAGTCCATCTTGAGGCCCAGGTGGAGGCCCTGCTAGGACAGGGGCCCCCGCTAAAGGCCCAGGAGGGGACCTGACAGAGGTGGAAAGCTGGGCGGAGCTGTGCCTCCAGGCAGCCCACCTACGCTCACCCCTTGGACACACCCCTGTGTTTCTAACACCAGTGACTCCAGCTGGACCCCTCAGGTCAGGGCCACTGTGAGGGTGCTGCAAACTGGCCACTCCTCCTGCTGGCCTGTGAGCTTCCTGAGCTCTGGCACCTCCTGCCGTAGGTCCCTGGCCCTCTAGGGGCTCCAGGGGTTCCTCCACAACGCCTGCTCCAGGTATTTCAGTGATGCTGAACTCATGGTTCAACATGATAGGCAGTCACTTTCTCCCAAACTCCCCAGCATATCCCTATCTGCACTAAGTGCCCCACACTGCGGCAGATGCGGGGAGGACACTGAGCAAAGATGGGGTTCTGGCTCCTGGAGCCTGTCTTCCCCACTTCCACCGGGCTCGGGTGTGCAGCAGTGGCTCTCTGGGGAGTGAGTGCAGGCCACACAGGGACCCTTTGGTGCTGGGTCACTTTCTGCTCACAGAGGACCTCCCAGACACCCCACAAACACCTCGCCTTTGTCTCTCCCACAGCACCCGTGGGAGGAGGCAGCTGGTCAAAGGAGATTCGGGAATTGACCTGAATCTACATGACTAATAAATAAAATGAGCCCTTGTAGGCTTCCTGTCTGTGGAGAAAAAATGAGGACAATTCCTTCTAAAGATTTGCTTTGCTCTGAAAAACCCCATGAAATTAGTGTTTTTCTGTAATTGGGGCAGTCACAATGGAACAGCACAGCATTGCCTGCCCTCTGCTCTCAGCTCGCGTTTGAATGAGGCCCGTCTGCCTGGCCCCCGGGTCGGGATTCAGGAGAAACTGGGTTTCTGAGGCTGTATGAGTGGGATGGGGAAGGCGGCCATGCAGACGGCCCTCGGCCCCCCATTCTGACCCAGTTAGCAGCACAGGACCAGGAACAACCCCACAGGAAACATGGGGCACCCCATAGGCCGAAGGAGGGTTGCCGGGGTCTCTGGAACCTGCGCCTGCAAAGGAAACCCAAATGGGAAAGGGGACAGGTGACACGCCTCCCCACCACAGGGACGCACCCCCACCACAGGCTTCGTTCCCAGGGTTTCAGGCGTGAACGGGTCTCCACCTATCTAGTTCTCACCCCCTGCCCCGGGCTGTGGCTGGAGGGTTCTCCAGGCCTGATCTACAGTACTGACATCTGGGTCAGGAACCCTGATGCTGCAAGTCCTTGCATGGAGGGAAGGGTCACAGCCAGAACTCGAGTCTGAGATAACACTTGGCAAGGCCTCTGGGCTTAACTAGGATGCTCGGTGCTAAACAAGTAGCCACATTCTAGACCTCTAAGCTAAGCTAAGCTAAGTCACTTCAGTCGTGTCCGACTCTGTGTGACCCCATAGATGGCAGCCCACCAGGCTCCCCCGTCCCTGGGATTCTCCAGGCAAGAACACTGGAGTGGGTTGCCATTTCCTTCTCCAATGCAGGAAAGTAAAAAGTGAAAGTGAAGTCGCTCAGTCATGTGCGACTCTTCGCGACCCCATGGACCGCAGCCTACCAGGTTCCTCCACCCATGGGATTTTCCAGGCAAGAGTACTGGACCTCTAGGCAGACAGATCTTCTAGATACATGATCTTTAATTTAATCTTCGTAAAAATTTACATTCAGGGAACTTCCCTGGTGGTCTAGTGGCTAAGACTCCACGCTCCCATTGAAAGGGGCCCAGGTTTGATTCCTAGTCAGGGAAATAGATCTCACATGCCACATGGCGACCCCCTGAAAAAATCTACACTTGGTGACAAATCTGCTTCTAGCCATGCATTGTTCTAGGTGCAAGGGGTACAGCAAGCAGCAGGAAGATACTCAAGAAGTCTTGGTCTTTGCATAATTTCCAAAAGGGGAGGAGAGAGGCATCATGTAGCAAAGTAGCATCAGATGGTGAAACTATCAGCTTTGATTTCAAATAGCTGTACCCTTGGGTTGTCCCCAACATCTATGTTCTCCCACAGCAATAGAACCCCAGGCTTCCCTGTGTGCGTGGTAACTTGAAACACAGACTTCATTTCCCAGGGCCTCTCTTTCTGCTGGTGAAGCAACTGACTAATTTGCGGCTAATGGGATGTAAGCTGAAGTCATACGCAAAGGCAAAGGGCATGACCTTCCTCCCTGTCCTCCTTTTGGCTTCCTGGATTGTGGCTGGAGCTCCAGCATGTGGTTTGGACCATGAAGAAAAAAATAAACTAGTTTGATAAACTATGAGTCTTTGGGGTTTTATTTCTGTTCTTCACAGCTGAACTTAATCTGAACTACTTTAGTCACCTTTACTAATTCATTCCCTCTTAATAAATGTGTAATTTTGAGCAACTGGCTCAAGCCTTCTGAGGTTCCTTTACCTTGGCAATAAAGCAGAATACACTGTAGTACCCACTTCACAGGGCTGCACGAGCCAGTGGCCTGAGGTGCAGAGTTACCCGGAGGTCATTAAAGCACGGAGCACTGAGCCCCACGGGCAGAACTTCTGATTCAGTGGGAACGCAGAGATGTTCATTTGTACAAACCCTCAGACACCGCTGCTGGTCAGAGACTGTACTATAACTACAGCCCATGTAAGCACCAAGGCCATGCAGCCTCCCAGGAGGGACACAAGAGAGGTCCAGATTGCACCCCCAGGGGCAGCATCCTGTGACCTCTCACCTCTGGGGCCCCAACCCCTGATTTCTGGAGGAGTGAGCCTACTTTAGACGCCGAGTGCAGAGGGCTGCAATGGGAGGCTTGGGGACCATCCCTAGGGCAACCTCTGCCCACTCCTCACCTGCGGGGAAGTGGCCTCCACTCTGATGAGTCATGGGGCGGCTCAGGTTGCTTGGCAGTGAGCACCACCTTCCAGGCCCCCCTTCTGCCTGATACAAATACAGATGTGGCTGTAACATGCCCCCAAAGCCCCCCAAAAGCCCCAAAAGCCAAAACTAAAAACCAAAACTCAACCTGGGGGTGGGGACCACCCACGTGAATAGTGCTGACATGTGCCGTCCTACTGCCTGCAGTGGCCAAAGGGGGGCCAGCCCGGACCCAGGGCTCCTCGACACTGAGCAGGGCAGAGGCGCACTCTGGACACACACCCCTGTACTTGGGAAGTCTCCCGTGCCCAGGAGTCCTTTTGAGGTCAGGTCATCCCCTCTCCACTGGTCGGCAGAGCCCACCTCTTGTGTGAGGGGTTCTGGGCACCAGCTGACACCACGAACCCCTTCCCTCCCCAGCCACTCCAGCATCATCAGGGGAGCGATTGTTCACTGCCAAAGGCTTTACCAAGAGGTATGACCTTGGGCAAGGGGCCACACCTCTCTGAGCCTCAGGTTCCAACTCTATGAAGTGGGGGTTACCATGGTCTATACCCTACATCAATCCAGGTGCTTACTGTGGGCAACAGAGAGTTGATTAGCTGCTAATTTAAGCAGAAAGGCATTTCCAAAGAGGATACTGTGGGATGTCTCTCGTGGTCCAAGTGGCTAAGACTCCATGCTCCCAATGCAGGGACCCAGATTCAACACCTGGCTGGGGCACTTGATCCTGAATGCTGCAACTAAGACCCGGTGCAGCCAAACAAGTACGTGAAACAAATACACATGGAAAGGATGTCGACACAGGAGACTTCCGTGGAGCCCCTCGAGGTGGCTCTTCTCCACCAGGCAGGTGGTTGCTCAGGTCCCTCTAGAGCATCTGATCTGGTGGGAGGCCCAAACACTGCTGCTGTTATTTTTTAAGCTTCCCAAGTGTCTCCAAGGTGAGTCGAGGTTGAAAACTACTGCCCTGAATCTTTGTATTTGAATCCTGGAAACTTTTTAGAGGGGAAGTGTTGAAATGCTCTAACAGCCTCAGAGCCTGCAGAGTTTCTGCAGGGCTGCCTGTTTCTTTCAGTTTCTTCAGGGCTGCCACCCCGGCTTTAGAACAACTGAAATACAGTCCTCAAGGCTGAGCAGACTCGGCCAAAGGCCTTGTTTAAAAAGTCCGCTTTTGAGGGGCATGCGAGCAGGTAAAATCTGACTCAGTCCACTGCATCATGATTGCCGTAAACAATCTCCAAACAAGATAGAGAAGAACAAGCCACACAGTGCGTTTGAACGCCCGGCTGGTTCCGACGGGCTGGTGACCAGCCGACCACGCAGGACCAGTGCCTGCGGTCTGGGCTGTATTTTGGCTTCAGGGAGCATTAAAAAGAAACAAGGAGGGGACTGCCAGTGGCTGGGACTCTGTGCTCTCAATTCAGGGAGCCTGGATTCTCTCCCTGGTCAGGGAACTAGATCCCACATGCCACAACTAAGACCAGGTACAGCTGGATAAATAAATAAAAAATAAATATTAAAAAAATTTTTTTAAAAGGAAACAAGGAAATGAGGAGGAACAGAGCTGAGGTCACTGGAACTGGGAACCAGCCAGGTTACTGCTTCTTGGGTCACTCTTGGCTGTTTTTCCTTCCCTGTCTGGGAAGGCGTGAGTGGCCACAGCTTCCTGCAGCTGCCACAACAAATGACTACAAACTGCGGGCTTCCAAGGACCCAGATTCATTCCCCGTCTGAACTCAAGGTGGTCCCGGGGCAGCGTGCCCTCTGAGAGCCCCTGGCAGCCGTGGCCGCTGCCCTCGGCCTGGTGTGTGCGTCCGTGCCTCTGCTGTCTCTGACCTGTGCACATCAGTGCATTTAGGAGCCACCCGGGGAACCCATGGGCTCACACCTTGAGATCGCTTGTCATCTGCAAAAACCTTGTGTCCAAGTAAAGTCGCCATCCCAGGCTCGGTGATGAGACACACCTTGGGGACCGCTGCCACGTTTGTTCAAAGTGTGTTTCTACGTGGAGCCCGCACTGGTTCAGGGTTCTGACACCAAAAGCATGCCTTGAGCCAGCCCTGGATTCCAGATTTGGGTAAAAACATCAGCTCCAAAGGGCCTTGGCTGAGCAGGGGCCCTGATTCTCAATCCCTGCTTCTCCTTTCCCATGGACAGTCGGGGATGGGGGAGTGGTCATTTAAAGTTAAGTAAAATGCAGATTCCAACTAGTGGGCCTGGTATAGGGCCTGACCCGTCTACGCTTCTAAGGAGCTCCCAGGTCTCTGCCGGTCCAAGATCCACAATAAGAAGCAAGCCTCTGGTGAGTATGAGAAACACCAGGTCCCCCCACCCCTACCACCCACCTAGCGCTCATCCAGGACGGTGCATGCCAGCAGCCTCTGTCACCTTCCAAGAACCTGGTCCAGAAGCCCCCACTCCAGGCCCAGGAGCAAGACTATGGTGCCACCGTCAGGAATTCCAGCGGAGCCCACAACTCCCCCGGAAAATCTGTGCTCTTCCCACTCATCCCCCTTTCCTGCCCTCTGACGAGTCCACAGTCCTCCACTCAGGCCAGACCCAGCCTGCCCACTGCCCCCTCGCCCACCTGTGGGGCCCACAGGGTGCCCCTCCTTTCCGCCAGCCTGGGTGCAGCAAGGTGACAGACACAGGGACAGCAAGGAGGACAGGAAGAGGCTGGAGATCGGATGTGGCTCCAGAAAACCACGTGCTTCCTCCGCTGTGTGAGGTGAGCACCTCGCCTGCAGCCAGCGCATGTGTCCTTCCTGGAGGGCGGCATGGGGGCCAGCGGTGCAGGGGTCCCGGGAAGGAGGCTCCTGCTTCCGTCCACCCCCTGGGCCCAGGGGGAGCCAGGACAAGGGTGGGCTGAACAGGGCTCAGTGATGAAACCACCCTCCCCTCATTCAGCAAATGGCAGCCCCATAGCCAGTGCAGACGTGTCCCCCCTGGACTGACCAGACACCGAGACACCTCAGAACTGTGCCCGTGTGTTTTTGAGCTTGAAGTCACTCACACAAGCATGAGAGGGAAACAATTAAAAAAACCTTGGACACATTTTAACTTGACCCCCACTGTGTGCGGCCGTCTGTCCCCTCAATCTGACATGAGATGGGAGGGCCAGGCATCGATATGATCTGTAAACAAGGCGAATTCCTCTGGGAGAAGGTCACGCTCCGTGGACGGGATGCTTATTCGTGGTTCGCCGCCCCAGCTGCGACCTTCCCCATCTCTCTGTTTACACTGGGCCCTGGAAGGGCCTGCCTACTGCTTGGCTGATGTCAACAGCGACCTTCCAGGAAGGCCTGGAAACCAGGCATCTATGGATAGCTTACCCCGGCCCTTTCCTCTCCCCAGTACCCTGCCTCCTCCAGCTAGGAAGTAGCTATTTGGGGCAGGGAAATGAGATGGCAGGACTGTCCCTCTGAGATCAACTCAGCGCTCTGTGGCTCCCTGGATAATGGTTCTGTGTGTCCAGCCCATCCTCCGGTGAGTTTCAGGCAGAAGGAGGGAAGGGGGGAGAGGATGGGTCGTGGTGGTTAGTTATCCTGGTATGAGGCCGGACTGGCCCAGTGGGGGACAGACACCGACAGGAGACCAAGTCCACAGAGGGAGTCACTCCTGGACGTGGTGAGCTCCCCGTCAGAGAAGGTATGCAAGCAGAGACGGATGTGAGTGTGGGGATGGAAGTGGACTGTTACTGTTTTCAAATGAGTCTCCTCACAGCTCTGATTCCTCTCCCTGCCCACCACCCACCAGGCCTGGGAGCTGCCCTGCTCACAGCCAAGCTCCAGGAAGGAACCAGAGATGAAGGGAGTCCTCTGGACACTGTGGAGCCTGGAGCCAGCGGCCACAAGACCAGTGTGAGCTGAGGTTTCTGTCTTGCAGGGTCCTGGCTAGTAACCCGAGCAAGTACTAAATTGTGCGGCATTTCTTTTGAAGATTGTGGCTCAGCAATGAGAGAGAAGGGAGATGGAGCACTTTAGAGTTTCCCGGCAGTGCTCATAGTGGGTGAGAACATTTGGACCATCCAGGAAGAGAAGGACACATAGGTGCTGCCACAGGATGGGGGATGTGCCCTCTTGGGGCTCTTTGCAAGGCTGGTGTGGGCTCCCCGGTGATGGCAGGGGTGTAGGAGGGTGAAGGAGACTCATTAGGAAATGCAAGTTGAGCTGTAACTGGGAGGCTTGGAGAGCCAGAGCATATGGAGACTTGAGCACCTGGATCCAGCTGTGCCTGAAGCTGCTGAGGTCCATCCTTGTTCTCTCCTATGAGGTGGGGCAGTAAATCCCTTTTTGAGAGGATTGTTTGTTTGTGCTAAGTCACTTGAGTTGTGTCTGACTCTGTGACCCTATGGACTGTAGCCCACCAGGTTCCTCTGTCCATGGCATTTCCCAGGCAAGAAACACTGGAGCAGGTTACCGGTTCCTCCCCCAGGGGATCTTCCCAACCCAGGGCCCAAACCCGCATCTCTTCCATCTCCTGCACTGCCAGGCAGGTTTGTTACCACCATCACCACCTGGGGATCTCCAGCGTTTACTTTTGCTTAAGTTCACGTGAGGTCATATTCCATCATCACAACTAGAAAATAATGGGGTTTGCAGTAAAAACGAGCGAATGCAGCAGATTTCATGTCTTTATTAAAGCCTGGCAAAGACCAAGGATTCCCACGTTCCTCTCTGCAGCCTCAAAAACAGCCCTTCCTCCACCACCCAAGGGAAGAAGCTAACAGAAATGAGAAGGGGCGGACAGACTACAGTTTGTGCCAAATGCTCTGCAGCTAGCTGGCCCCACCCGGAATAGGTCTCCAGTCCCAGCTGCCCTCAGAGTCTGTGCTTCCTGTTTTCACGGCCAGTTTCTGCACGGACGTTACCAACCAACATTTAAAAACGGCTCCTCAGATGGTCTAAAACACGCAACGCTTGTTCTTTTAATGACAACGAGAGTTGAATGAGTCCTGAACTCCACGCTGGGCATCAGGCCAAATGCTTTAACCTCCAGTATCTCATTCAGTCGCCAAGCCAGGGGAGGCGGTTTCTATTATTGGCCCAGTGTTACAGGTGACCAGACCCAAGCCCCAGGGTTCGTCACTTTCCCAAAGTTACCAGCTTCTGGAGTGATTCAGCACCACCACTGTCGCGTTTCACTCAGTTCCTTGGTCCTGAAACATCCTTGCACATTCTTCTCTCTCGCTGCCTCGTGGTCTGGCCCTGGCAAAGGGCTCGACATCAAAACACAATGTCCTCTCCCTGTTCTTGGCCACCATCACCCTCACCACCCAAACCTCATTGTCCTGAGAAAGCCCTGTTGGGATTCTTGGGAAGCCAAGTGTCCAGCACCCGGCTGGGCACTTCCCGGGCACCTGTGCACATCTAATCGTGTTTTCTGTGTCAGAAGAGCAGGCTGTGCTCGTCAGAAGCCTGGTAGGACTCTGGCCACAGGGTTGTTTGTGATTTCAGGGCTGGGCAAGGAAAGTGCTAGGCGAGGGTTTTGGTTCCAAGTGGCCTCCTGCCGAGCAGTGAATCAAGCATCGGGTCGGAACTCACCCCGCCCCACGCTTTCCTGTTTGTTTTCCCCAAACTTGTTTACTTTGCCTCTACAGATGAAAGCCAGAGAGTATACATGGCTACCAGTGGGCGCTGGGGGCAGATTGTTCTCGTCCTTCCAGAGACAGAGCAAGCCGGGCTAGTCCCTTTCTGCAGCGCATCGAGCCGAAAGCTAAGAATTCGTTACTTCTCAGGCCTGGGAGGTGATGTCAGTCAAAGCACCAGCAGCCCTGAGCCAGGCATCTGCCATGAGGTCTTGTCCACTCCCAGCAAAGTCCCATCAGGGCTGCCTCGGTGTTAGGAAGTCCTGGCGCCTTGCTCGTGCCAGCAGGAGGACCAAGGCTTCTCCTTGAGCCCAATTAAATGTCAGCAGGATCAATCTTCTTTTCTAATTATGTTTTTGTGTCATATCCCCTGGAGGAGGGCATGGCAACCCACTCCAGTACTCTTGCTTGGAGAATCCCCATGGACAGAGGAGCTGGTGGGCTACAGTCCATGGGGTCCCAAAGAGTTGGGCATGACTGAGCAACTGAGCACAAGCACAATCGCTGTGTGCCAAGCACTGCTTAAGGTGATTAGACTGTACATCAGTTTCACTGGACTGTACATCAGACACATTAGACCGTATATGGTCTGTATGGTACAGTCTAATGTTAGACTGCACATCAGTTATCGGGACTCCCATGGTGATTAGACGGTACATCAAGTACATTAGACTGTACATCAGTTACATTGGACTGTACATCAGACACATTAGACCGTATATGGTCTGTATGGTACAGTCTAATGTTAGACTGCACATCAGTTATTGGGACTCCCATGGTGATTAGACGGTACATCAATTACATTAGACTGTACATCAGGCACATTGGACTGTACATCAGTCACATTGGACTGTACATCAGTCACATTAGATCATATATCAGTCACATTTGATTGTACATCAGTCACATTGGACTGTACCTCAGTCACATTGGACTGTACATCAGTTACTGGGATTCCCATGGTGATTAGACTGTACATCAGTTACGTTAGACTGTACATCACTTAACGGAGCTCCCACAGATGGAGATGGAGCAAACAACCCACCAGGTGGCATGGCCTGAGTTTTGCCAGGCCCGTGCATGTGTTGGGGTCCCTTGTGCTCTCCATAAACTGGGGTCCTGGGCTGTGGCTGCATCCAGGTTCACTTTTCTTTCTTTAGCCAACTTCGGCAATGGTGTGGAGCACCAGTCCTGTGTCTCACCTGCACATGGCCATCTGTCTGTTTTCACAGGCTGAGGTGAGCCAGGCCTTTAGCACGGAATCTCAGGCAGAGGAGAACCATGCGCACACAGACTTGGGTTTTGGAAGGTGCCCTCTGGCTGTGGGTGGAGGATTCAGGTATGACCTCATCCTCAGGACTGGGGGTGGGGATGGCCATGGGGCGTCTTTGCCATGTTAGGGAGGCAATTGACATCAGCCCCTCCTCAAGGTCACTGAGGTGGAGAACGGAGGAGGACGTGGCCTGAGAGGCAGGCAGCGAGTTTTGCTTTGGACACGTGGAATCTGAGAAGTGGAGACGTGGGTGAGGGGGCAACTGGCCAAAGCTGACCTCCAGAGAGATGAGGGAGGGAGCAGGAGCCCTGCACCTCCTGAGCAGAGCTGTAGGAGTCAGACCTCTGGGCTCGGGTCTGCAGCCCAGCCCGAAGCCCCAGAGCCTCTGGGAGGCGAGCTCATGGGGCCTTGTGGACGGGGAGGCCTGTGCTTCCTGACCGTGCACCTGAGAGAACCCTTCCTGGGCCCAGTGCCACCGCTCGCAGAAACGAAGAGGGACTCGGTCTCCACAGGACATGCCCAACCAGGCACCAGGAGCCCAGCAGCTGTGTTCATAGCAGCTCCACATGGGGACACTGCCCACAGCAGCCACTAGGGTGGGAAGAAGACTGTGCCTCTCTACCGCTTGGGCCTGGGGAAGAGAATGGAGAGAGAACCAGAACATCCAGACCTGCAGAGTCAGAGGTCAGAGGGTGGTGCCCCTGGGAGACGGATGATGTCTGTATAGGGGTGCTGGCGGCATGAGGACACCCCCTGTCCATGTCCAACTCTGCGAGAACAGATCTGAGACGAGCCCCAACCCTAACCTCAGGCCTCCACCCCTTCTGCCCAGGTCACCTCTGTGCAGCCCAACTAGTCTGACAGGCTTCTACACATCCCATATGGGGCACTCCTGGCCCCACCCAGAGGGGAGGGGGTGTAGGTCTCTGCATAAGGGACTGTGAGACCCCCATGCTCCCCGTAGCCCCAGAAGTGCAGGAGCCTGCTTTGTGCTTGCCCTCAGAAATGTTTGTCACGCTTCACCCACGTCAGGCTAAGCGATGGGAAGAGCAGGAGCCCTGAGTTTCTAGGAGACCGAGGCTCTGGGGCAGGAACTGTGACCTGGACCACACCTCTGTCCTCAGGCTCCAGCATGTCCCCTCCATGTAGCCCTGACTCTCACTGGACAGGGCAGGAGGAGGAGGAACTAGCTGCCCATCACATTCGAGCTGCCGCACAAGCCTTGGGGCACTCTGGGTCCCTTCTGGGGCCAGTTTCCTCGTCCGTCAGATGACGCACCTTTCTAAGGGCTATGTGGTAATTCACACTGGCCCCTTGTCTGTTTTCTAGAACAAGCCAGGCTCGCTGCCTCGCTGCCTCAGGGCTTTCGCACTTGCTATCCCCCTTCCTGGAATGTCATTCCCCCAGATAGGTGGCACCCCTACTCTGTGCTCAAATGCATCTTTGCTCAAATGCCACCTTTTCTGGGAAATCTGCAGAGTTCCTGGCGAGGAAACTCATCCCTTGTGGGTGGCAAATTGCAAGGCAGGAAGTACAGTGAAATTCCACACTTGTACAAAGCATTTCTAAGCCTGACTGTGTAAGTTTGCAAGGGCATAGAACACAGTCTGGAAGAACATACACTAAGCCATGTTAACTGTAGTTCCTCTTGGAAGTGAGGCTGGGAATTTTCTAGATACGTTTGGGTCCTTTTGTAGTATTTGAGTGTTTTTAAGAAGATTGGTCCCTTGTCACTTTTTTAACTTAGAAATTAAAATCAGGAGTGTGCTCCTGTGGGTCATGGAATTTGCAATCCGATCCTCACGAAAGCCCCGCTGAAGTGGAAGTTGCATCTGTCACCCATTTTCCAGATGATGGAACTGAGATTCAGAGGACCCTGAAGTCACAAGGTGCAGGGCTGGCATCTACCAGGTCTGGATTCTTAGCCACGCCACTTCCTTTCCTCAGAAAGGAAGACAAGGGCCATCTGACTCTGCTTTTTAGCACCAGAAGCCGTTCTTCCAATGAAACTCTGGCTGGAAGCCCAGTTTGTAAAATGGGTAGCAGAGGGGCTGCTCTGGTGCAGAAGTGAGGCTGAGAGGCTCTTGAACCTCTGCCCCTAGGGCACCCCAGCACCCAGGGGATCTGAGGACCCTAGCCTGAAAGTTGCCCAGCGAGGTGACTCGGAAGGCCAGGGTTCTAGCAATACCGCTTCTGCTGAAAGGGACAAAGACAGAAATGTGTTATGGGTCATGTAAACAGGTGAGGAGTCATCTTGCTTTAAATAAGATTGCCCTCAATTATCCTGAACCGTGGCCCCCTTGGAGAGTTTTTGTGTGGAAGACTCACTTAGCCTACTTTGGTTTCAAAAACAAAACAACCCTAGACCCTGGAATAAATGCAAGCCCTCACTCTCCCAGCCCTCATTAGAACAGGCCCCAGTCTCCCCTGTGTCCTTTGCTGCTGGGCCTCCAGAAGTGCCGGCACAGGGCAGGGGACCAGTGATTTTTGTCGAATGAACGAATGACTGAATGAGCGAGCCAATGAACGAACCAATGAATGAACGGACAGACCAGGCCTTGATTGGTCGACCTTCTTGCATACTGACATCAACACAGAGCCTTCAGCCACACTGGCTTTGAGATTTGAGGAACAAATCAAGATGAAGAGTAGTACTGGACTTGGGGCTTCCCTGGTGGCTCAGTGGTAAAGAATCCACCTGCCAACGCAGGAGCCGTGGGTTCAATCCCTGGTCCAGGAAGATCCCACATGCTATGGAGCAACTAAGCCCATGCACACACGGGCACAACTACTGAGCCCAGGAGCCACAACTACTGAGCTCACATTCTGCAACTACCGAGCCCATGTCCTGCAACTACCAAAGCCTGTGAGCCCTAGAGCCTGTGCTCTGCAACAAGAGCAGCCACAGAAATGAGAAGCCCAAGCAACACAGATAGAGAGTAGCCCCCACTTGCCACTAGAGAACAGAGAACACTAGAGAATAGTCCATGCAGCAACAAAGACCCAGCACAGCCCAAAATAAATAAAACAAATAAATAAAATTAAAAAAAAGAAAAAGAAACATGGAGGCATGTGGGAGACAGGAGAACAGCAGACTTTGCTGCTATAGGCGAGGGCCACCGTGTACGCTAAAATCAGTGGGAGAATGTTTAAGGAGGAGCAAGATCTGCATGGTCGCAAGTTATTTCTCCCCAAATATTTATTAGTTAGAGAGGAGAAAACAATAATTCTATAATAGAGAGACCTGGAGGACACCAGGGTCACTAGTGGACAAGGTTGGGATCCCCAGCAATGGCATGAAGTGTCATGTCCCTCCTGACGTTTTTTGCCATTTTTCCGATAATACACAGCCCCCATCCAACCTTTAGAAAGCATCAGACAAACCCAAGTTGAGCAACGTTTCACACAACACCTGGAGAGTGCTCTTTGAAAAGTAAAGTTCATGGGAGAGAAGGAAAGACTGAGGAGGCTTTCCAGGTTGGAAGAGACGGAGGAGACGTGCAGCCAAGGCCACCGAGATGGGGCAGAACAAATACACAGGGAGCTCAGTGGACCTGGTGCTTAACTGGCTTAAGACAACAAGAGCGTCTCCACTCAGTTCTGGAGATCAGAGCCCAACACGAGGGCAGATCTGTGCTCTTGCCAGAGCCCACCGCAGCCCTGGGTCGGGGGGAGGATCTATTTCCTGCCTTTCGCCAGCATTCCTTGACTCTTGGCCCCTGCTTCATCCTCAGAGCCCTCTGACCTCTGCTTCTGTCCTCACCTCTCCAGCCACCCTGCCTCTCTTACAGGGCCTTTGTGACAGCACTGGGCCCACCTGGATTGCCAGGCTACTCACCGCATCCCAAGGTCCTCATCTTGGTCACACCTGCAAAGTCCCCTTTGCCAGGTTCAATCACATATTCTTGGTCCCAGAAACTCTGACGGGCTCACGCTGGGGTCAGGAAGCCTGCCTCCCAGGGCACAGATGGGGAACCCAAGGCCTGCTCAGCCCTGGTCGTGGAATGACCCCCAGGAGAGCTGCGTACGCTCTTCACGTGGCAGACATGCGCCTGGAGATGCACAGACAGCTCTTCAGCCTCGCTGGACCCTGTGAGTCAGGTGAATGAGCCCATTCTACAGACGAGGAGACTGAGTCTTGGCAAGTGGGTTTGCACAAAGTCTGGCAGGGGGTCAGGGTGGAGCTGAGTCAGTGTCCCTGCACTTTCCTGACAGTGTATCTGAATTACTCAACTCTGTGCCCTCTGCACACAGGCCCCCTGGTCCCCAGAGGATCCTAGTTTCCCTGGCATGGTTACTTCCCTTCACACCTGCAGAGATGGGTGGGGGAGGGCAGGTGGGTGTGTCCTGCACTTGGGCATTTTCCACCAGAACCCAAGCCTGGCAGGTCTCAGTAACGGCCTTCTACCATGGGGAGTGGACTCAGGTCTGCGTGTCTTGCTTCTTCTCTCCTTCCCCAAGATGCATTTGGCAACAGCACCTGAGCCCCATCATCTTTCTTCCAGCCCCCTACCTCAGCACAGCAAGTCCCTGCAGATGGGCGCCAAAGATCAGCAGACAAGTGTGGCATGAGGTGAGCTCTGAGCCAGCTGGACGCGAAACCTCCCCTGACACGGCCAGAGTTACATCCCTGGGATGGGCAGGTGCTCCCCACCAGCCCAGTCCAGGAGGGGCTGGGGACATTGCCTCAGTCGTGGCTCCTTCCACCTGTCTGCTCCTCCAGCGGCCCCTCCACTTCCCTCCTGCCTGTGAGGTTCCCTGGAAAATTCTGTGTGAAGAGGCAGTCCCGAGGGGGGAGGGTGTACACCATCCAGTCTCCACCCAGTCATGCCCCTGGAAGGGGTAGTAAGCAGCCCAGAGAGGGGACAGCATTGTCCAAGGTCACTGAGAAGCGGGCTGTCCCTTGAAGACCCAAGAGGGGACACCCTGCCTGGTCATCCTCTGGTCTGACTCCGGGGAGCCGCGGGAGTGTCTTCCTGGGAGAACCCCAGTTGGGGGAGGGCCAGATGGGCGTCTAGTGTCTTCAGGGACCCCCACCCTTCTCCTGCATTGCCCTGTTTTGTCTTTCCAGAACCCAGGACTCCTGGTTCCCAATCCACACCCCCCATCATGCTGGAGAAATGTCCAGAACATAACAAACACCCCAGTCCTGCTGCCTCAGCTGTCATACAGGTAGAGGGGTGACCCAGCCACACCCGCCTGGCCTCCAGCGTTGAACCTTCCGGCATCTCTGAGTGACTTGGACACAGTGGTTACCAGGCTCCTTTCCACAGCCTCGGGGGTCCTTAACACAAGCAGGAGCAGGAGGCAGGTGGGAGGATGAGAAGAGTCTATGAAGGCTGTCCCGTCCCTGTCTGTCATGTCCATTTCAGCTTCGCCACAACCCCAGGAGGGGCTCTGCCCCTTTTCTGGACAGGAGGCTGAGGCCTCCAAATCCCACACCATTCATGGACGTGTGCTAGGGGCTCCCTCTCACCCTGGGCCTCCCAGGGACGACATCTGGGGTGACAGCCAGAGTGTTCAGGGCTAGGAGGGGGAGATGGGCTCCGAGCCCATTGGGTGCTCAGGTCTGAGCCAATTCACCCCTCCTGGACCCTCAGCACCTTTGTCTATAAAACGAGGAGGATGGTGCCCACTGCCCAGGTCATCAAGAGGGTCAGTCCCAGGCACAGGCCACGCCAGACGCTCTGCAGCCCCAGCCTGAGTTGTGGTCTCATCTGGGGTCATGCCCTCTGGAAGACCATGGGCCTGACACGGGCTGGCCTGACAGAGCCAGGCCCAGCCACTGGAGGTGGCCACTCTCCTCGGGTAGCTGGCCTTAAAGCCCCACACTCATCTGGGACCATGGCCGGGGTCTGGCAGGAGACGAAGCTCACGTGCACCAGGTAATTGGTGGGGCGGGGTACGATGTGGTCTGAGCACTGTCAGAGGAAACCAGCGCCCAGGGCTGGCAGAGGGGAGGCTTTCGCCACCCCAAGGTTGCAGGGCAAGGAGGGGGGCAGATCCTGGAGCCCGGAAAGAGCCGTCAGACCCTGGTCTGACAAGGGGCCCCCATGCTCCTTCCTCCTGCTGGTCTGACCCACAGGCAGCCGGAGCATGGTGGTGGAGGGTGGTCGTCTGAGCAGGCAGGGGGCAGGGCAGGAGCAGAGCCTGGACTGCAGGGGTGAGTGGGGGTGGCATCTGCCCTCACCCCTCCTGGCTCTGGGGGTCCTTTAACTTCCCTGCCCGCAGAGCAGGTGGCTTCTCCCCGCAGTCAGCGTGCTGGCTGACCTTCTCCTCTGCCCACCCACCTCCCCCCTACACTGGAGTGTGCGATGGTAACTGAGAGGCAGCAGCAGGCACATTGCCCTCTGGATGCAGAGAGTGGGAGGAGGCAGTGGTGGGTGTGCTGACGAAGGCTCTTACCAGCCACTCAGCGGCAGGCGGAGCAGGTAGGGGGCTGCAGACAACCCCCAGGCCGCCCTGTACACCTGATGCTGTGTGTGGACACAGGAAGTCCATTTTTCCAGGTATATTTTTAGAACCTCGGTTTAATGGTCTGTTCCTATTCTGGCCACTTGGGCCACTTCCCCAGCTGCTTCAGATATTTCGTCAAAGGTGGGCAGACCAGCTAGACCTGGTCGTCAGTCGCTCTCAAGCCGGTGTGTCAGGGAGCTCAACTTGGTGCTCTGTGACAACCTAGAGGGATGGGATGGGGTGGGAGGTGGGAGGGAGGTTCAAGAGGGAGGGGACACATGTATACTCACGGCTGATTCATGCTGTAGTACAGCAGAAAACAACACAACATTGTACAGCAATTATCCTCCAATTAAAAAGAGAAGCCCATGTGTTCCATGTTGGTGCATCAAGGATGGGGCTTGCTCCTGACTTTGGTCTCCTTCACTGTGTCCAGCCCCAGCCCAGGGCACAGACCAGAGGCTCTCCAGTCTCGGTGGCCCCATGGGCTGAGCATTGGGCCACCCTCAGAGGCAGGGATGTTGACTGTGGTTTTGCCGGGCACCTGTGACCACGGCAAGGAGCCACTGCCAGTCTCTGGGCCTTTCCACGATGCCCCCAGCCCCACAGTCACACCAGAGCTGATCTTAGTCTGTGTCCCCAAGAGCCACCCACCCCCGGGGCCACCATGGACAGCTGTATGGGTTGTGCACTGCCCGAAGCATCCTGCCCTCCCCACTCCCCACACCCCCGACAACAAGGGCCCCAGCCAGTGCCCTTGGCCCCTCTGACCCCTGATCTGGGCACTCTGTCTGGCAGACACTTGCTGAGACCTCAGCCACCATCCACACCGAGAACACTTTCCCTGCTTCCTTCCCAGATACACAGCTCTTAACAGACTCATCTTCTGTCTCCCAAGGCTCAGACTTAAGTGAGAGCCCAAGGTTCCCCAGGGAGGACCTGAGTCAAGATTAAGACCCAGGACCTCAAGGCCCTGCTCCTCCTCCAGAAACAAGCTCTGCTGGCCTCTGGGACGGGTGGCCAGGAAGCGAAGGGCACCCTGGACGGGGCAGTGATCTCACCCAGGTTGCCTGACCCTCAGCCTCAGTGTCCGCATCTGTAAAATGGAAGCTCTTGTTCACAGATGTTCAGTGCAGTGTTAGTCACAATATCCAAACAATGGAAGCAACACACGTGTCCATCAGCAGGTGATGGACAAACAAAACATGGTCCATGCGACAATGGGATGTTACTCAGCCACAGAAGGAATGAAGCACAGACCATGCTGCAAAGTGGATGAGACTGGATTATGCTCACAAAGAAGCCAGTCACTGCAGGCCACACGTGTACAATCCCATCTACGTGAAGTGTCCAGAACAGGTAAGTGTGCTTCCAGACAGGGGCCAGAAGACGGGTGGTGAAGAGGAGCTGGTTCCCTTGAGGGTGGTGAACATGATCTAAAATTGATCATGCTGATGACTGTGCAACTCTATGAATGGACCAAAAGCTGTCGATCTGCACACTTTAAATGGGTGAATTCTATGGTTTGTGAACTATTTCTTTATAAAGCTGTCACAAAGCGGAAATGCTAATAATAATATCTGTCTCTCAGCGTTTCCAGGAAGATGAAGTGAGGCGATCTGGTCACGGTCTTGGCACAGAGCCTGGCGAACAGCAAGCACCTGATCAGTGTGCCTGCACCCTCACTGCTCAGTGCAGGTCAGTGGGCAGCGGCATCAGGGCCTCGCAGGAAATGCAGAGTCTTGGGCCTCCCTGGGCTGCATCAGCAGCTACGTTTCAGTGGCTCCACAGGTGAGTCCCGGTCAGGTTCAAGTTTGAAAAGCATGGACAGCAGCAATAATTCTACTGCCGCTAGGGCAGGAATCTCAAATGTGAGAGCCCACCAGAAACCCCTGGAGGGCTAGGTCCACCACCAGAGTTTCTGGTTCCAGGGTCTGCAGCTAAGCCTGAAAAGAAAAGTGAAAGTCGCTCGGGCGTGTCTGACTCTTTGCAACCCCATAGACTGTACAGCCCATGGAATTCTCCAGGCCAGAATACTGGACTGGGTAGCCTTTCCCTTCTCCAGGGGCTCTTCCCAACCCAGGGATCGAACGCAGGTCTCTCCCACATTGCAGGTGGATTCTTTGCCAGCTGAGCGATAAGGGAAGCGTGAGCATTCCTCACACCTTCCCAGGTAACGCTGCTGCTGCTGCTCCAGGGGCCCCACCTGACAACTGCTGCTCTGGGGTCTGAGACGGGCCCCACCTGCCCCAGGAAGGGGAGGCTGAGCACCCGAGGCCTTGGGCACCAGTGGTCTCAGCCCAGCTACCCATGGAGGTGGGACCTTCACCGTTTCCCACACGGGGCCCCACTCCCCACCAGCTGCCTGGAGTCCCAGCTGGGCTTTCTGCATGCAGCCAGAAGGGAGACACTTGGGTGCTGCCCAGAGGGAGCCCTGTCTGCAGGACTTTCTCCTTCTCGGGGAGGGGGAGAGCTGAGTGCAATGCCCCTAGTGCTGGGACGCAACCAGGGCCTCACACTGCAGGGTCCAGTCCTGCCCAGGTCTGGGCCCTGGGCAGAGGTGGAGAGGCAGTTCCCCCCACGTGCAGCCCCTCTGGGTTCCAGACATTAAAGGGAGTTGGGGAGGCAGGGGCCCTGGGACAGAGTGAGCCAGAGTGGGCCAAGCTGGGCCTGACACCTCTGGGCTCCACCTGCCCAGCAGCTCAATGACCCTCAAGCCGCCTCTCCAGCCCACCCATTAACAGCTCCCACCTGGAGCTGCTCTCTTGCCTGGATTGTTGGGAGTTTTTCCTCTTTATAGAACAATTTATATTAAGTAGACTCTAAATAGAGCTCTTTAGGATGGGGTTCGGTTTAAGCCGCCCTAAGTTTAATGGGCTGTGGGGGAGGGGTCTGTGCTAATTGCCTCTCAGGCCACTCTGTGGCCAGGGTCATTATTCTTGCAGCCGTCCATGACTGGTTTCTCCAGGCCTGACCACTTGCTCCCAGTGGCCCGACCCTGCCTTTTTCTGGAAGGTCAACGTCTCTGAGCTCAGATCCCCGCTGGTCCCTGCAGGCCTCTCTCAGGCCACAACACTCTGGGGGGGAGCTGCTGGCTTCCTGGAAGGCAAAGCGGACATAATGAAAAGGGAGGTGCCCGGGGCTGGGAGGCGGAACACAGGTGGGAGGATGGAGTCTTCTGTGTAAATAAATAGAAACCAGGCTTTGGGATAGAGACACACTCATTCATGCAGCCCCTGTGGGTGCTTCAGAAAAGACACCTCTTTCTCCCTAGTGCAGCTTGGTAGGAACACTCAGGCTGATCTTAGCTCCCCCTGTTCCACTGGCCGAGCAAGTCTTGCAGTGTGCAACCTGAATGACTGCTCAAGGAGGCCTGTGGGCACTCTGCCTCTCCTCCTGGCAGTGCTGGGGCCCATTAGGGACCATGAACTCATCAAGTGCTCTCGCTGACTGTGTGCTGGGGAGACAGTGAGAACAGCTTGTGCATTTCAGACCCACTCTGTTGACGGAAGCGGACAAGAAAATCATCACTTGAGAAACAAGATGACGGTGTGATGCCAGAGGAAAACAATAGGAGTGGAAGCAAGGCAGGCCAAGGGCGCGCCAAGGGCACCATCAGCAGTGCTGTGGTTTCATCCTCTGCAGCCAGGACGACAGTGCTCTCCTGGGCTCCAAGGACAGTCACTATTACACTGCCTCTCAGAGCCCCCAGGGCTGCCCCTCGGTGAGACTCATGGCTCGAAGAGAGGAAGAGACCCCCAGCTGCTCCCTCCCTCGCTTGCTCTCTGACGGATCCTCCCACGGAGGCCAGAGGCCCAGGAAGGGTCCATGTCCAGGACTACAGCAGTGGATCGGGTGGATGCTAAATCTAGGGGGATAAACACTGTTACCCTCATTTTGGAAATGAAGAAACAAAACAAAAAAGACACGAAGGCTCACAGTGACATAAGCACTGGTCTCGCTGGACCCTGGTGGCCATGCCCACTGCTCCCGAAGCACGTCCTGTGTGTTGTCTGTCTGGCCGAACTCAGATCAGGCGCAGGAGCCTGGCAGCCAGGGGCTCAGGGAAGCACACTTCCGTCTTCCCCGTGGGAAAGTCCCCTGACCTGGGAAGGATGCTCAGAAGTGCCAGTCAGCCAGAGTGGCTGGTGTTGGCCCCGCGGAGGGAGGCCTGGGCTGTCTGGGCCATAGCGAGGGAGCAGGATCAGTGCTTGCAGAACTGGAACCCAGGTCTCGACCCTGCCTCCCTCCACCCCTGCAGGGAATAGTTCTTGAATCACCCAGGTGGAGTGGGAAGCCACTCACCCAAACATCTCTTTTTCACAAGGCAGAAACCAAGGCACAGATGGGAAGGGGCAAGGGGGTGAGGGGTGAAGCGGGCTGGGGGGCAAAGCATAGGGTGGCCGTTCGGTGAGACAGAATGCAGGTGTTATCCTGCTTTCTGAACAAAACAGCTGGCACCCGGCTTTTACATTTTTAATTTTTGTGTGCCTTTTAAAATGTTTTCGTCAGCCATCCCCACGGCTGTAAAAATAGAGCTGCACAGACGCAGACGAGGCTAAGCCGGGAGCCAGCCTGAATATTCAGCTGGAGGGCACAGTGCTGAGGAAAGCAGTGAAACCTGATGAATTAAGCAGTGTCCCCAAGCTGGGCTGGCTGCCCGTTTCCACTTCCTATGGCCTGGGAGCCAGGGCAGGGGAACCCCTGATGGAAAGGAAATACACTTGGTTTCTGGGTTCCAAGCTGGGTAAGCTTGCCTCCTCCAGGAAGCCCTCCAAGTTTTCAAGAAGTTGCTTCACCTCTCAGGAGAGCCTGAAAGACCTATTTTCTTATTGTCAGTGTTTGGCTCCTGAAAGTACACCCCTTGCCATCTGGAAGGCATCCCCTGGGGGGGCTGCTCTCCCCCTCCCAGGAGTTCGGGGTTAAAGCAGGAACACAGATCCTTCAGCCTTACCTAATCCTTGACAGCTTGGTTGCTTGATCTGAACACCTATTTATCCTCCTGGCAGATTTCCCCAGGCACTGACCCGGACCAGCACCAGGCACTGATGAGGCTGAGGAAGGCGGCCGGTTACCCAGGAGACGTGTACAGTCACCCAGGAGAGCCGGGTGCGGGGGTCACTGGTACAGCAGGACCTTGGGCTAGCGGTCCGAGGACAGCAACAAGCTGAGGTTAGGGCAGGTGGAGGCCATCTGTGCTCACCTGTCTCCTGCCCCACCCGCTCCCGATCCTGTCTACACTCGCAGCCACCCAGGCCTTCTTTTCAGCCCTCCTGCTCTGGGTCTTCAGGCTTCCCTGGTGGCACTAGTGGTAAAGAACCCACTCCAATGTAGGAGCCATAATGAGACCCAGGTTCCATCCCTAGCTGGGGTAGATCCCCTGGAGGAGGGCCTGGCAACCCACTCCAGTATTCTTCCATGGAGAGAGGAGTCTGGCGGGCTATACTCCATAGGGTCGCAGAGTCAGACACGATTGAGCAATGAACGCATACACAACTTAAAAAAATGAAATACAACCCAAGCCACATCATCTGGCCCCTGGCTGATGGCTTCTGGTCGCTCTGTTGCCTTGGAGGCTCCTTGCGGGGACAGAGCTCCATCTTCCACCCGGAGTCACATAGGAGAGGCTGGACCCCCGAGGTGAGAGCAGGTGCCCACCGGCGGAAGGACCACGGGTGACTCAGGACTTATTTGTGAAATGACAGTGTTAGACTAGAGACAGGATCTCTGGAGAGTCCGTCTTTTCACTCTGAAGGTCCTGTCCTGAACTGCGGGTGTGCCAGAAGGGCCTGGGCAATCAATCCAGGGCCTCTTGGCCCCAGGGGAGTCTTTGCCTACCCCCATCCACCCCCAAGCCTGGCTCTTGGAGTCCCTCGTTTCCAGTTCTAGAAAGAATCCCAATGTGTGAGTCAGGGGTTCTTAAAGTTTTCTAGGTCACAAACTTCTTAGAGGGTCAGCTGAGACAGCCAGCTCTCTCCCCAGAGGGACTGGAGCAGCGTCAGAGCAGCTCTCATGGTGGTTCATGCTCCCCCTGGGGCTTCGCAATTCCTGGCTGTGTGGGCTGCTGATGGGTCCAGGTCCTGACCCTGGCCCTGCTGTGATCCCCTAGACCTGTGTGCAACTCAGGCTTCCCATCTGCAAAGCGGGTGTTGGGAGTGGCTCACGGAAAGCTCAGGGGCTGCTTGGCGGAGGTTGGCAAGTCTGGACTCACAGGCAAGCCCTGCTCCCTCCACCCCTGATGCCGCCTTCCCCCTCCCTCTGTCCTCTCTTACTGGCCCCACTGCCCTGGCTATGGTTTCTGCACAAGAGACTGCGATCTCATCGGTCTGCTGAGCTCAGCCACAGGTTTCTCTCCCTTTACTAAGGAGATGGTTTATTGTCTCCAGAATAACTAGCTCCTGCTGTGGTCCACACCTGGGCTATAAAAGAATTTCCAGAATGAGAGTGTGGGGGGTTGTGTATATGCTCAGTTGTGTCCGACTCACTGCGACCCCATGCACTGTAGCCCATCAGGCATTCTGCAGGCAAGAACACTGGAATGGATTGCCATTCCCTTCTCCAGGGAATCTTCCTGACCCAGGGATCGAACCTGTGTCTACTATCAGCAGGCAGATTCTTTACCACTGAGCCACCTGGAAGACCAGGTGGGAGGCGCTGTTAGAATAGCCGGCCGGCTTAAAGGAGAGCCGAACCCTTCCACAGGCTAGCAGCCAATTTTTATAGCCTCAAGACGGAGTAAATTCCTGCTGGAAGGGTGGCATTACGTGATTATTAGGAGGCTATAGGGTGGGTCCCTTGGACTGCAAGGAGATCCAACCAGTCAATCCTAAAGGAAATCAGTCCTGAATACTCATTGGAAGGACTGAAGTTGAAGCTGAAGGTCCAATACTTTGTCCAACTGATGCCAAGAACTGACTCATTGGAAAAGTCCCTGAAGCTGGGAAAGACTGAAGGCAGGAAGAGAAGGGGAAGGCAGAGGATGAGATGGTTGGATGACATCACCGACATGAGTTTGAGCAAGCTCCAGGAGCTGGTGACCGACAGGGAAGCCTGGTGTGCTGCAGTCCATGGGGTTGCAAACAGTTGGACCATGGGGTTGCAAACAGTTGGACACAACTGAGTGAACTGAATTAATAGGGTGGGTAATAGTGGGTATTTTACCTAATATGGGGTCAGGGAACTGGCCGGTTTAGGTCCGGAGGCTCATGGCAACAGTTGCTATGAGGCTTGGAACTGAGGTTTTTGCCAGAGGTTTTTGTCATGTGACCTTATAACAACAGGGCTCCACAGCTTCAGCCTTCCTTTCCCAAAGTTTTGTTTTTATGACCAGTCCATTCACGTACATTTGAAAACAATGCAATGTCTCTTTGGACTCCTTGTGTACGTATATCCCTAGTCGTGCCTCTCTGACCTGTCAGTTTGAAAAGTACTAAAATCTATCCCTAACTGAAACCGACCATTTCTCTTTATAGTTCTGTGAGTGTTTATTTTAAACATATCGAAACTATGCTGTTAGGGGAACGACATTCCATAACCTTTATTTTGCTGGCAGATTGCTTCTTGCAGCCTTGAATGAATGAGTCCAACTTTGTCCCTTTTAAAGTATTCTTCCTTTGGTTTCTGTTTTGTCTGATTCTGATGTACACTCATCTATTTCCTTTGGTTAGGACTTTTTTAAGAATGTATTTTCCCTTCTGCTATGAAACTGTTCTGGGTCGTTGTCATTTATACATGTTTCTTGAAGACAGGATTTTGTTTTTTATCTCTGGAGTTCTTTTCCTGAATAGGTATATTTAACCCATTGGTAAAGAACCCACCTGCATGCAGGAGACAATAATGAAACGTGGGTTCGAACCCTGAGTCGGGAAGATCCCCTGGAGAAACAAATGGCAACCCCCTCCAGTATTCTTGCCTGGAAAATTCTATGGACAGAGGAGCCTGGAAGGCTCCAGTCCCTGGGGTCGCAAAGAGTCAGACACAACTGAGTGTACTCAACACACATATACATTTATCGCAATTGCTGAAATATTTGATCTATTCCTGGAGTCACTTTTGTTTTCTATTTTCTGTGCTTTGTTTTTCACGCATTCCTAGTATTGTTGGATTTATTTCATTTTTCCCATTTCAGTGTTTCCAATAGTTTATAAGTTATATACTCAATTTTATGGAGATTTCCCTAAACACTTTCACTCACATACTTAACCTTACGGTACCAGTACTGTACTCATTTTGCATCTGCACCTCGACAAGAGCTTTGGCATGCTTTCCTCTGTCCCATAAACTACCTCTTTTTCATAACATCTATAATTTTAGTCCCAAATTGTTACTAATCCTTAAGCAGCCAAAACGTTCTTAGACTTAGCAAATTTTTATCATTCTTGACTCATCATTGTTTCTTATATTCCATTTCCTGGATTAGTTTTTCTTCTTGCCAGAGAACATCAATTAGTAGTATTCTCAAAAAGGAATTGTTTTTGATGCCATATGATCTGAGACCTCCCATGTCATCAGGAAGTGTTTTTAGTCTTACATTCAGCTGGGTATAGAACTCTGAGTATGCAATTATTTTCCCTCAGGATTTGGAGATAATTACTACCTTTTTTTCTTGTTTCTAGTATTTGTTACACTCTCTTGCAAGTTGTCTCGTTTCTGTTTGTTAATATTTAGGCTCTAATAAAACATCAACCCCTGTCCAGTGGTAAATTCATCCTGCCTGGCCCTTGTGGCCTCTTTCAATCTGAGTTCCGGGACATTCTCAGCTTTGGGAAGTTCCCTCCTGCATCTTTGTCTCCTCTTGGACCAAAAAAATGAACTCTGTCCTCTGCAGCTACACCTTCGTCCCTCGTCCTTTCATGCTGCGAGTCCTCGGCTTAATCACCCAACGCATCTACTTGCTCTTCAGCTGCATCCACTAACCCATCCAGCCCATTTATCAAGTTTCTTTGATGACCAGATTTAATTTTCCAAACACTCTAGTTGGCCTTTTTGAGGGCACAGTGTAAGGCTAAGACTCTCTGCCTAAGGCTATTGAGTATTCCTGCTCCAAGTTCTTGTTTTCATCATACTAACGCCATTCCTTTGGTATCGTTCCCTTGTTCAGGTGTCCGACGACTGTTGGTACCTGAGGTTCACCCCAGCCACACAGCCCTCACACATGTGCAAGAGCAGAGTCACCCCTAAACATACCCAATGTGCTGGGCTGGGGGCTCCCCACCCCCCTGGGGCCCTGCCCATCCCTTCAGGCTGGCTCCCACACTCAACCCCCCAAACACAGATGCCTGTCTTTTCTGCTTGGCCCAGGTGTGTGGGAGTTGGGGGTGATGAGGAAGAGGGCTCAGCTCACCTGGTGGCTCCCACCGAGGTGCCCTAAATAGGTGTCCTGGGGAAGCTGGGCCCCTCGAGCCCCAGACCCCTCCAACGAGGCTCCTTCCTTCGCTCAGGCCACACTGCTGCCCACATTTAAGGTGTTCCCCCAGTCTCAGGTTCACCTCCTGGAGGGGAAAGTTGTCCTGCATGGCTGGGGCCTGGGACCATGGCAGGGGGTGGCGCTCCAGTGTGAGTCATCCACCCTTGGGGCTCCTCTCTCCCATCCCGGCCCAAGCAGCAGTTGTGGGTGGTAGGAAGGGCATGGCCTTTGGCATTTGGGCTCCACATTCTCACTTTCAGATTTCACAAAATTAAAATGAACTTATCTTACTCAACCTCGTGGTTAAGATGGACAACTTGGTTTGTGCCCAGCCCTCCCCCTGCTCCCAACTCTTTCCACTTGCTTAGCAGGTACTCCCACCCCCCAGGGTCCGAGTTCAGGCAGTCAGTGCTGAGGAGGTCTGAGGTCAGAGCCAAGGCCCGGGAGCCCTTGTTTAAGTATGAGGTCAGGGGCTCCGATGCCACCAGGGTCCAGGACGTCTGGGTCATGGGGGCAGGGAAGAACCCTCAGCTCCAATCAGAGGAGTCATGCCCCCCACTTGGTCCCTGGGTGCCTCACCCTGGCAAGAATATGTCCACCTGTAAACGCATATGAAGGCTCCTGTCTGCACCTCTGGTTCGTATGGAGCCTGTAAAGGAGGGAAGCCAGGAGGTGAGGCTGCTACTGCAGAGGCCTCCAGAACAGGGAGGGACACTTCCCACCTGGACCTCAGTCTACCTCCTGGTCTGTCCCTGGGGTCCAAGCCCTCTGCTTTCAGGTGCCATCGACTCAGCAGCCGGGGTCCTCTCTGTGCATGGCCTAGGCCCTGCCCACAGTTTTCAGAACCAGGATGATGGGTCCAGGCAGGTCTGATCTGAGTGCCTGGCTCCCACCGGCCTGAGGTGAGAGCAGCCAGTGCTGGTTCTCTGGCGCCATCCGGTGTCCATATGTGTGAATTGCAGCTGCCGCACCGGAGGACACCACCTGCAAACTCTCCTTTGCGAAGGAGGGTCGGGTAGGGAGGCAGCCTCATCGGCAGCGACCCTTTGGCCCCACGTCTCTCACAATAAGAACCTTTATCACTTCCAGTCTCTTTAGGCCCCAACCTGTGGGTCCAAGCCAGCACTTCAGAATCAAATCAATGATTTTTTTTTTTTAATTTCACCAAAATTGCCAACAAGGCCAAGGTGTTGGCTGGGGAGGTGATTGGTTCCCGTTTTTATGAACTTCTATCCTTAAGCATTTCTATCATTCGTCCCAGCGTGGCCCAGTCTTTTGAGGCAAGCAGTTGTGTGAACCTGCAGGCCTGCACCCTCCCCTCTGAGGCCCGGCCCCTGGGACAGGGCAGCTCTGGACAAAAGCCTACAAATGTAGCTGCTGGGGCCTCTCGTTCCCTCAGGCACAGTGCTGGGGAGACAGCAACCTGATTCCCCACAAGGTCAGGGGGTGGCTGTGTGCAGGAAACCCTCTAAATGGAAAATGGACATGAGACACAGGAGTGATACACCCCAGGAACTGGGGGGCACAGGGCATCTGGGGGTGAGGGGCATCTGGGGTGCTGGGAGTCTGGGGGTGTGGGGCATCTGGGGGTGCAGGGCGTCTGGTGGGGCTCAGGCACAGGCCAAGGTGCCCAAGACCTGCACACATGCCTGATGCAGAAGCAGAGTGATGATGTCTCAGCCACTCGGAGGTCGTAAGCATGATGGGTGTCTGAGGCTTGTGGCTGAGACAGGATTCCTGCTGGCCAGGCAGGCTGGACACTGTCCTGAGCTCAGTGGACACCCAGGGTCCAAGCTTGTCCACGGTGGCCAGGGGGATGGATGGCAGCTGCTGCTCCAGGAGCCCAGAAGTGGGCTTAGGAGTCCTTCCTTCTCTTCCTTCCCCGAGGTTGCCTGTGCCCCCAGTAATCACTGGCACCCCATCACCACATGCACACGCACACGCGCACACACAACTGCGTCCATTTCAATAGGTTGTGCTGCCACCAGGTGGCCAAGTCAGGACCAGTGCCCCGGGTTCCTGTCAGAGCCTTCCAAGTTCACTGTTCCGGATGCCAGGGAGCTGGCCACAAGGGCTCCAGCCACTGGGGCTCTGGTCACCACACCTTCCCCCACCTTGTGTCACTAAGCACATCCATTTTCCTCCACCGAGCAGCAATACTGTGGAATAAATGTCCCTGTTTTCTGCAACTCTTTCTCATGGGGGCTGACCAACCCTGGAAGAGACTCAGAGACATGTGGTTTGGCCCAGGTCCCAGCAAGTTGATGGCAAACCAGGCCCTACCCTCCTGGCTCCCACGTCCCGGCCCCTTCCACAGCCTCTCCTCTGCGGCCTCTGGGGGGCTGAGCTTGCCCCAGCCCTGCTCGCTGGGTGGCCTGGGCTCACCTGGAACCTCTCCGAGCCCTGGACTCCTGGGCTGGTTGTGGGCAAGACCAAAAGTATAAACACACTAAAACTCAGCCATGCAGGCTCATGTTCATTTTTCACTATCTGTCGTTGTTCGGTCACTCAGTCATGTCCGACTCCTCATGACCTCATGGACTGTAGCACACCAGGCTTCCCTGTCCCTCTCTACCTCCCAGAGTTTGCCCAAACTCATGTCCATTGAGTCAGTGATGCCATCCAACCATCTCATCCTCTGTTGACCTCTGGTATGCCTCTTACACTCCCCCAACCCCACATAAAGTGTTGCAAGCCACGGGAAGCGTTATGAGGCCACAGGATGCGGAAACACTGGGGTGGGTCCCAACTGGGGAAACTGACCCAGAAAGTGGAGAAACACCCTGAGTCTTTCTGCCCAAACCTGGAGCTTCTGCTCCTCCCAGGGGCTCTACATCTTGAGCCCAGAATATCTACAACATTTTCAAGGGGTCAGTCTCCACTCTCCATGGAGCTGAGGCATTTTGAGATCACGTGATGGAGCCCCAGCACCCTCCTGGTCAGGACCCACCTGCCGCTTTCCTCTCCTTCCTCCTGGCCAACTTAGGCCCAGAGCCCGAGGGGCAAGCAGGGGGTTCCTGGAGGGCAGCTGTGGGGAAGACAGCAGGAGTGGATGAGAAAGCGCAGGCAGGGGTGGCTGCCTAGGGGGCTGCTTCCCACTCGGGGACATCATGGCCGCCAGCATGGCTGCCGCCACCAGGTCAGGGTCTGTCATCCCTGACTCCGTGCAGCCCACGGCGAGGCAAACTTGCCAAGCTGTGCCTCCCAGCGCCTCTCACCTCTTAGCTCCCAGCTGGACACCCAGGGACCAGACGCAGAGGACCTTGGGGTGGGGACTAAGAACAGCATTTATTGTTCACGCCTCCAGCTAACACCCAAGGCTTGTGAACCCCCAGGTTGGAGTGGGGGCCGAGCCCTCCAGCCAGTCAGAGGCCGGGCTGTGAGGTCCCCTGCACGGACCCAGCATGACCTGGAACTCTCACTGTGTTGCTGGATCCAGGCGGGTCCCTGGGGGAGACCCCACTGGGTGTCAGGCAGGCGGCAGGGGCTGAGGTTCAGAGGGGCCACTCGACCATCTGCTCCTGCATCGTCCTCAGACCAGGTAGCTGCCGGCAGGGAGGGGGCTTCCCTGAGGGAGGGGAGGACTGCCCCACCGAACAATGCCCCAGCTCCTCCCAGACCAGAGGCCTGAGGTCGGCCTGGGCACCTGGAGTCCTGTCCAGGCCCCTGGGCCCGCCCTGCACTGAGGTCCGTGGAGAGCCCGGCCAGGCACGTACAGGGCCAGGGCTCAGCCCAGCTCAGTGGGGCCGCTTGCTGTCCAGAATCGCCCTCCAGTCATCTGCCCACGAGTGCAGCCTGCGGCTGGGGGGCTGCAGCTGCGTGTGGCGGTTGTGACAGGCTGTGAACAGGACGTGCTCCCAGCTGGGATTCGGCTCGGCCCCTGGGGGAGAGAGCAGCACCTCAGGCCCGTGGCAGGAGCCCCAGGGGGGTCACAGCAGCCCACTGGATGAGGACCCCCTTGCAGCCCTGGATCCCATTGCAGGTGCTCATTGGAGGCTGACCCTCGAGATGTCTGCCTGACCTGCCCCCGTGCCTGGGCATCCTGCCCCCATGCCCAGGCCAGCTTTGTCACCAGCTGTTGACCGTGGGCCCCGCAAGTCCCTCAAGCTTCAAGTTCCTCGTGTGGATTCCACTTTCTGGATGCTGATGGGGGTAGAGATGAGGATGTTTCCCCAGCCAGTTCCAAAATTAATCAGGGAAGGAATGTTTCAGATTTTCCCACTGAGGTGTACAAGAGAATACGATTTAACCCCGAAACTGCTGACGACCACCAGCAGGGGAGCATCTGCCAGAGCATGCAGGCAGAACCAGGAGATAAAGAAGCCGAATCTGGTGGATGCTGTCTGAGATCCTAGATTCAGCCACACCTGAAACCCTCCCAGGAAGAAGAAATGTAAAAAGGCAAAACGGTTGTCTGAGGAGACCTTACAAATAGCTGAGAAAAGAAGAGAAGCAAAAGGTAAAGGAGAAAAGGAAAGATATACCCATCTGAATGCAGAGTTTCAAAGAATAGCACAGAGAGATAAGAAAGACTTCCTAAGTGCCAAGAAATGCCAAGAAATAGAGGAAAACAATAGAATGGGAAAGACTAGAGATCTCTTCAAAAAAATGTGAGATACCAAGAGAATGTTTCATGCAAAGATGGGCTCGATAAAGCACAGAAGCAGAAGATACTAAGAAGAGGAGGCAAGAATACACAGAAGAACTATGCAAAAAAAGATCTTAATGACCCAGATAACCACGATGGTGTGATCACTCACCTAGAGCCAGACATCCTGGACTGTGAAGTCAAGTGGGCCTTAGGAAGCATCACTACGAACAAAGCTGGTGGAGGTGATGAAATTCCAGCTGAGCCATTTCAAATCCTAAAAGATGATGCTATGAAAGTGCTTCACTCAATATGCCAGCAAATTTCGAAAACTTAGCAATGCCCACAGGACTGGAAAAAGTCAGTTTTCATTCCAATCCCAAAGAATGTTCAAACTACCATACAATTGCACTCATCTCACATGTTAGCAAAGCAATGCTCAAAATTCTCCAAGCCAGGTTTCAACAGTACATGAATTGTGAACTTCCAGATGTTCAAGCTGGATTTAGAAAAGGCAGAGGAACCAGAGACCAAATTGCCAACATCCCTTTGATCACAGAAAAAGCAAGAAAATTCCAGAAAAACATCTACTTCTGTTTCATTGACTACGCTAAAGCATTTGACTGTGTGGATCACAACAAACTGTGGTAAATTCTTAAAGAGATGAGAATACCAGATTGTCTTACCTGCCTCCTGAGAAATTTGTATGCAGGTCAAGAAGCAACAGTTAGAACGGGACATGGAACAACGACTGGTTCCAAATTGAGAAAGGAGTATGTCAAGGCTGTATATTGTCATCCTGCTTATTTAACTTATATGCAGAGTACATCATGTGAAATGCCAGGCTGGATGAAGCACAGGCTGGAATCAAGATTGCTGGGAGAAATATCAATAACCTCAGATATGCAGATGACAGCACCCTTATGGCAGAAATCAAAGAGGAACTAAAGAGTCTTTTGATAAAAGTGAAAGAGGAGAGTGAAAAAGCTGGCTTAAAATTCAACATTCAGAAAACAAAGATCATGGCATCCGGTCCCATCACTTAATGGCAAATGGATGGGGAAACAATGGAAACAGTGACAGACTATTTTCTTGGGTTCCAAAATCACAGCAGATGGTGGCTGAGGCCATGAAATTAAAAGATGCTTGCTCCTTGAAGAAAAGCTATGACAAACCTAGATGCATATTAAAAAGCAGAGACATTATTTTACCAACAAAGGTCAGTCTAGTCAAAGCTATGGTTTTTCCAGGAATCACGTATGGACGTGAGAGTTGAACCATAAAGAAAGTTGAGCACCAAAGAATTGATTCTTTTGAACTGTGGTGTTGGAGAAGACTCTTGAGAGTCCCTTGGACTACAAGGAGATTCAACCAGTCAATCCCAAAAGAAATCCGTCCCGAATGTTTATTGGAAGGACTGATGCTGAAGCTGAAACTCTAATACGTTGGTCACCTGATGTGAAGAACTGACTCATTGGAAAAGACCCTGATGCTGGGAAAGATTGAGGGCAGGAGGAAACGGGGACAATAGAGGAAGTGGTTGGATGGCATCACCGACTTGATGGACATGAGTTTGAGCAAGCTCTGGGAGTTGGTGATGGACAGGGAAGCCTGGCGTGCTGCAGTCCATGGGGTTGCAAAGAGTTGGGTACTACTGAGCTACTGGATTCAACTGAACTGAACTGAAGCCCTCCCACGTTAGCTTTTCAGTTTGGTGAACCAATCATTCCCCCTCGCCTTAATAAGCAAACTCAAGGTTTGTTTATTTTGGGGGGAGGGGGACACCCATAAGCAAAAGGGAAAAATACAGCTCCAAACCACCTTCAACTACAGAAATTAGGTTTTGCTTTCCTGGTTTACATATTAGATTCAGTCCAAATTACTTTTGAGGAAAAAAGAAAGGATTCTGTTGCTAAAAAGAAATGTTTGGCAGCCAGAGTCTGGCCCTCATTTAACAGGAAGGCAAGGCTTCAAGGTGTATGGTGACGCGATCAAGGCTGCCCCAGTGCATTACCCCGGGGCTGGACCACTCTCCCTGACTCCCTGGGGGTGCGTGTGGGGAAGAAGCTTGTCTCTCTGAAAGGGAGGAGGCTCAGCTCAAGGTTCAAGGCTGGACAGGATGCCTCACACAGATCTGGTGACTATGGGGCTGGGGGATGGGCACTCGGGTTGGGGCCCCCATGCCTGCCCCTCCCCTACTTCAGGCCACTTGCCTGTGATGTCCACCCGGTCGTCTATGAGGAGGTCAGCGGAGACCACGGTCTTGTCTCTGGTCAGCACAATCTGCTCCAGGAAGTCAGGGCCAAAGTGCTTCTCCACCCAGGCATACTGGAACGAGAGCGGGCCAAGAAGGGGGGGGGGGCGCTATGAGGCCAGGGCACCACCAGGGAGACTACCCACGTGCAGGGGACCACAGAGCCATCCCAGTCCACAGCTACGAAGCGGCAGTACCGCGGCTCTGACCAAACACCCCAACCCAGCTCAGGTCCCCCATGCACCCTGCAAGGCTCCAGCTCAAGGAAAAGGGATGCAACCCTTAGGTGCGTCGTCCCTTCCAGAAGCCCTGACCAGCCTGCCTTCCAGCCCTACCTGAGCTTTGGTCTGGAGGCCACATGAGAACTGGACCCACAGCGGGAGTGGGTGTGCGGTGCCAGAGCCAGGGGTACAGGCGTGTCTGGGGGCTCCGCCAACACCCTGCTCCAAGTGACCTTCCCCAGCAGATGGGGAATCTGCACAAATGGCCCACTTCTCTTAAAGCCCCTCCATGGTCACAAAGTAACATGAACATCCCAGAATAACTGGGTGCTGTTAGGTTCACTAAATGGGTTCACAAGGCTGTCTCCTTGCCAAGCTGGGTGAGTACAAGCTGACATCTGGGCCATCCAGGACTTGGACACTCCAGGCCTGGCTTTGCTTAAAAACCCTTCAGAGGCCTTGGGGTGCCTGTTGCTTGAAGCCCAAACCAATGGTTCTGTAAAGGCCCTGCCTTTCAGCCTCTCCCTCCCCTTCCTGCTTCTGCCCCTGTGCCTCCCCCAGGTCTCTTGGCCTTTGCTCAGCTGTCCCACCACTCACAACTGGTCCTCCCAGTTCCTCCCTTCCCCAGAGAGCCAGCCTGGGCTTCTGGACTTCCTCCCTGCTGGAGCACAGAGCCGGGGACACCTGTCTCTTTTCCTGCCGCGCTGTCCTCAGCTCCCAAGAGCAGAGAGAGGCATTTTTCAGCCCCAGATGCCCAGTGTTGTAGCAGGGGCCTGGTAACTGTTTCCTGAGTGACAAATGTATTTACTTTTTTATCGCTAAAGTAATGGCTAATCAAAGAGATTTTGAAAAATCAAGAAAAGTCAGAGAAACATCTATAGTTGACAGAATTTCCTTCCTTCTTTTTTTTAACGTTTGGGAGGAGGCCCCGGCCCAGACCCCCAGGTGGGCTGGATGGGAGGGTCCCAACCCTTCCCCAGGACGCAGGCAAGGTGAGCAGAGGCCCCGCAGCAGGTGTCTCACCTTCTCGAAGGGACAGTACTTGTACATCTTGATGGGGCTCGTGCAAATGAAGACGTCAGTGCTGGGGAGAGAGCGGGCTGGTGAGGCTGTGTGCCCACAGCCCCCCTGCCTGGGCCTGCACCTGCCCCCACCCCATCGCCACCGCCCCGGCCACCACGTGGGACACCAGCCCGGGGCCTGCAAACCACACGGCAGCCCCCGTTGCAGCAGCCACACAGAGGTTTGGGACCACCACCCAGACGTGACAGGAACTACTGGGGAAGGTGAGCAGCGTCCAGCCAGGGAGGCTTTACAGGACAGAGCCAGTTATCAGGGACATCAGGGCCCCGCTCGGCGTGGAGCCAAGAAAACTGCAAGCCAGAGTCTGGGTCAAGGGCTGGTCTTCCTGGGCCCTCAGGGACCCCTGAGGTCTGTGCTGCACCAGCGCCTCCCACAACCCCAGACCCAGCACCCACCAACAGTGCCAACAGGTTCCCTGCCCCTCGGGTCGCACCCGTGGGACACTGGGTCCCAGCTCTCTGCAAAGCAGTCCCAAGAGACCTCAGTCAGACTGCGGCCCTGGGTCTCTCCTGCTGTGTCTCCGTGGAGTTGCCTGTTTCGGACATTTCATGTTTAACGGAACCCCACAGCACGTGGTCTTGTCCTTTGGGGTCGTGTTTTCAAGGGCACTGGCACTTCAGGCCTCTTTCTTGCCCGGTGACATCGCGGTGAGGCACACGCTGCCAGGATGGAGGGCGCAGCTGCTTCGCCCAGGCATCGAGCTGCTGGGGACACCCATGCTCAGGGCCTGGTGGATCTGCACCTCCATTTCTCTTGGTTCGACTGCTGGGTTACAGCCGGCTCCACGCCCCGGGGACATGGCTGCTGAGGTAGCAGCTGCATCTGTTTCGATCCCACCATCAGCAACAAGGACTCCAAGCTCCCTCCATCCTTGGCTACACTTGTTTTTCTTGTCATAGTCGTTCCGTGGGCTTCCCGCTGTGGTTGTGACTCATTTCCCTAAGGATGAATAACGCTGAGGCAAACTTCACATGCTTAGTTGCCATCTGGAGCTCTTCTTTGGAGAAATGCCAAATTCAGCACCCGAGCCCATGGTTTTAAAACCTAAGTGAGATGACACCCTTCTCTCTTCAACCACATGCACTATATCCTTCCTGCTCCACACTCGCTGAAACCTTGGTCTCCTTTGTTACCAAGTCAGCAAAACCCTTCCCCTCCGGGGCCTGTACCCCTGCCCACTCTGCACTTCACTATTCACTTCGACCCTGCAGGTCTGGGGTCAGATGTCGCCTTCTTGGAGAAGCATCTGCACCTGAACGAGCCCCTCCCAGGCAACCTCCAACACAAGCATTAGACACAAGGCTCTCCACTTGGTTATGACTCGACCCCTCTCTCCATGCAAACTTTGGGGACAGACTGATCATCAGAATTGTCTACCCAGCTAAGATCCAGAGTGGAAGTAAAGGGCCAACACATGTCACAAGCTGGAATGTCTGCAAAATAGAGCAGCTGTGAAAAAGCTCCAGAACCCACATTCCTCCTCTCCCGCCCCCTAAAGAATGCTCAAACACATCTGCAAACTAACAAGTTCTGGGAACCCAGCCCACCACGAAAAGAAACCTCTAATGGACGTTCCCCATGCTGCTTTGGCCAAAGGACACTCTTCTTGCTGCTCACCTACTAAATCCTGCCGAGTAGTAACAGTGGCAGCTAACGCTTACACTGTGCATTTTACAGGTGAAGAGACCGAGTCACAGAGAGTTTAGAAACGTGCTAAGGGTCTGATTCTGGAGAAGTGGGCTCACTCTGGTTCACACTGAGCCTTAACCATCATGCAACCCAGCTCTCCAGACTACAGCTGATGAGTGTGGTCCAGACAAGAACAGAGCTTTTAAAAGCTTTATATGGGATTCCCCTGGGGGTCCAGTGCTTAAGAATCTGCCGTGCAATGCAGGGGACACATGTTTGGTCCCTGGTTGGGGAATGAAGATCCCACATGCTGCAGAGCAACTAAGTCTGCACACCACAACTAGAGAGTCCATGTACTGCGACCAGAGATCCCGCACGATACAACCAAGACCCAAAACAGCTGGGGGGAAAAAAGGCTTTGGTGCAAAAGCTTTCTACACGTTCTCTGCCTCTCTGGGCTTTTGCTATAGGTGGAAGAAGTTGTATCACACTGCTCCAGTGTAAATCAAGTTCAAATCATAGACTAGAATAGAATATACTGCTCAGAGGGCCTGATGTCCATTTATCACATTAGAACCTTGAAAGCTGATGAAGTTCAAAGGCAGTTACATGGTATGTGCATATGTGCTGAGTCGCTTCAGTAGTGTCCGATTCTGTGAGACCCTATGGCCTGCAGCCTGCCAGGTTCCTCTGTCCCCGGGATTCTCCACGGAATAATACTTGAGTGGGATGCTGTGCCCTCCTCCAGGGAATCTTCTCAACCCAGGGGTTGAACCCACATCTCTTATGCCTCCTGAACTGGCAGGTGTGTTCTTTACCAACAACACCACCTGGGAAGGCCAGTTACATGGCACTGCTGCTGCTGCTGCTAAGTCGCTTCAGTCGTGTCCGACTCTGTGCGACCCATAGACAGCAGCCAGCCAGGCTCCCCCGTCCCTGGGATTCTCCAGGCAAGGACACTGGAGTGGGTTGCCATTTCCTTCTCCAATGCATGAAAGTGAAAAGTGAAAGTGGAGTCACTCAGTTGTGTCTGACTCTTCGCGACCCCAAGGACTGCAACCTACCAGGCTCCTCCGTCCATGGGATTTTCCAGGCAAGAGTACTGGAGTGGGGTCATTGCCTTCTCTGGTTACATGGCACAACCAAGGCCAAATCACACCAAATATTTGATTTGTCATTGTGACTACTAAATTCAAGCAAAACTGTGACCAATAAAAGTTATGCAAGCCTAGAAAGAAATCCTAACATTTATGGGCAATTGACTTTTGACAAGGAAGCCAAGACCATTCCATGGAGGAAAGAAGGGTCTTTTCAACAAATGGCTCTGGGACAACTGGATTTCCCACACGAAAAAGAAGGAAGTAAGACCTCACACCACATGAAAAAAATTAACTCAAAATGAATCAAACAAACTGAACAAAAGAGCTAAACCTATACCACTCTTAGAAGAAAACACAGGAGCAAATCTTTGTGACCTTGGGTTAGGCAAAGGATCCTTAGAGATGGCACCAAAAACACAAACAGCAAAAGAATATAACAGATAAATTTAACTACATCAAAATAAAAACTTTGGGTTCTAAAGGACACCAGCAAGAAAAGTAAAACAATCATAGAATAAGAAACTGTATTTGCAAGTCATATATCTCACAGGGGACTTGTTACCCAGAATAAATAAAGAGCTCTTAAGAGTTAACAATAACAAAAACGACAAATAACCCAATTGAAAAAAAGTTAGCAAAGGATCTGAATAAACATTTATCCCAAAAGGACAGACAGCTGATATGCACACCAAAAGAAGCTGCATAGCATTTGTCTTCAGAGAAATGCAGATTAAAACCACAATGAGATACCACATCACACCCACTAGGACGGCTGGAATAAAAAAGACCACAGCTAAATAAAATAAATACGTTTTTTTAAAGAGACTTCCCCAGTGGTCCAGCGGGTAAGACTCCACCCTCCCAATGCAGGGGGCCTAAGGTTCGATCCCTGGTCAGGGAACTAGATCCCCGCATGCTGCAACTAAGACCTGGTGCAGCCAAATAAATAACAAATAAAATAAATATTAAAAAAAATAATAAAAGACTACAGCCAGGGTTGGGAGGAGGAGCTGGATCCCTTTGATATTACTACTGGGAACGTAAAACGTGCAGCTGAAAACAGTCTGGATTCAGCCCATGACCCGGCAGTTCCACTCCTGGGTACACACCTAGGAGAAACAAAAACAAGCGACCACAGAGACCTGTAGATGAGGGTTCACAGCAGGGTTAGTCCCCGTGTTTAAAAAGAAGGAACACCCCAAGGTCTACCAGTTAATGAGCAGTTGGACAGAACACGGTGGGCCACAGGACTGACAGTCACTTGGCAGTAAAATGAGATGAAACCCTGATTCACCCTGGGACACAGATAAACCTGGAAACATGCTGAGTGAAAGAAGCGGCCACAGAAGGCCAGATACCATAAGAAATGTATATGAAACGTCCAGAAGAGGCAAATCCACGACAGGAGGCCTACTGTGGTTGCCATGGGCGGTGGGGGGAGGCAGGAACAGGCAGCGACTGTGGATGGTCCAGGGTTTCTCTGCGGGAGATGGGGAGCGGATAGGCTGTGAAGCTGATGATGGTGATGGGTGAACACCTCTCTGACTCCGCTAAAAACCACCTGGGTGTGGGCTGCATGAATTACATCTCAGTAAGACGACTGTTTTTTAAGCTCTCAGAGGAGGAGCACTGTGTTACTGGATTGTGGTGGGCACTGGTTCCGGGTGCAGGGGGGGCTTTGGCTCACAGGGTCAGATGGATGGCTCCCCCTCCTCCTGCTGCCACCTCCTCCCCATCTCTCCCAGGTCCCCATCGCACCCCTTCACACACGTGGCCCTGTGTTATCACAGTCTTCCTGAGTGATGCTCTGTTCACCGCCTGCTCCCCGGCTGGACTGTAAGCTCCAGGGTTGCAGGGAACGAGTCTAACAGTTGGTTCTCAGGGACGTGCTGAACAAATGAACCCAGGACACCCAACAAAGCGTGTCAAACTAGATTCCACATTCTCCCAAGTTACTAGATGGAAGCATCTTAGCCTGCAGAGAGGCCCTGGAGGATTTACCAAGCAGGCCCATGCAGGGTGTAGGGCAAGCAGGAGGAAGACAGGCAAAGGGCACACAGGAAGGGGCGTGGACCCTGGGCCAGGACAGACTTACCTCTCCAGGTTGGCCATCTGTTTCACAGCTTCTACAGCTCCCGGGAGAGGTTCGAGGTCAAAGAAGAAGTTCTCAGACTCCCAGATGCTGATGGCCTTCTCCTGAGAAGAGGGGGAAAAAAAGCAGGTGACGCCCGGGGTCCTCAGCACCCTGAGCCCCACACCTGAGGATAGTCTTCCCGAAGGCAGGTTGGTGGAGTGGGCGTGTACTCCAGCCCCTCTCCAGGAGGGGCCCAGCTTCCGCAAGGATCCGGCAGGGGCCAGCTACAGGGTTCAGAAGCTGGCTTTGCTGGAGGCCCCGCGGGAATCAGAGGGCAGAAAGGCTGGCCTTCAGGAACCACGCCCTTGCCTGATTCTAAGGGCCAGAGCACCCTTCAGGCTGCAAGGGCGGGCCAGGTCCTGCCTCGATGCTGAAGCCCTAACTCATGTTCAGTAGCTGGAGGAGCTCAGGCCCTTCCGAGCCCTATGGAATAGAGGCATGGGCAGAAGGTGGGCATGGCTGCTCAACACCACCAAAGCAGCTCCTTATCTGTGCTATGTGTTGGGATGCCAATAAACACTGTGTTTTTAAAAAAAAAAGTATTCTGCTGTTTTAAAGTTTAAAAGTCCCAAATGCAGACCCTCATTTCACATGTGAGAAAACCAAAGCTCAGAATGGGGACAAGACCGACTTAATGTCACACAGCAAAATGGTGGCTTCCAACCCACCTGGCGAGAAGTGCCCATCTTATGCTGCAGTATGCCACTTCCTTCCAGGGCCAGGCCAAGGAGAAAGTGACAAACCCCAGCCTCTGAGAAGCAAGAAACAGATCCCCTTCAGGTCAGAAGCCCCCCGTCCCAGAACAACTGCTTCCCCCACAGTGAGCACACGGAGGTCACACAGGTTGGAGGTTAACTCAATGGATTTAAGCAAACCAGTGCTTATTGCTAACATACACTATGTCTGAGTCTCACATCTCTCAAGGGGCAAGAACTGCCATCCCCAGGATCCAAATGAGGCAGCTGGGCTTCACAGGCTGTTTTCAAAGCCACTTGAAAATTTTTTTCAAGTTCAGAACTTGAACTTGGGTCTCCTGACTCAAACGGACGCGGTGCGAGTGTGACTGGTGGAAAGCAGGCTCGAGAAGGAGTCAGAAGTGCTGGCCCTAGCGGTGTGACCTGGGGCTAACCACTTCACTTCTGACCAATGCCCAGCTTCCCTCCCTACCCTCAACCTGCCCTGAAACCCTGGTCAAGGCATTTCCTCTCTCTGGGATCAGTTCAACTGTCCAACAGTGTAAGATTCTAAGTCAGTTACAATGAGCTATGCCTTCCTCTGTCCTGCTCACCCCTAGGCATGTGAAGATCAAAGGAAATACAGACAGACCCATGTTTTGTAAACCATGGATGCCTCCGTGTGTAAGCTGGGTGCCTGACTGGGTGCTTTGCAGGCAGATGCTGGACCAATTGTGCCAGGGGAGACCCAGGGAGGTCCTGCTGTGAGCGGTGCTAGAGATAAGGTCACATGTGCCTCTATTAAAGCCCCGTTGCCTGCAAGGTTCCCAGGAGCAAACTCTCGGAATAGCCCTCCTTGGTGCCCCTGGAGCTCTGCTCCCAGGCCTTGGAAACCAGCAAATCATCCCCTCAGAGCCAGAGTCTGCATATGGGCACAAGGGACTGGAAGAGCCACTGGCCTGAGAGCTGGGGGTGGGCTTGCCTTCTGCATGGTAATGCGGTCCTGGGAGGAAAGAGGTACTGAGACTGCACTGCTGAGCGCCCTCTGTGAATGAACACACACAGGGTGGAGGAGGACGTCAGAGCCTGCAAAGTTACTAGGGCGTTTTTAACTGGGTATCAGGACTGGGAGGAGTCAGCACCCCAGGCTTGGGGGAAGGTCACCTTCTGAAGCGCTTGGTGTTCCTGAAGAGAAGGAGCACTTGATTTCCTTTGGAACTCTGGCCCCTCCACAAACCAGAATTCTGTCAAGATGCCGTTCGTGAGTCACAGAGCTGGCACTTGGGGGAGGACAGAGGACAGGACCGGATGACCTTGGCACGCAGACGGACTGTTGGATCCTGGCTGCCCCTTTCACAAGGGAAAATATCAAGCCTGCCTCGGAGAGGAGGGGATGCAGGCTAGCTGGGTTACAGAACAGGCTCTCAAATCCTATCAGCTCACCTGGCAGCCACCTCAGAAGGCCCGGTGAGGGACAGCAGAAAACACTGGGCCTCTAGGTTGGTCCAGGGCAAAATCTGGCTCCTTTCACCAAGCAGTTTAAATGTACAAGCCAAACCATCTGTCTGGGAGCGAGCCTGCTATCTCCTCTCCATACACCATGGACTCAAGAGAGTAGAGCACTGCGGGAGGGGGCCTGTCAGGTGCTCAGAGGGGCCGGCAGGGCCAGTGGATAAGCCAAGGAGTAGATCCAAACCCACCGTGCACTGACTCCCTGTGTGCTGTGATGTCCAGAAAGGCTCACAATATCTCTGGGCCTAATTCTACTGGGAGCCACGCTTTGCTGTAAAAAGGCGAAAAGAATGGATGCTAAAGATGCTCATCAAATCTACGAGGAGGAGGACACAGGAATGTGACTTGAGGTCAAGTACATCCAAAATTAAAGTCAGTTGAAGATGGAGAGTTGGATATACTACGCTTTATGTACTCCTGAATTTTGAGAAGCCCTCGATGACAGCCAACAGCGTGGCCCCCCAGGACTCGGTGCTACGGGAGTCGAGCCCCAGGGCCACGCGCGCCCGGGGTGGGGATGCTCACGCTCAGCCCGGGCTGCAGACGGCCGTACTGCTCCGACACCCAGAAGCCGCGCCGGTCCTCCAGCGCGATGAAAGGCTGGTCGGGGAAGCGCGCGCGGAACTTCCTGAGGAAGCCGCCCTCGAAGTCGGCCAGCACGCCGTCCATGTCCACCAGCACTCGCAGGGCGCGGCCAGCAGGCCCACCCGACGCCCAGCGCCGCCCTGCCGGCCCCGCCGCGCCGCGGGGCCTCCGCGAGCACCAGCAGCGCAGCCGGATCATGGCCCCACGCGGGCGCTCGCCGCGGGCACCGGGGCCATGACCGCGGGAGAAGACACTGCGGCCAGGGGGCCGGGCGCGGGGCGCGCCGGGTGCGGGGAGCGCACGGAGCGCGCGCGGCGCCGGGGGCGCGCGGGGTACGGGCGGGGGGCGCGGGGCGCGGGGGGCAAGAGCGCGCAGGCTCCGGCCCCAGAGCGAGGCTGCGGTTTCGCCGCCCTTAAAGGGACCCGCGCCGACCGAGGCGGGCCCGAGGGGCGTGGCCTGGAGGATAGTTCGGGGCGCTGGGCTGTCTCCGGGGCGTCCGCAGTCGCCGGATCTCCACTGGCACCTTCTCCTGGAACTCTGGGCCTGGGCTCCCTCCTCCAACTGCCACAGCGAGGATGGAGCAGGCCTGTGTCGAAGAGACGTTTACTGAGCCCCTAGAGCATCTCTCAGTGGAGCATACGGACGAGGTCCTGCCATCTTGGAACTTACATCTTAGAAGGGAAGATGGACAGGCAGCAAATAAGCCAATAACACAGGCAGAAGAATTTAAGGGAGGGAACCAGAACAGGGTGATGCGCCCCCTGCTTTACAGTGACTAGCTGGGGAGAGCTGCCAGAAAAGACACTCGCCTTGCAGATATCACAAAGCCTTAATAAAACTGGAGACTTTCAAATGAATCCATAAATAAATATTGTTATGTATCCTGTTATAAGTGGGTTTTGGGAGGAGGGATTTAAAATCTTTTATTGTCACTCTGGTTGAAAAAGAAACAGTTACTATTGTTCTGCTGCTGCTGCTAAGTTGCTTCAGTCGTGTCTGACTCTGTGCAACCCCATAGACGGCAGCCCACCAGGCTCCACCGTCCCTGGGATTCTCCAGGCAAGAACACTGGAGTGGGTTGCCATTTCCTTCTCCAATGCATGAAAGTGAAAAGTGAAAGTGAAGTCGCTCAGTCGTTTCCGACTCTTCCCGACCCCATGGACTGCAGCCCACCAGGCTCCTCCGTCCATGGGATTCTCCAGGCAAAAGTACTGGAGTGGGGTGCCATCGCCTTCTCCTTACTATTGTTATAGACAAACGATATTCAACAGACACACCAGGATCCTTCTCATTAACATTCTAGCCACACTAGCATTTTCTCTATTCCAGAAACACCAAATTTTATCTGGGTCTTAAGACTTTGGCATACATTTATTCCTCTCTCTGAAACCCTCTGCCCAAGATCTCTTTTTTATTTATTGTATTTGTGTGACTGCCTTGGGTCTTAGTTGTGGCACCTCGGAGTCTTAATTGCATCTTGTGGGATCTTCTGTTGTGGCATACCAGCTCCAGAGCTTCCAGGCTTAGTAGTTGGCCATGCTCAGTTTTAGTTGCTCCGGGTCATGTGGGACCTTAGTTCCCCAACCAGGGATCAAACCAGTGCCCCCTGCATTGCAAGGCAAATTCTTACCTGCTAGACCACCAGGGAAGTCCCCCAGCTCTTTCTCACCCTTCTGAACTTGGAAGCATTTCCTGACCTTCCTCCACTGCATCACTGTGTTTTATTTTCTTCATAACACGTGCTAACTCTCTGAAAGTATTTCATTTGCTTGCTTAGTGTCTTACTCTTCAACCAGAACTTCATGTCAGCAAGAACTTTCTGTTTAGATCACAGATATATGCAGCCCCATCCCTGCATCCGGCACAGGGTTGGACACATATTAGAGACAAAGTAAGTGTGTTTTCAAAGAATGAAAAATAGAGCTTCCCTGGTGGTACAGTGGATGGGACTCTGCCTGCCAGTGCAGGTGACACAGGTTCCATCCCTGGTCCAGGAAGATCTCGCAGGCCACTGAACAGTTAAGCCCACGCACTGCAACTACTGCATCTGTGCTCTAGAGCCCATGCTCCGCAACAAGAGAAGCCCCTGCAATGAGAAGGCTGAGCACCAAGACAAAGAGTAGCCCCACCTCGCTGCAACTGGAGAAAGCCCTCCTGCAGCAACAAAGACCCAGCACAACCAAAAGTAAATAATAATTTTTTTTTTTAATGAGAAAACAGATGATTGAATGTGGCATCTCCACTCACTCCTGTGGCTGTTTGTTGCAAAGTGTGTCTTATGTAATTGCCGGGTTTTCTACATGACTAGCTTTTAAAGAAAAAGGGAAAATATATTCAAGGTTATCCCTGTAACCATGTCTCTTTCAGTCATTTTCACTCTTGAGAGGAAGAAAGAAGGGGGGGATGTCTCTTAGCGGTACTGAAATGAGTGTGATTTTATTTTTGGCTCCTCTTTGCTGCATCCAGGCCTTCTGACTTCAGTGTGCATCAAGGTTACCTGTAGGACTTGTTAAACTCAGATGGCAGGGCACCACCCTCAGAGTTTCTGATGTAGTAAATCTAAAGAAAGAAAGTGAAAGAAAGTGAAGTCGCTCAGTCGTGTCTGACTCTTTGCGACCTGTGGACTATAACCTACCAGGCTCCTCCATCCCTGGGATTCTCCAGGCAAGAATACTGGAGTGGGTTGCCATTTCCTTCTCCAGGGGATCTTCCCGACCCAGTGATTGAACCCGGGTCTCCCGCCTTGCAGGCAGACGCTTTAACCTCTGAGCCACCAGGGAAGCCCATAGTAAATCTAAAGTGGAATCCAAAAAGTTCCCAGGTGGGACTTAGCTGGTAGTCCAGTGGTTAAGAATCATTGTGCAATGCAGAGGACAAGAGATGAAACCCTAGTCAGGGAACTAAGATCCCATGTGCCACAGAGCAACTAAGCCCAAGCACCAAAACTACTGAGTCCAGGGCTCCAGAGCCTATGTGCCACAACCAGAGAGTCTGTGCATGCATGCCTGCTCAGTCGCTTTAGTTGTGTCTGGGCCTGTGTGACCCTATGGACTGTAGTCCACCAGGCTCCTCTGTCCATGGGATTCTCCAGGCAAGAATATTGGAGTGGGTTGCTGTGCTCTCCTCCAGCAGATCTTCCCGACCTAGGGGTTGAACCTGCATCTTTTAGGTCTCCTGCACTGGCAGGCAGGTTCTTTACCACTAGCACCACCTGGGAAGCCCCAGAGAGTCTGTGGGCCACAAGGAAAGATCCCACATGACTCAAGGAAGACCCAACACAGCCAAAAAAAAAAAAAGTTCCCAGGTGCTGCTGCTGCTCTTGGCTGGGGATCACACTTTGAGAACAGATCCCAATAAATACGCAAAAAAAAAAAAAAAAAAAAATTGAAGTATGACTAGTCCCGTTCAGTTCAGTCGCTCAGTCATGTGCAACTCTTTGTGACCCCATGGACTGCAGCACACAGTAGCTGTGGCTATTTTGAATTCTTGTAGTGCTTAATTTCTCTCGAAACTTTTGGCTTTTATTAAAATCCATGTATATCCATGGAAATGTATCCTGTAATTCAAAATATCTGTCCTTTGTTTGAGGACCAAATGTGGCCATACAGCACACAGGGACATCTCCATCCTACAGTATAAGTGTTAAAGTCATTCATCCATACATGTCATCATCTATACATTCATAGATACAAATACATCCATTTATCTTTATCGCTATACCAACGTACAATTATTACTATTATATTTCATGTCAGCTAACTACTGCAATAGCTTCTTAAATGACTCTCTGAGGTTATCTATGTGAAGCCAGTCTTTTCCAAGTGCAAGTGTCTGATCATGCCACTCGCTTGCATGAAACCCTCCACTGCTCCCCAATCTTCTCAGTGAAAAATCCAGTAGCTTAAACACGGCTTACTTGACATGGCCCCTGTTTACCTTGCAGCCCCATCTCACATCACCCCTCTCCAGCCATAAGTGTTTTACGTAGTCTATCGTGAGGATTTTACAGATGTGGAAACAAGGCAGCGGACAGCCAAGGAATTTGCCGAGAGTCGTGGAGCTACTAAAGTGCGAGAAAAGGGATTTGAAGGCTGGTTGCCTTCCTGGCTGGACAACGACTACCTGGCTGGAAAAGCCTCAGGGAAGAGGTTGCGATTAAGACAGGCGGGTTCCCTGAGCGGGGAAGATCCCCTGGAGAAGGAAATGGCTACCCACTCCAATATTCTTGCCTGGGAAATCCCATGGACAGAGGAACCTGGCGGTCTACACAGTCCATAGGGTCGCAAAGAGTTGGACACGACAGAGCGACTGAACAACAACTAGGCGTTCAGTTCCGTCCTTTGCCCACCAACCCTGTTAAATCCAGGGGGCGACTTCACGTGCGCACAGAATAAAGACGGAAGGGAAAAAAACCTGCTTTCCGGCGCGGGCATCCGTAGAACCGGTTCCATGGAAACAGTGGCCGGGTCCATGTAGGTAGATCTCGCGGCGCTTGAGCGACGGAAGTGACGTCATCGCCCGGAGGCCCTCCGGTGGGTCGCCGGCCCTCGTCCCGCGCGCGCCGCCTCCGCCGCCCGGTTACCGGGAACATGGCGTCCGCCCTGGAGCAGTTCGTCAACAGCGTCCGCCAGCTCTCCGCCCAAGGTGAGGCGATGGGCGCGGGCCGCGAGCCTGCGTCCGGCCTGCGGCGTGGGTCTTGGCGCTTGGGCCGGGGCTGAGGAGCGCGCGAGATGGGCGACCCCTTCGCCCAGGCCCCGGCCTCCGCCCCCGCCGTCGGAGCTCGGTCCGTCTCGCATCCCGGAGGCCCTTCCCTACCTGGCCTCGCGGCTGGGCCCCTCGCGGCCGGGCCCCTCGCGGCTGGCCGCGCTTGATCCCCGGGGGCCCTGGCTCCCGGCTCCCTTTTGGGGGAGCGGAGCTGTGGCCGCTGTGAATTTGCCCCTAATTTTCATGTCTTTGGTTGGTTCCTCTCATGGCCTGAGTGTAGTGCCCAGAATTAAAGTAATTGGCCGCTGTTGTGAGGCCCCTTTCCTCACCCTGTTGGTTTATCTGTGAAATAGAAACGTTCGGACTGCGCGGGGTTGTCAGGAGTGAGCGGGAGGAACCATTAAGGTTGCAGAAGCCGCTTGACCTTGCCCAGGCACTCTTCTTTCGGGATTCGCGTCTCCCGGTGTAAGGACCCAGGTGCTGCCCGCCTGGCTGCCCCGAGGTTGCTTTGGTGCCCGGCGCTGCGCACAGCAGCGCAACGGTTCTGCCTCGTTTCTCTTCACTGGTAGGAGTTAGGGTCAGGGGTGAGGCTAGGAGTCTCTGGGAGTGAGGAAGGCACTCACTCGTTTGTTTGTGCCACAGACTCCAGTTTCCCGAGGTCCCATGAGGTTAGAAGGTTTGGGTTCAAGTCCTGTCTCGGTTGGGCTTCCCAGGTAGCTGAGTGGTAAGGAATCTGCCTGCCAATGCAGGAGATCCCCTTCGATCCCTGGGTCAGAAAGATCCCGTGGAGGAGAAAATGGCAACCCACTGCAGTATTCTTGCCTGGAGAATCCCATGGACAGAGGCGCCTGGCGGGCTGCAGAGAGTTGGACATGACTTACTTTAGCTGCTGAACACGCATGCACCTGTCTCAGTCACTTGGTGACTAACCAAACAACTCATTTCCCAGGTGACTAACCAAACAACTCATTTCCCAGGTTCAATTTTCTTACTTAAAAAACAGAGCCGAGGCCATGCTGGTGAGCGTCAAACAGGATTGCTTGCCTAGAAGCTTCACACACATGCTTTGTGCAGGCTGCTGCCGTAGGAGCAGGCTGCCCAGCAGAGACGTGCAGGTCACTTGCCCTGCCTCTGACTGATGTGCCTCACACCTCCTGCACAGATGGGTGCCGGTGTGGAGTGAGGGCTGGGGTAGAGAAGGAAGGAGGGGGCTGCTCAGAAGATGATGGTGTGCAGACTGAAAGTGACGGGCGTGGGAATGAAGGCGGAGGGGAGAGGAAGGAGTGGACTGAGAGGCTGAGGAGTGAGATGAAGTCATAGCTGGTGACATTTTGGATACAGAAGAGAGATGAGTTGGTGCTGATGGTAATGTGCACTCTGCTGGTTTGGGGCATTGGAAGTGGGAGTGCGAAACCTTCAGTGGCCAGAGGAAAGTCGGAAACTTAGCACTGAGACCAAAGGCAAAATCATTTGGTGTCTCTGGCCCTTCTGGGTCCTCATCTGAAATGAAGGAGTTGGAAGAAATCACCTTTAGGCACCAGCATGTCTGAGGTATGACATCCTTTGGTCTGGTGAATGCTGTTCTGAATGGTAGTGTCGTTCTTGTTTTCCAGGGCAAATGACTCAGCTTTGTGAACTGATCAACAAGAGTGGGGAGCTCCTGGCGAAGAACTTATCCCATCTGGATACCGTGCTCGGGGCCCTGGACGTCCAGGAGCACTCCTTGGGCGTCCTCGCTGTCTTGTAAGGGCATCTTCCTTCACGGCTTTGTGCTCGCTCAGCCCCAACACTGCGCTCGCTGGCTTTGGTTGGTGTAGGAAGTAAGCCCTGTAAATGACAGTGAGCTCTTTGGCACAACTAAAGTCACGTTGTAGCAGTTACCTTTACCTCTTTGCAGCTAATCATTGCTTGTATTTTTTGTTCTGCTTTATTATTTTTAAAAATTCTTAATGTTTATACAAACTTTGAAATGTTTTAAAAAATGAATGGTGATCTCAGTTGTGGTACTCTAGTTTGTGTTCGTCTGAATACTTTTATTCGTGTGATCCATGGGGTTCTCCCCATTTTCTGAATTGAAAAGAGGAAAGAGTGGCAGGACAGGGCAGGAGGCTGAGCTGAGTGAAGTTCCAAGTGGTCCAGAGCACCCTGCAGACAAGTTTAAGCTGGCTTAAGACCAAGTCAAACAGACGTTATTCCAGTTGGCCTTTTGAACTCTTGTGACTCTATGTACTTGACGGTTGATTTTTTTTTTCTCTTGATGTTTTAGTGTCATAGATTGGGATTTTATGGTTGTTGTGAAAGTTGAAATAATATAGATGAACAGAGAACAAATTGACCTGAAGTGAGGGTCTGGCTTCACTTGAGCTGGCGCTCCTGAGACGGGGGTGTATCAGGAGGAAGGTGCTGTCAGAGCCCGAGGTCTAGCCTGCACTCGCAGGATGGTGGTCAGTGGCTGCTGTGTGTCTGAGTGTAAATCTTTACAAATAAGTGACCTGCAGGATTCAGCTCCTCTGTCATACTTGCAGCATCTTGAGGACTCAGTAGCCACTGCTTTAGATGGCACACACTCGGAACAGGGCCTCCGCTGCAGAAACTTCTGCTGGCTGTGGCTGGCGGATGAAGATTTCTACTGGCTGTGCTTTCCCATTAAAAGAACAGGTAGCACAGTTTGTACCCACTTCAGCTTATGCCAATGTGTGTGTCAGGTGAGATGATGTATGTGAAAGCTTTCTGAAGCTATAAGATGTTTGACGTTGTAAGTCAGAGGAAACCTGGGAAGGACCCTGACCTGGTTACCAGGTTCCCTGGGTTTGTATCTGCGTTCTGCTGATTATGAGGTGTGGGGCCCTGAGCTGTGTATTTTTGTTTATAAAGTGGAAGTCACAGTGCCTTACTGACCTATTGTGAAGCCCAAATGAGATTGTTCGGACAGATTTTGATCATTGGGCACCATCTGCCAGGTGACTCGGGATGGGTCATCTGAGTTGTCCCTCCTCCGACCAGTCCACTCCTCTGGTCCTGCCCCACAGCTAGTCCTTATCCCCTGGGTCTGGGGCAGCACCATGACTGTGAGCCACTGCCATGGCCTCCAGCCAGCCCGTAGCTTCCTCCCTGTCCCCCTTCAGTCTGTTCTGCTCAGGGTTTCTAAGTGAGTAAGCAGTACTGAGAACATTGAAGTGCAAAAGGAAAGTATTTAAAAAATTTTGGGGCTACAAGTTTAAGTTTAGTTACTTTGAGTATTAAGTGGCCTGATATTTGACCTCATTTAACAGTTTTCTTTTTTGAAAGTTGCTCTCTTTTGGATATCTTTTATTTCTTGCGTTTTTGCTCTGGGTAAAAGTTGTTCTTTAAGCTTATTTTTCTTAGTCTCTATTTGTGTTTATGTTCTGTGTCTTGATTATGCAAAGAACCAGGCCAGCAGAATCTCATATATTCTGGTTCTTAATTTTTAAAAGTGTCATGACTCCTTTAATTTCACAGAACATTGGAGGCAGGATGGACTTCCATATTTCCTGCCATGAGGCCCCAACCAGGACCAGTTGGTTCTTCTCTGTGTTGTAGGTTTGTGAAGTTTTCCATGCCCAGCGTTCCCGACTTCGAGACGCTGTTCTCCCAGGTTCAGCTCTTCATCAGCACCTGCAACGGGGAGCACATCCGCTATGCGACAGACACCTGTAAGGGCAGTGCCTTTTCTTCTCCGTGGCTGTGTTCTGCCCTGTACTCACTTACATCTTCAATATTTTGTTATTGTGTCTAGTTGCTGGGCTTTGCCATCAGCTAACAAATGCACTTGTGGAAAGAAAACAGGTAAGAATGTTGTTTGAGTAATTTACAGTTTCGTTTCACTTGTGTGTAACCTGTGCAGTGCTCCGAGCATTAGGGTCCCAGCCTTGTGCTGAGACCCTGATGCTCAGACATATGTGATGGGTTTGGAGAGCTCAGAACATCTCCTGGGGGAGCTCTGACCACAGGAGAGGTGCCCCCAGGGCACAGCTGCTGCTTCTGTTCAGAATGGCCCTTCTAGCGCCTCATGTTATAAAGTGCAGATTTTGTTTGCTTGTTTGTTAAACCTTTTGTGTGTGTTAGTCACTCAGTCATGTCCAGCTCTGCGACCCCTTGGACTATAGCTCGCTAGGCTCCTCTGTCCATGGAATTCTCCAGGCAGGAACACTGGAGTGGGTTGCTATTCCCTTCTCCAGAGGATCTTCCTGACCCAGGGATAGAACCTGTATCTCCCGCATTGCAGGTAGATTCTTTACCATTGAAGCCATCAGGGAAGCCCTTCTTGTTAAATCTTTTAATTGAGTCCCTTGGACTGCAAGGAGATCCAACCAGTCCATCCTAAAGGAGATCAGTCCTGGGTGTTCATGGGAAGGACTGATGTTGAAGCTGAAACTCCAATACTTTGGCCACCTGATGCGAAGAGCTGACTCATTTGAAAAGACCCTGATGCTGGGAAAGATTGAGGGCAGGAGGAGAAGGGGACAACAGAGGATGAGATGGTTGGATGGCATCACCGACTCGATGGACACGGGTTCGGGTGGACTCCGGGAGTTGGTGATGGACAGGGAGGCCTGGCGTGCTGCGGTTCATGGGGTCGCAAAGAATCAGACACGACTGAGCGACTAAACTGAACTGAATGACCTAATTTTCCCTCTATAAGAAGTTGTTAGGTTGGTATAATTAATTGCCATAAATGCCCTCCACCCAGAGTCCCTAGATGTTGGTATCTTCCCTGACCTGCTCAGTCTTGTCTTCTTCCTTTCTGAGCCACAGGAAAGAAGGTTGCAGCTATGGTCCCCTTACCCTGAGAGCTCAGTGAGTGTTTCTTAAAAACTAGGACAACTTAGAACATTCTCTAATGTAACCGCAGCACATCAGAAGACAAACATGTATAGAACCCTTTAACACATCTGACCTCCTTATGCTTCAACCAGTTGTTTCTGCTAATGTCTTTTGTAACAAAAGACAATCTCAGATGACAGGTTAAATTACATTATTGTGTCTCTTTAGTCTCCTTTGGAGAAGGCAATGGCAACCCACTCCAGTACTCTTGCCTGGAAAATCCCTTGGATGGAGGAGCCTGGTAGGCTGCAGTCCATGGGGTCGCTAGGAGTCGGACATGACTGAGTGATTTCACTGTATTTTTTCACTTTCATGCATTGGAGAAGGAAATGGCAACCCACTCCAGTGTTCTTGCCTGGAGAATCCCAGGGACGGGGGAGCCTGGTGGGCTGCCGTCTATGGGGTCGCACAGAGTCGGACACAACTGAAGCGACTTAGCAGCAGCAGCAGCAGTCTCCTTTATGTATTTTTTTCATTTAACCTAGCTCTGAAGGTTCAGTTGAAGAGTTAAGCAGTATTAATTTGTAGTGTTGTGTCTGAAACTTTGTCATGTTATCTGTCTACAAAGAAGAAAGTGAAATCACTCAGTCGTGTCCGACTCTGCGACCCCCATGGACTGCAGCTTCCCAGGCTCCTCCGTCCATGGGATTTTCCAGGCAAGAGTACTGGAGTGGGTTGCCATTTCCTTCTCCAGTCTTTAGTCTCCTTTAATCTAGTGAAGTCTTTATTTATTGTGATACTGACACAGGTTATAATTTGGATGTTTCTTTTTAATTTGAAATTGAACTTTGAAAGACTGATGGTGTGAAAGAGCCTGAAAACAAAGACTCAGTTGATAATTTTGTAGGTGCACTACCTAACTGTTGTTTGAGGGAGATGGTTAAAAATATCCAATCAGTCTTCACTGAGGAAAGCTTGCGAGTTCCTCCCCTCTTTCACAGTCACATCTTCTCCCTAGAAGCTGATTGCACCTCTTGTGATTCTCGGTCTTGTTATTCACGATCAGGGCAGGAAAATGGTCTGTTTGTAGCTTGTGGTATCGCTTTCAACAGTAATTTACCATCAGGTAAGAGATGTTGTGCTGAAGAGAATTTACAGGTGACCCCCAGACTGTCCTGCAGGAAAGGGCCAGCATCCATGTTCTCAGTTAAGTCTCCTAAACACGAGTCACTTCTGTGGTTAATGATCTGGAAAATTGTGGTTTGTTTATTTGTAAATATAATGAACTGTTGAGAATGTAATGTTGATTTTGATTATTGATCTCCATTAATTAGAAAAAGCTTTCTGATTTTAAAAAGTTGTGCTAATTACTCTAAATATGACAATAAACAGCCTAAGATGATACTTTCTGACTGAACAGAGACAGAAGTTTCTCCAGAGGCTGTGGGACCCCCCTCCTGTCATTTAGAGGAGCCCATCAGTAGGGTTGCTCTCATTTAGAGGAGCCTGCCTATAGGGTTACTTCACTTGTAAGGGACAGCTTAGGACTAGGCGTGCCGCCCCCACCGAGGCCCTAACTGACAGGCCTCTTTCTGACAGCCTCTGCGAGGAATTGGCGTCCTTAGGCAAGCCATTGACAAGATGCAGATGAACACAAACCAGCTGACCTCTGTGCACGCCGACCTCTGCCAGGTGAGCACCGGGGGTCACCCGGGTCAAGGTTGGACGTGGTTGGGATGGCGCCATGTTTTAAGTGCACTGTTGTTGGAAGGGAATGTTGGGGCTGCTGACCACCAGCCGTGGGCTGCCACCCAGCCAGTCAGTGGGATGTGAGAGCAGATTGGGATGGGGGGTGGTGCTTGTGACCCTGACAGCACTCCCAGTAGGAGCTCTGGGGCCTGAGAACCAACTGGTGACTTCTCACGCCTGAAGATGTTACTTGTTTGTTTATTGAAACCCAGATGACAAAGGAGGGATATGTGTAATGAAGCCGGCCTCTACCTGCTCCCTTGCCACCCATCCCTCCTTTCCGGAGGAAGCTGGAGTTGATCATTTCTCCTCCAGCCCTCCAGCAACAGTTTAGGCACACACCAGCAGATACCTGTATATTTTTGTCTCTGTAGTTTAAACACAAATAGTAACAATCTGCTGCTGCTGCTGCTGCTAAGTCACTTCAGTTGTGTGCGACCCCATAGACGGCAGCCCGCCAGGCTCCGCCATCCCTGGGATTCTCCAGGCAAGAACACCAGAGTGGGTTGCCATTTCCTTCTCCAATGCGTGAAAGTGAAAAGTGAAAGTGAAGTCGCTCAGTCGTGTCTGACTCAGCGACCCCATGGACTGCAGCCTACCAGGCTCCTCCATCCATGGGATTTTCCAAGCAAGAGTACTGGAGTGGGGTGCCATTGCCTTCTCCGAGTAACAATCTATACAAGGTCTTTTTCCTATATACTGTGTCTTGGAGATGATTTTTTGTTAGTGCTTCATAGCCACAGAGAACTCCATACTGTGGGTTTAGCCAGTCTCTGTGGGGTATCCAGATTGTTCCCTTAATGAATAACATGGTATGTGGATTATTTCAGCCACATCTTCTCACTTCACATGGAGGTGTGCATTCTTTTCTCTTATTTTTGAAACACTTTTGTGGCACAGGTGTGACGGGCACACGGTAGAGTTTATGAGTCTCAGGTGTGCAGTGTTTGCACCCCTGTGTGTCTGGTTCCACTGTCACCCAGGCCTGAGGCTCTGCCGGTCCTGCTTTCTTTGGCTGCACATTCTCTACTCATAGTCAAGGGAGTCAGAGCAGGCAAGGAGAGATCTGAGAGGAGCAGTGCCCGTGCCGCCAGGGCAGCAGAGAGCAGAGCCCACACTCATGCATCATCTGTAGATGCCCAGGCTTTGCTTCGCTTGTGAGCTCTTCATGTCACAGCCAGTTAGCCTTTTCCAAAGAAATGCTGTTTTATTCCGAATGCCTAAGAAGATGGAAGGACGTGTCAACGTTTAAATCATTCTAGTCAGTAAGGTGTAAGCCAAGTGTTTTCTAGAACTTTCTGGGTTTTCTCCTTTTGCTGACGTGTGCCACAGTGCATGTGGAGTGATGGCTGCATGTGTCTCTCTCCACAGCTGTGTTTGCTGGCAAAGTGCTTTAAGCCGGCCCTGCCGTACCTGGATGTGGACATGGTGGACATCTGCAAGGAGAACGGGGCCTACGACGCCAAGCACTTCCTGTGCTACTACTACTATGGCGGGATGGTCTACACCGGACTGAAGAACTTCGAGCGGGCACTCTACTTCTATGAGCAGGTGGTCACTCCCCAGCTCGGGGCGTATGAACCTGTGCGGTCAGAGAGGCGTGCCTTGACTGGTGGCTGGGGCCCACGGCAGGGAGGGACTCGAATTCTGTCGGGTGCGGGTTGAGTTCTGTGTGTCTCGGGATGTTTGCGGCTTCCTCTGTATGTGGGGAAGCAATGGAGCCAGTGATCTTTGTCGCATCTTCTTGTTCTGAAATGAGGTGTGAAGTTGGGTTAAGTTTTTTGCTTTTTTTTTTTCGGTCCATGCTGCATGGCCTACAGTGTCATAGTTCCCCAGGTAAGGACTAAACCCAGGGCCATAGCAGTGAAAGCACTGAACCCTAACCCTGAACTGTCAGGGAATTCCCAAGTGTTTCTTGTTTTAATAAATAAGGCATTCTCCTAGTTCATAATTCAGAGTATGTAAAGGAGTTCAGAGAAAAAAGTGCCTCCCCTCCACCCTTTTGTGTCTGTGATGAGATGTGCATTTCTGGAGGCTCGCTCTGGGCCTAAAAAGACAGGACTGGGTAGAAACAGTGTTTTAAGATGAACTTGTCAGACGTTCAGAAGTTCAGTTTGATTCGGAGTGCACGTTCTGGTAATCAAAGGTGCTCTGAACCTTGGAGGAGCTCAAATGTATCTGAGATGCTGTGCAAGCATGTGCACACGCCTCTGGGTGGGCGTGGCCTTGGTCAGTGGGCTTGACCAGCATTGCTGGGGCCTGGGACAGGGTGACTGGAGGTGCTGCTGGGCAGGGGACGTGAGTGATACCAGACAGGCATTTTTTTTTACTGCTTTTCTGAAACATTCCAAAAGATACACTTGCTAAAAAAACAAAAAACAAACACCTCAAATCATGCAGCATTGCATAAACTGATGAGTGAGAGCTGCGCCCACTGCTCACCCTGAGCACAGGTGGCCCTGGGTGCTCCCTGGGCCCCAGCGGGCAGGCCCTTCAGTAGGTGCTGCTGCCTCATTGAAAGCGGTGCTGCCTGGGCTCGTTGTGCTTGTGTCCTCATGCGCTTAAAGGAGTGTTTCTGTGGAATAACTCCGAACGGCCTTAAGGCCCTGGGGGCTTGGGTTTTGTTTGGGACATTTGGGCTGATTTGGGTGATAGATTTGGATTCTTAACCTTCATGAATCCATGTGAAAGAACATAGAAAGGCAGCTGCAGAATAGGAGGAAATATTGCAGGTGATGTTTCTGAAAAGAGACTCACGTCCGGAATGTGCAGAGGTGTCAGAATTCAACAGTAAAAGCCCTGAAGTTTTAAAATAGGCGACAGATTTGAATAGACATTTCTTTGGAGACTATATACAGATGGCCAGAAGCCCTGATCAAAAGGGAAATGCAACTCAGAGCCACAGTGTGGCACCAGGTCACACAGCAGGCAGTTGTGATGGGGTGCTGGCTGCTGACAGGGGTGTGGGTTCAGAGCCCTTGTCATGGCCAGTAGGATGCTCAGTGGTGCGGCCCTTTCGGAAACAGTCTGGCGGTTCCTCAAAAGGTCACACCTGAAACCTCCATGTGACCCAGCACTTTGATTCCCAGGGTTACACCTGAGAGAAGTGGCAGCAGACACCACCTACACACACGCATGTTCTCGGCAGCGAGAGCCGTGCGGCCAGATGCCCGCCAGCCCAGGTGGTCTCTGTCTGCGTGGAGCACCGTTTGCCTGAATCATAGAATAGGTTGTGACACGGGTTACTTCAGTGTGTGCCCTGGAAGTGTCACAGTGAAGCTGCTCACATAAGACCCTGTGAAGCCATTTATGGGAATTTCCGGCACTCTAGTGGTTAGGATTCCATGCTCTCACTGCCAAGGGCCTGGGTTTAATCCCTGGTCGGGGAACTGAGAGTCTATGAGCTACACAGCACAGCCAAGAGAGGGGGAAAAAGCCATTAATATGAAATGTCCAGAGCAGGCAAGTCCAACAAGAATTGAAGTGGAGGAGTGGATGGCTGGGGAGGGGAATATGGGCAGTGACCCCTGCCCAGCAGAGTTTCTTTTTAGGAGGGTGAAAATGTCCTGAAATTAGGTAGTAGGAACAGTCGCACAACTTGGTGATCGTGCCAAAGCCCAGTTGTCATTAAAGGCAGTGACTGGGTATCAGTACTGTCTTCCGAATTCATGCCCTGTCCTCATTCTGACGTTCCTCTCCACCCAGGCCATCACCACACCTGCCATGGCCGTCAGTCACATCATGCTGGAGTCGTATAAGAAGTATATCCTGGTCTCTCTGATCTTGCTGGGCAAAGTACAGCAGCTGCCGAAATACACCTCTCAGATTGTGGGTAGATTCATTAAGGTGAGCTTTCAAAACAGTGATTTCTCAGCTGACATGTTCTGTTCCTACAAAGCTGTGGTGATGCATAATTCTGTAATCTATGTGATTTTACTCGCCCAGCATCTTCAATTAGCAGACATTCTCGACATCCCCTGGGCATCTGGCAGGACCCTGACTGTCGTTGTCCGTGCCCACCGACCCCCTGATGGGGTGGGGTATTCCCAGGAATCTGCGTCCACGCTCTTGCTCTGGGTGGTCATGGCGTAGGGGTTTAAGGTTCTGATAGAGCAGTGCTTATGCTCTGTTGGACTTGAACTCTGACCAGGTGCTGGGAGATCCTCTTAGACCCCAAGCTTTGCTCACTAAGCTGCTATGGTTTTCCTAAGGACTCGGCTCCAGGACCACGTGGAGAAATGACCTCCTTTTTTATTTTCTCTTAATTCATGCTTATTTTATTTTAAATTGAAGTCACTATCATTTGATAACAATTTTGTGCTGACCCTCCTTGAACAAAACTCAAAGTTTCAGGAGGTCAGTTTGAAAGTCTTCCTGATGTGAAGGTTTCTGTGCTGTCATGTTGAGTATTGCCCGTGTCCTTCAGCTACCCATCATGGTTCTTGGGCTCCAGGCTTCCTGTCACAGGTGGTCATTTGGGGGTGGGTGAGAGGCCCTCAGAGCCCGCGCAAGAGTGACGCGGGTTTGGAGAACTCCCACAGGTGGCCCCCATGGCCCTGGAGTGACCTGTTCCAGGAGGGGCACTTTCGTAAGTGGGGTCCTCATGACTCACCTCCTTCACAAGGGCTGCGGTTTGTCTGCAGGGTTAACGGAGTGGTGCCGAGGGCTCAGGCATCAGGGTAGGGCTGCTGCTCTAACCAGGTCTGCGCATGCTGCTCAGCACCGCTCGCCCGCTCCTGCAGCCCTGCCCTGTGTCTGACAAGGAAGATGAGGAGCCGTATCGCCCGGGTGGTGGACACAGCTCTGCTCTGAGGGGCCCTCAGCCCAGGGGTCTCTTGTTCCTCTGGAAGCAGTTGGTTGTCCCATGGCACCTGGTGAGGCACGTGTGGAGCAAGAGGGGGCTGAGAAGGGTGGGTGTTTGCCCCCTTTCTTCACAAAATGGTTTATCTGGGACAAGTCAGGAGCTGCCTGTGAGAAAAAGGCCTGTGGCTGTCACTGAATGCAGGCTCCAGGCCTGCTCTGTGCTACGCAAGGAGCACCATGGTAAACTTCTCTCCTTGGTCTTGAAAATCAGGCATTTGCTTAGAATAACTTACAGTTTGCTGGGTAACAGTAAGGGAGGCTGGACCTCCTTGCTCCGTAGTTAGTGCCACATTTCCTTTTGCATCTCACACAGGCTCTGTTCTGCTAACTGTCGAATCTGGTTTCTTCCCCCCGCACACCTTTAGCCTCTTAGCAATGCATACCACGAGTTAGCGCAAGTGTACTCCACCAACAACCCGTCGGAGCTCCGCAGCCTGGTGACCAAGCACAGCGAGATCTTTACACGGGACAACAACATGGGGCTGGTGAAGCAGTGCCTGTCCTCGCTATATAAGAAGAACATCCAAAGACTCACCAAGGTGCAGTCCTGTGGGCCTCCAGAGCCAGGCTCCGTTCTCCTGTCCTTGTTGGCACTGAGGCAGCAGCGCAGGGTCCCAGCCGGTCCTTTGGGGACCTTGAGGGGTGCCTTTCCAGGGCTAGTATGGGGTATTTGAGAAGAAGAGCAGGTGAAGAAGAAGTGGGGAGGAGATGTGGCTGCTCTGGGAGGCAGACAGGTAGCTGAAGGGAGGGAGGTGGCCTGGGCAGATGCTAAGGGTACAGCTGTGCGGCCCGGGACCTCACAGCAGGCTAACCCACCTGTGGGCGCTTGGCTGGTGCACTTGCGCTGGGGAAGGTAAGCCAACTGTGTAGTTTTTATTTTTTAAGATGAAAATAGACCCAGTGGCTTTTGATGCTGGAAAATATGCTTGTTATCAAGTGTTAAGACTGTCCAGGAAAGTGTAAAAAGAAAACGAAGCCTTATGTTAGCCAGGGAGATGGAGGTGTTCACTGCAGGTAATGGGAAACCGGCAAAGAACAGCTGCGATGAGCAGGGAGGGGACAGCTCTTCCCTCGAGACACAGCCCTGCAAGGACGCAGTGGACAAGATGGCTGGCTGCCGGGCAGGCGGGGACACGGGATTGTCACGGGGGCTCAGACCTGCTCCACAATCATGTTCTGGGGACGTTTCTCTGGATCCGTCTGCTCCATGTGTGCGAACACTCCCACTGACTATAACCAGGGTCACATGCTATGTGCTGTTCTATATCCTTTCTTCTGGTTTCCATGGCAACGTAAGCCTGTATCACAGTGACTGTGCGTTGTGCTTTGTTGTACAGACAATCATAATTTTCTCAGCCAGTTCTCTTCTGATGGACAGTCAAGTGGAAGTTTCTTACTTTGAAAGGAAAAATGACAGTTCTGTATATTTCGAAATGTTCACTTTTCTAGTCCTCACTGGTGCTAAACTGCCTAGATACTGCTTAGAATTCACAGGAGTTTCATTTGGGAAGGAGGTGCTACTCTGAACTAAAATGTATAGAGAGTTTTTTTGGTGATTGGCTTATCAAGAATTTTCAACATCAGAATCTTAACAAGGCCTGCTTTGAAAATGCATTGTATTTACAGCTGGCAGTTGTAAATGTTGCCAGCTGCTCTAAAAAAGGGGGCTCTTTTAATTTGTTCCTGAAAGGCGTTTTCATCAGGTCCCAGGCAGACCATGGTAAACACGGGTTTCCTTCCCCCTCCCCACCCCCCACTGGTTTCCTTTTAACCCTCAATGTGTTTACGCGTGCTGACTTTGAATTTTGAAGGATGAATCTTTTTTTTTTTTTAATTTCATATTATTTACAAGTTAATATATTTACAATACAAAATGCAAAGACACAAAAATCTCCACCCAGTTCCTATACTGCAGCTGGCCTTTTCTTTCCCAGAGGCAGCCCAGCATCACTGCTTCTCGGGCCTCCCCGCAGAGAGTGTATAAGCATGTGCATTCACACACACGTGTGCTGTCACACGTATGCAGTTTCCTTGTTCAGAGATGTGAGCCAGATATAGACCCTGTTCTGTGTCCCTTTTTACGTTTAATGATGTGCATGTCTTCAATTTCAGCTCATAAAAAGCATCCTCACTTTGTAAGGTTTTTTATAGCTGTGTAGGAGTCCATTTGTGTGGTTTCCCTGCACTCAGCCAGTCCTCTGCTGACAGACATCTGGGCAGTTCTGACCTTGCCATCACAGGTAGAGCTGCAGCGAGCAGCCTGGCACACACGTCATTCTAGACCCCATGTGGAGGGTGTTTCCTAGAAGTCGTTGCTCTAGAAAAGTGATGCTGAAGCCTTAGCGCACGCAGTTCAAGTCATCTTTGCAACAGAAAGCTTGTACACTCTTGAGAAGCAAGCGATCAGTGACTCAGTTGGAGTCTACACATTTACTAGAATTTCTCTCTTCAGTCTGTTTCTACCTGTAATTGATTAACTTCTGAATTTCAGACATTTTTAACACTGTCGTTACAAGATATGGCGAGTCGCGTGCAGCTGTCCGGGCCTCAGGAGGCAGAAAAGTATGTCCTGCACATGGTAAGTGTGTTTCTGTCTTCAGAAGTTACTAAGTGGAGTTTTGTCCTTGTAAAGGTTACTGGTGTTCGCCATGGGAGACATAGAGGAGGAGGCAGGGCATCCAGTGGCACCACTGTGGGTGCTCCGTCAGCCTCCTCACAGCTGCGGTTTTCCTGGGACGTGTGCACGTGTGTCCCGCACGGTCGTGTCCTGAGGACGTTCTTGGTCATCACAGCCAGGGAGTGCTGCTCATAGCAAGCGGAGCCAGGTCCTGCACGCAGGGGGCGCGCCCACCACAGAGAATTCTCTGGCTCAAAACGTCAGTACTGCCAAGCCTGAAAAATCCTGTCCTACTGTGTAAAATTTATGAAGGCAGGGATTTTTGTTTTTAAATAAGATTTAATTTTTTTTATAGTGATTTGAGGTTCACTGCCAAATTGAGGGCAAAGTACAGAGTTCCCAGTCCCCACACACAATCAAAGCCTCCCCTGATCAGTGTCCCCACCAGACTGGGCTGTTGTCATAGCTGATGCTCCTCCACTGACAGCTCTTCATCCAAAGTCCTTAGTTTACATCAGGTTTGTTCATGTGTTGGACACTCTGTGGGTTTGGATAAATGTGCATGTACATGAATCTGTCATGACCGCATCGCATGGAGCGTCCACTCTGCCCTGCAGATGCCCTGTGCTCTGCCTGGTCCTTACCACCCCTCCCTCTACTGACCTTTTCATTTTCTCCAGTTTTGCTTTTTTCACAATGTCATATGGTTGGAATCATACAGTGTGTAGCCGTCTCAAACCAGGTTCCAGCCCTGCATCTGCCTGGAAAGGTTATTTTTAATCCTGACTTGTAATGTCCCATTTTTAGCGGTGTCCCATTTTTGAGCTTCTTACGGAAGGGGATGTACAGCGTGTGTGCTCAGAGGTCTGGCTGTTGCTGCTCAGCATCACGAGCCCCATGCACTGTGTTGCACGTTGTTGCAGCCGGCTCATGTTCAGGGTTGCAGCGTCCACGGCATGAGTGGAACCATCAGGTAGACATGGGGGTGGTTTCCTGTTGTGGTTTTTACAGAGCACGCTGCTGGTGAACCTGGTGTGTATTTCCACTAGGTGTGTTCTGTCCACTGTGAGATCCCCCGTGTACTCACAGAGTCAGGGAGTCACGCCTTGTGTTCGGTTGTGTTGGGCTGTGAGCACTTCATTAACTAGGACCACATCCCCCGAGGCTGGAGATAGCAACCAGCCCAGGCAGCTCAGCTCCACCATCCCAGATGGAGCGTTGCTGCTGCTGGGGCATGGTGTGTCAGGAATGATAGCACCCTTTTGGGATTTTCTATCGGCTGCTCCCTTTTTAGCTGCATGGACAGGATTTGGCTATGAGGATCAGTCAACTTAATCCCCGGTTGTTGATGCAAATAAAAAATGTACACCTTGAAGCTGCCTTGGAATCAGCATTGGCAGGAAAATTTTCTTAAAGGACCAGAGGATAATTGCTACTGAAGTGAACCAAAAATTTGTTAGGGCTTCACTTTCGTGAAACACAAAGACAATTTCAATTATATCTCATAGAAGTTGTCTAAAGATGCAAGGGTGCTTCAGAATATCTGCCAGAGAAGCCAGACACATAGGATCACGCACTGTCTGATTCCACTTCCACGAAACCTCCAGAACAGGCATGTGCACAGTGTGCAGAGTACACGGGTGGAGGTGGGGCTTGAGAGGAGGGGGCTGGGCAGTGACTACGCAGACGGGCGGGGGCCCGCTGGCTAGAGGTGGTGCCTGTGCATCACAGGTATAGTTGAATCTACTGAATTGTTCCCTTTAAACTGGCTGACTAGGAGATGACCCTGGTGGTCCAGTGGCCAAGTCTGTGGCCTTTCAGTCCTTGGCCGGGGAAAACTAGGATCCTGCAGGCCGCGTGGCACAGTCGAAGTAAAGGTTAACTCACTTTATGTGGACTTTACTCCTTAGTCTCTCATGGTGCCCTGCACATACTATTTAAGAGAGGGAAGAGAGTTAAAGAAACCGGTGGAGCCTAAAACACTTACCGATTGATTTACTTGTTGCTCTCTGTGATTTCCCCTAACTGCGTTGAAATAACACTTATTCACATAATGTTTGGGGTTAAACTATTTTCCTGATTTCTCTTTTATAGATAGAAGATGGTGAGATTTTTGCAAGTATTAATCAGAAGGATGGGATGGTCAGTTTCCACGATAACCCTGAAAAATACAACAATCCTGCCATGCTTCACAACATTGACCAGGAGGTAACAGACGCCAGTGCTCTGGGCTGATGTCTGTGATTTTACACTTGAAGTACTGCTTCTGTGTTCCAGGATAATTTTAGTTTTAAATATGGGTAGTTCCCAACTAGTTTGTAAGAACATCTAATTTCCTAGAAAGTTAATTTCAAAATGGACTCTTCCCGATTGTCTGGTTATAAATAAACGGTAGGTTAGCATCCTTGTCCAGTTTATCAGAGCCTCCCTCAACTCCTGAAATGCTTGGGAGAGTACAGCGTTTCAGTACAGTTTCATGTGTACCCAGTAGCCACTTATACGGTGGAGCCTTCAGTAACTTGACTCTGGAGTCCCGGGTCAGAAGGTCAGGGGTAAGCGGGCAGCGGGGAGGAAGGCCGGCGGCGGTTCCCGCTGGGCAGCAGCCACGGACCAAGGACCAGGGAGCTGCTGCCTGTACACCGAGGCCCATGCTACTCAGGGCCTCCGGGCGTGAGCTGGGCTCACGGGGGCCAACAGGCTTCTTACCTCTGATAGGCAAATGGATTCAGCCAAACAGTAGCTTCAGAATATGAAAAGCAGTAAGTCACCAGAGTCTCTTTTTGGCAATTCCAAATTTTTAAAACCCTGGAAGCTGGAAGTATTTTTTGTAACTCGTTTGGTGTCAGGTGCCACCTGAAATGACACTCGTGAACGGTTTTAGGTTTCACGTGTGTAGTTTAATTATGGTGTGGCAGGCAAGGTGCGCTATTTGTGCTGTGTTAACTGTCTGACCCCAAATTCTGACTCCAGAACCTATCTGGCTCAGGGCTGTGACCTTGTAGCACCCGAATAGTCTAGGCTCAAAAGGATAAACTTGCCCTGAACCCACCTGCTCAGCCTGTCGACCTGCTTCCACACAGATGCTGAAGTGTATAGAGCTGGACGAGCGGCTGAAGGCCATGGACCAGGAGATCACAGTGAACCCCCAGTTCGTGCAGAAGGTGATTGGGGTCCCCTTGTTAACAGAAGTATGCTGGAGGGAGCTGGGTGGTGTCCCTGTAATAGTGAAGTTCACGGAGATGTGCTCGTGGAGAGCATTTCCACACTCCAGGCTGGAAGTGTGTTTAGGGGTGGGGGTGGGGGTCCTATAACTGCCTCCCTGTTACAAGGGGTGATATCCTCTGGGGCTGCTGGCGGGAAGCTCTTGCCCAGGCAGACAAGTGCATTGTCTCCTGCCTCCCTCCCAGAGCATGGGGTCACAGGAAGATGACTCAGGAAACAAGCCATCCAGTTACTCCTGAAGCCGACACCCATCCTGAGTTAGAGAAGCCATCGCCTATCCCTGTGGCCGGACAGGTGTTGGGAGGCGGCTAGAGGATCAGGCCCATCTCACCTGGACGTAGAGACTGCATTTTGTTTTGATGTCTTCAGTCCTGTGTGCTTTCAGTAAACCATTCTCTCTGTGAAGAAAGGAAAACATTTTCAAACTTTAAAGCCTGTTGTGGGTTTATTTATCCTCAGATTAATGTTATTGTTGCATTAAATCTGCCTTTTTGTTTTAAATTATTTGAACATTGGTTCATCTTCTGTATCACCTTTTCCCTCTGAAAAGCTTTTAAAGAACATGTTCATTCTGAACAGATGTAGATTTTAAGAGTTGTTGGAAGATTTGAATCTACAATTGATATCAATTGCCTTAAAAAAAAAAGCTAAGAGGAGAAAAAACATCTGGGAGAATCTCTCAGGTAGAATACAGTGTTTCAGAATTAAATTACCATGCATGTGAGCCATAGGATGCATTCTGAATTAAAGAGACCCTTTTAGTCTTGGGAACCTTCGTGTGTGTGTGGAGCTCTTCTGTTTGTGAGGTGAAGGGCAGACCTGCCTGGGCTTTATCTACAAGCATTTCCTGTTCACCTGCACAGCTGCGTTTGGATTCTGCTCAGGGTCCCCCCTCTTCAGGACTCTGGGATGCATCTGACTCAGGTCCCCTGAGTTGGTCCCAAGATGGTGTGGAGACTCTGAAAAGTGCGGTCAGATACAGTGGAATTAGGTCCCTAAAGAGCGTCTCCCTTGTGAGTAACATTCACTGTTTATGATGCGTCAAGTTGTGTGATCACCACATTTTCATTGTTTACAAAAGGAAACTCTGAAATATCATGCCAAAGGAACTCTGAAATCTCATGCCTAAGGAATCACCCCAGTAGAAAGGCTTTGAGGCTGTGTGGGCCATCATGCCACCCCCTGCTGTGCTGCAGGAAGGTGGCCACAGAGCATCTGATCCATAAGTGCATGGATGAGGCTGGGTCCCAGTGACCCTAGGCTGGCTGTGACCCGCCCCCCCCGCCCCCCTGTCCAGACTGCTCCCCAACTCAGGTGAGCTGCTTCGTTTCCATGCATACTTACACAGGCTTGTACTTAGGAAATACTGAATGGAAATTTCCCTTCTATCAATGTGGCGAATTATACATAGTTTTGTTTTGTTAAAAACCACTGGACAACTTCTGATTTACCCGGATCTGAATTAAAATCACCTAAAACATGTTTGAGAAGTCTAGTAGGTGGCAGTCATGGCTATTTAAGGCAAGGGTAACTCATGGGTTCTGACGTGGACACTGTTGATTTCCCCCCAAGATAGTGGTTCACTAAAACACCACTTCATTTTTGAAACTTTGATCTCCAGAGGGGCCCGGTGTTTAGGGCCTGTTGCTGTGTTTGCAGGGGCCCCTGCTATCTGTCAGGGAAGAGGGGCTGGGTACTCTCAGCCCTCCACATTGCACCCACCTCGCGTGTTCTCTGGCTTTGGGGAGGAAAGGCCCAGGCCCCCTACATTGGCTCTGGGCCCTGGAAGGGTGTCCACCTCACTGCAGCGCCTGTGCCCGGGCAGTGATTCCAGCCCAGGAGGCAGGCCTCCCCCGCGCACACGTCCGGGGCCCCAGTCCACTGGGGACCCCCTCAACCTCCTAAGCTCTACAAATTTTGGTGAGACTTGTTTCCTTTTCTGACACGTGGTTAATGACTCTATTGGGCTTCCCAGGTGGTGCTAGTGGTAAAAAAAATACAAACCTGCCTGCCGGTACAGGAGACCTAAGAAACGTGGGTTCGATTCCTGGGTCAGGAGGATCCTCTGGAAGAGGGCATGGCTACCCACTCCAGTATTCTTGACTGGAGAATCCTATGGATAGAGGAGCCTGGCAGGCTACATAGTCCATGGGGTTACAAAGAATCTGACACGCCTCACGTAGTGGACCTACTCATTTCCTTAGGACTTTTCAGGTGTGTCTTTTTGTGGCACTCTCCAATGTTAGGAAGTACTCTGAATTAGTAACTAATGGCCCTCAGAGTTCAGTGCTTAAATAATGTGTGTTTCTATTTGTACTGGTGCCCAGTGAGTGCCCACTCCCCCACACCACCACCACCCGCCACACACACACACACACACACACACTTTGCCCAAGTGACAGTATTCAGCTTTTAGTCTAGACTTCCTTAGGTAATTATGCTTGGTCTACAAGGCCTCCCGTTTGGGATATATCAGTTTAAAGTATTCTTTAAAAAACTTCTAGTTGCATGTATTTTAAATGCAGAAGGTGTTTTCTGAGCCAAAGAATGTCACTAAACGGGCAAGCAATAAAGTTACAGAATTGTTCTGCCCTACATGGAAGTCACCTTCTTGACTGTTGAGTATATTGGAGTCCCAAACAAGGCTAACAGCACATTACTGTGAACTAGCCTTAGTAACAGGATAGTGTCCATAGAATCTTAACGAGTTGATGCAATGATAAAGATGTGATTTGATTATATTTTGCAAGACATAAAACATTGAAAAATTAAGCCAATGTTTTGAGTTAGGAAGGTTTTAATAGACATTACTCACAGCATGCTCCTCAACCCACTGGAGACCTGAGCTTTTGCTAAAACAATTTTAGGGAAAAGGGCTGCCTAGACACACATTTTTGGTAAATAATGAGTTGGACAAAGTTTCTTAGATTTTTTAAAATCTCAACATGTCCTGTGATATGCCAACATAAGCCACAAATACTTAAGGTGTTTCTCAAAGTTACTTCTAGATTAATTTGGTTAACTTGAGATATAATTCAATAGGCTCAGTGGTAAAGAATCTGCCTGATATGCAGGAGACACAGAAGACCTGCCTGAAAAATTCCATGTACAGAGGAGCCTAGCAGGCTACAGTCCATGGGGTTGCAAAGAGTCAGACGTGACAGCATGCACACATGCAATCTAACCAGGGACAAATGCTTTCCCTTTTCCAGCATGTATTTGGCATGCCTGTGTGCTCAGTTGCTCAGTCATGTCCGACTCTGGCGACCCCATGGATTGTAGCCCGCCAGGCTCCTCTGTGCATGGAATTCTCCAGGCAAGAATATTGGAGTGGGTTGCCATTTCCTTCTCCAGGGGATCTTCCCGACCCAGGAATCCAACTCATGTCTCCTGAGTCTCCTGCATTGGCAGGCATTCTTTACCACAGCCACCTGGGAAGCCCCACGTAATTTGGTGGAGGGTCTCAAAAAGCTGTCAGCTTTTTAAGCGTGGCACTCATAGGTGCTCTACCCTTGATCACATTCCCTTCTCTGGTCAGCTTATATTCTAGTTCTCTCCCATTACTTGCTTTTCAAAAATGCAGTTTTTGATTTGTAAATTCTACGTTTCTGGGTTTCAACTTGAAACACTAGCCAATTTTTAGAAGAAAACTTTAAAGTTAAGAGTTAGTTGCTCAGTAACGTCTGACTCTTTGAGACCCCATGGACTGTAGCCCACCAAGCTTCTCTGTCCATGGGGTTTTCTCAACAAGAACACTAGAGTGGGTACCCATTCTCTTCTCCAGGGGATCTTCCCGACCCAGGGATTGAACCTGGGTCTCCTGCATTGCAGGCAGATTCTTTATGGTCTGAGCCACTTCAGTGTCAGTTTAGTCCCACAGTCGTGTCTGACTCTTTGTGACCCCATGGATTGTAGCACGCTAGACTTTCCTGTCCTTCACCAACTCTCGGAGCTTGCTCAAACTCGTGTCCATCAAGTCAGTGATGCCATCCAACCATCTCGTCCTCTGTTGTCCACTTCTCCTCCTGCCTTCAATCTTTCCCAGCATCAGGGTCTTTTCCAATGAGTCAGCTCTTCACATCAGGTGGCCAGAGTATTGGAGCTTCAACTTCAGCATCAGTCCTTCCAATGAATATTCAGGACAGATTTCCTTTAGGATTGACTGGTTTGATCTCTGTGCAGTCCAAGTGACTCTCAAGAGTCTTCTCCAACGCCACAGTTCAAAAGCATGAATTCTTCAGTGCTCAGCTTTCCTTATGGTCAAACTCGAACATTCATACATGACTACTAGAAAAACTATAGTTTTGACTAGACCTTTTGTCAGCAAGGTAATGTCTTTGCTTTTTAATACGCTGTCTAGGTTTGTCATAGCTTTTCTTTCAAGGAGCAAGCATCTTTTTTTTTTTTCTTAGTTTATTTTAATTGGAGGCTAATTACAACATTGTGGTGGTTTTTGCCATATATTCACATGAATCAGCCATGGGTGTACATGTGTGCCCCATCCTGACCCTCCCCATCCCATCCTTCAGGGTCATCCCAGTGCACCAGCCCTGAGCACCCTGTCTCATGCACCAAACCTGTACTGGCGATTTCACATATGATAATATACATCTTTCAATGCTACTCTCTCAAATCATCCCACCCTTGCCTTCTCCCACAGAGTCCAAAAGTCTGTTCTTTACATCTGTGTCTCTTTTGCTGTCTCACATATAGGGTCATCCTTACCATCTTTCTAAATTCCATATATATGCGTTAATATCCTGTATTGGTGTTTTTCTTTCTGACTTAATTCGCTCTGTATAATAGGCTCCAATTTCATCTACTTCATTAGAACTGATTCAAATGCATTCTAATAGTTGTGTAATATTTCATTGTGTATATGTACCATAGCTTTCTTATCCATTCATCTGCCGATGGACATCTAGGTTGCTTCCATGTCCTGTTGATTGTAAACAGTGCTGCAATGAACATTGAGGTACAGGTGTCTCTTTTGATTCTGGTTTCCTCAGTGTGTATGCCCAGCAGTAGGATTGCTGGGTCCTATGGCAGTTCTATTTCCAGTTTTTTAAGGAATCTCCACACTGTTCTCCATAGTGGCTGTACTAGTTTGCATTCCCACCAACAGTGTAAGATGTTTCCTTTTTCTCCGCACCCTCTCCAGCATTTATTGTTTGTAGACTTTTTGATAGCAGCCATTCTGACTGTCATGAGATGGTACCTCATAGTGGTTTTGATTTGCATTTCTCTGATAATGAGTGATGTTGAGCATCTTTTCATGTGTTTGTCAGCCATCTGTATGTCTTTGGAGAAATGTCGTTAGTTCTTGAGCCCATTTTTTGATTGGGTCACTTATTTTTCTGGAATTGAGCTGCAGGAGTTGCTTGTATATTTCTGAGATTAATTCTTTGTCAGTTGCTTCATTTGCTATTATTTTCTCCCATTCTGAAGGCTGTCTTTCCACCTTGCTTATAGTTTCCTTAGTTGTGCAAAAGCTTTTAAGTTTAATTAGGTCCCATTTGTTTATTTTTGCTTTTATTTCCCTTACTCTGGGAGGTGAATCATAGAGGATCCTGCTATGATTTACATCAGAGAATGTTTGGAGCAAGCATCTTTTAATTTCATGGCTGCAGCCACCATCTGCAGTGATTTTGGAGCCCAAGAAAATAAAGTCTCTCACTGTTTCCATTGTTTCCACATTTATTTGCCATGAAGAGATGGGACTGGATGCCATGATCTTCATTTTTTGAATGATGTGTTTTAAACCAGCTTTTCACTCTCCCCTTTCACTTTCATCAAGAGGCTCTTAGTTCTTCTTCACTTTCTGCCATAAGGGTGGTGTCATCTGGGTATCTGAGGTTATTGATATTTCTCCCAGCAGTCTTCATTGCAGCTTGTGCTTCATCCAGCTCGGCATTTCACCATGATGTGCTCTGCCTATAAGTTAAATAAGCAGGTTGACAATATACAGCCTTGACATACTCCTTTCCCAGTTTGGAACCATTCCGTTGTTCCATGTCCGGTTCTAACTGTTGCTTCTTGGCCTGCACACAGATTTCTCAGGAGACAGGTAAGGTGGTCTGATATTCCCATCTCTTTAAGAATTTTCCAGTTTGTTGTGATCCACACAGTCAAAGGCTTTGGCATAGTCAATAAAACAGACGTAGATGTTTTTCTGAAACTCTCTTGCTTATTCCATGATCCAACAGATGTTGGCAATTTGATCTCTGGTTCCTCTGCCTTTTCTAAATCCAGCCTGGATTTTTCTCGGTTCACGTGTTGTTGAAACCTCGCTTGGAGAATTTTGAGCATTACTTTGCTAGCATATGAGATGAGTGCAATTGTACAGTAGTTTGAACATTCTTTGGCATTGCTTTCTTTGGGATTGGAATGAAAACTGACTTTTTCCAGTCCTATGGCCATTGCTCAGTTTTCCAAATTTGCTGGCATATTGAGTGAAGCACTTTCACAGCATCATCTTTTAGGTGTTAAAATGGCTCAGCTGGAATTCCATCACCTTCACTAGCTTTGTTCATATTAATGCTTCCTAAGAGGCCCACTTCATTTTGGACTCCAGGATGTCTGGCTCTAGGTGAGTGATCACACCATTGTGGTTATCTGGGTCATTAAGATCTTTTCTGTATAGTTCTTCTATGTATTCTTGCCACCTTTTCTGAGCCACTTAATTGCATGTAAATCTGAGCAGTTGCAAAGGGCCCAGAGAAACTGAATGACTGGGTAAATCAGATACTTGTGAAAAGGGAAATATGATGACTCCTCTTCTTAGGCAGTTAAGCAACCTGATGGTGGTGCACAAAGACAAAATTCCACCTTATCCTTTCCTAAAATCAAAAGCTGAAACCAGGGAACTTTTGCTAGTCGAAGGAATTTAATAAGCCTGGGTCCATAATGGACTCTTAAATTTATGATTAGACTAAAAAGTTCAGGGTTTAGCAAGCAGCTAGTGTTAGATTAAAATACGAATGAGCTATCAATTGAATTCTAATTGGAGAGGAGAGTTAATAAGTTCCTTGAAAGTGCTGTGATAAAAAAGCAAAAATAAACACTAGGGTTTTTTTTTAGGAGATACTATTTGACGACTACTAGTTTTCTTGCCTTGCAACTAGCTAGACACCTTATATGCAGAGTTTATTTTCTAATAACACTAACGTGTCTAATAACTCCTCAATGTGATATACAAGCCATGCTTGAGTGCCCCTTCTGAAATATTACCCATCACTTGCTTTGCTGCCTTTCAGCGGCTGGTCAGACTCCCAAACTGTTACACGTATATGAAAACCTTGATTTTACTGCAAGAAATGAAAGCTTGCATTATTAATTTTTATAACAGGGAAACTGTTATAGTATCCTTGAAATAATGATGTGATTAACAATGTTACATCCAGCTTGCTTACAAATGAAACATACCTCTTTTTTCTGAAACTGAAAACTAATTCAGGGAGGGACATGGTGGTTCTGACTCAAAGCTCAGCTGTATTCTATAGCTACACAAGGGCCTGCGTTAGGGAGCGTGCACTCGGAAACATCAAAGGACATCTCAGTGAGAATTTTACTTTTCTCTCTTGGCTCTGTGATCTTGGCAGCTGGCATCGGTGAGACACCCCTCAGTCCGATGCTCAGCTGTCAGTACTCCCCCGAAAATCCTCATGATTAGGAGTAGGAAGGCAGAGAAGCAGCAAGAAATCTTTAATTCTGATTAAGCCCATTTCAGTGGTGGAATAACATGTTCTGGATGGTGAATGCTGGGCAAGAGTACAGTACTTTTGGTAACATTTCTTGAGACTCCTACGATGAAGCTCGTAGGTCTAGCATGGTATTTCATTTGGTTGGGCAAAATTGGGCATTATTGCCAGCTATGCTTTCTGAACATTGCTGCTGGGTTTTGATTGCCTTTCCCACTGATAATATGGATTACATTTTCTCACCTTTAAGATGTCTCTTTTGTTGAATGTCCTTAAAGGTTTATCCTGAGAGTCCAGTTTAATTAAACCTTGGTATAATTCACTAACTCAAGGAATTGACATGTAGTTAAACAGATTTATAGATTTGAGAAAGCACCTCCAAAAGCAATTCTGGGAAAGATATTAGTGGCATAAATGGAATCCATCTGTAGTTGAATGCACATTTTTATTGAAAATGACAGTGGTTGAATAAACCTTCCTTCACTTGGGACCTTTACTAGCCTATCACCATGGAAATAAGGATAATCTGAGCAAGGTGGTGTCCTCCACACAAAATGAGGAATTCCTGGAATTAGTTACAAGATGAGAAAGCAACTTTTTTTTCTTGGTTTAAAACCTGACTGACCAATGTTAGTTTCAAGAACACCTACTGTTGAGGTCCTTTAATGGACCGGAACCTGGTGGTCTGGAGTCAACGATAAGAAATTAAAGGAGAGAGAAAGAGGCAGATATTCCTTGGTTTACGCAGAAAACCAATAAAGTCCCTGACAGGGGCTTGCTCTGTTCACGAAGGCCTCAGATGCCCTCTCGATGGGGTGAAGGTGCAGAGCGCTTTCTCGAGAGGGTCTTAGAAGCCTGGGCAGGAAAGTGAACCCAGAGGGCCTCTGCGCTCCAGAGAATTAGCCTGAAAAAGAGAGAGAAAGAGAGGGGGGTGGGGGAGAGAGAGAAGACACTGGGACCAAAGCTCTGATGGAGCAAAGGTGTTTAATCAACATGGTGTGGGCATATATACTGTCTTGCTACTGCTGCTGCTGCTGCTGCTAAGTTGCTTCAGTCATGTCCGACTCTGTGCGACCCCTTAGACAGCAGCCCACCAGGCTCCCCGGTCCCTGGGATTCTCCAGGCAAGAACACTGGAATGGGTTGCCTTACAAGGTAGTTATTCTCAGCAAAGATAAAGATTAAAATTCCAGATTTACAAAACATAGGTGATCCATATTAAAGAGAAAGAGGTGTAAACAATCCCTTTTACCTTACGGTACATAAAAAGGAAGAGGGTCCTTATCACTGTATTGAAAACTAACGGAAGGAAATGCCTAGATTCCTCAGCCCCGGAAGAGGCTTTCCTCTCCTCTTAATTCCTGAATATTCAGGAATTAATAAGCAACAGAGAATTCCTGACAGATTCAAAACAGCACACAGGAAGCCTCCTGTTAAATGCTTCCTGACAACCTACCACTAAGAAAAAATGGGAAAAAGGATTACTAAAAATTAAAAAAAAATTTTTTAAAGATCTGTCTTCCTGATTAAAGCAACAGAATATGCAATTGGATTTATTTATTTATTTATTTTTGGCTGTGCTGGGTCTTCATTGCTTTTCCCTAGTTGCAGCGAGTCAGGACTACTCTTTAGTTGTGGTACACAAGCTTCTCTTTGCGGCGGCTTCTCTTGTTTTGGGGCACAGTCTCTAGGCATGCAGGCTTTAGTTGTGGTTCATGGGCTCAGTAGTTGTGGCTGGTGGGCTTTTGTTGCTCCGAGGCATGTGGGATCTTCCTGGATCAGGTGAATTCTTTACCACTGAGCCACCAGGGAAGACTCATGGATTTTTTAAGTTATTAATCTCCTTGTTAAATAAAAACAGCCATGGCAACAAAGCTTTAGAAAGTTTTGTTCTTTATTAGTGTGGAAGTCAGTTGATCAGATTTGTATTCAGAATTGCTGCTGTAGCCATTTTCTAGGGTGAATCCTGTTCACCTTGACAGATGTTGGAAATATTTTCTTTTAGAAATGGGAAAGGCACAGCTATACTTTGTTGTTTTTCAGTAGCTAAGTTGTGTCTGAGTCTGTTCACCCTAGAGACTGCAGCATGCCAAGCTCCGTTGTCCTCCACATCTCCTGGAGTCTGCTCAAATTCATGTCCATTGAGTCTCTGATGCTATCTAACCATCTCATCCTCTGCCATCCCCTTCTCCTTTTGCCTTCAATCTTTCCCAGCATCGGGGTCTTTTCCAATGAGTTGGCTTTTTGCATCAGGTGGCCAAAGTATTGGAGCTTCAGCATCAGTCCTTCCAATGAATATTCAGGGTTGATTTCCTTTATGATTGACTGGTTTGATCTCCTAGCTGTACAAGGGATTCTCAAGAATCCTCTCCAGCACAATTCAAAAGCATCAGCTCTTTGGCGCTCAGCCTTCTTTATGGTCCAACTCTCACATCCATACATGATCACTGGAAAAACTATAGCTTTGACTAGACGGATCTTTATTGGCAAAGTAATGTCTCTGCTTTTTAATACACTGTCTAGGTATGTCATAGCTTTCTTTCCAAGGAGCAAGCATATTTACTTTCATGGCTGCAGTCACTGTCTACAGTGGAGCCCAAGAAAATCTGTCACTGTTTTCACTTTTCCCCCTTCTATTTGCCATGAAATAATGGGACCAGATGACATGATCTTAGTTTTTTGAACCTCGAGTTTTAAGCCAGCATTTTCACTCTCCTCTTTGGCCCTCATCAAGAGACTCTTTAGTTCCTCTTCACTTCCTGCCATAAATTGGTATCATCTGCTTATCTGAGGTTGATATTTCTCCCAGCAATCATGATTCCAGCTTGTGAGTCATCCAGCCTGGCATTTTGCATGATGTACTTTGCATATAAGCTAAATAAGGAGGGTGACAATATACAGCCTTGTCACCCTTGGGAAATACACTCCTTTGCCAATTTTGAACCAGAGTACCATCTAATGTGGCTCCAAGGGTAAACAAATTGCCTTCAATGCATGAGATCCGGATTCGATCCTTGGTAAGATCCCCTGGAGAAGGGAACGGCTACCCACTCCAGTATTCTTGCCTGGAGAATTCCATGGACAGGGGAGTCTGGAGGGCTACAGGCCATGGGGTCGTAAAGAGTACAGGCCATGGAGTTGCAAAGAGTCGGACATGACTGGGCGACTCACACTTTCACTTTCTTTCAGCAGTGCCAAGTCCAGTTCTAATTGTTACTTCCTGACTTGCAAACAGGTTTCTCAGGAGACATGTAAGGTCGTCTGGTACTCCCATCTTACCACAAGGTAAAAGGAGACAGAAAACAATGCGTCACAGGCCCTCGGCTCCTGGCAGCTGTGCGCCCACTCACCTCGGCCAAACACATTATAAGCTGAAGACTTTTGGACCAATCTCATAAGTACACAGAAGACTTGATCACTCGCTGTCATGCCTGAATCTTTGCAGCACATGGACTCTATCTGATAGCCCACTAGACACCTCTGTCCATGGGATTCTTAAGGTTAGAATACTGGCGTGGGTAGCCATTTCCTCCTCCAGGGAATGTTTCCGACCCAGGGATCGAACCCGCGTCTCATGGCACTGGCAGGCGAATCCTTTACCACTGAGCCACCAGGGATCATCACTCCATAGTTACATATATTTAAAACGACGTGCTACAGCGGACGAGGGGAGGAGGGTGAATCGCGCTTGCGCGCTCCCAGGCCCCGGCCCCCGCGTCGCGCTGTTCTTAAGATACCCAGCGGCCGCCTCCTGCCCCGCCCCCGGCCCGCGCGCTCCACCGAACACTGGTTCCATTGGAAATTTAATAAAAACGGTGAAACCAAAAGAAATTACAGCATCCTATATATCCGCGACGTCCTTTTTCTCTTTTCCTTCTGGTATGTGCCAGGAGTCCTAGAATGGATCTACTTTTCCTCAATTCTCTTTAAAAAGTGCTCTTTAAATTAACTCATCCTCCCCTCTCCTGGAATGGTTTCCTCCACCTCCCTCCCCGCCTCCCCTACCGGCCCGCGCGGGCGCAACCACTCCGGGCTTCTCGGTGGGGGCGCGGGCTGGGCAGTGGAGAGAACGGGTCTGGCAACCGTTCTAGGGTCCCACCGGACTCCGGAGCTCCCGGACCCGTGCGGTCTTCCCGGGATGCGGGTCTGGCGGATCTCCGGGCGCCTCGGGTACGGGGGCGTCGGCCGGCCGGCTCCCCCTCCGCGGCTCCGGGCGGTGGTACGGCCCGATAGAGTCACGCGCCCTGAGGCGGGCGCGGCCCCTTGTGAGGGGACTTAGTGAGGGCAGCCGGGGTGCGGGGGGGGAGGCGGAGATCCGAGAGGGGCGGCGCGGCGGAGGGCTCGGAGCAGGGCGGCGCCGCAGCTTGTCGGGTTAGTAGGGACGCTGTTCCGGTCGAGGGGGGTGATCCCGCTGGCGGGGAGGTCGGGCCGGGGGCGGGGTGCGGCGGCCTGGAGCTGAGGAGGCCCCCAGCTTGGCGGGTGAGGTCTGGCGCGGCCTCGTCGCGGAAGGGATGGGTGGCGGCGGCCGGCGGCACTGGGTCCCCAGCACGGGGACCCTCGGGGTGGACGTGCTCAGGCGCCAAGTCACTAGTGGTTAAGTGCCCTCGAGGGTCACACGCCCGTCTCTGGTACCGGAGGCCAGGCCGCAGTCGGGGAGCAGCAGCGCGTCCGATGTGGGGCGAGAGCCGCCGTGAACTGGGCTTGTCTGTCGAGTGTTCGTGCCCAGACAGTCCTTAACCCTACTGGGTCCTCCGGCCGGATTGCAGGGGCGGGGGGACCCGGCCGCGGTGCCCTGCGGGGGGGTGGGGGTGCTCACGTTACTGTCGCGGTGGGAGAGGGCGTGGACAGGACCCTGCCCGACGAGATGTCCTGTTGAGGAGCGTGTCCGGCGAAGGAGGGTTTCTGCTTCTTCCTTGGCTTCTGGAAAGCTGGTTGGGGAGGAATGACTGCTGGGCGGGCATTCGGTAGAGATTGGAGTCGGAGACCCGGCCTCACGCTGCCCGAGGTAGGGTGCCTCGGGCCGTGGTTCCCTCCCAGGCCGGTGGCGCTCAGCTTTAGGCTGATGCTGAGAGAGGTATTTGGATCCATTGGACATCACCTGGCTACTCGGGGCTGAAGAGGGGTTTTCTTGAGTCTGTAGGTGAGCGGCTGACGAGCCAAGTTTTATTTCGGCTGTGATCCGAGGAGTCAGAAGTCCTGTCAGACAGGAGTGAGTGTAACTCAGAAAAAGAGTAGCCTGACAGTTTGGTCCTGGATGCTCAGAAGAAGCTTAGCAGCATCACCTCTGCCCACAGGCTGGGCTGTGGCCTGAAGGGTTAAATGGGCATGAAGTGTAACCAAGAGTAGGAAGGATGATGACTTTATCTACTTAAATATCTTAAACTTTACAAGGACTTTTAAATATAAATACTTGTGTCACAAGGTATCAGACATTGGACTCTCTGATCGCATCATCAACTTTCTGTGGGCCGCAGCTTACAGGGCGAGCCCCTGCTGAAGCACTGAGAACTGTGGGGTCCCCACGTCCTCTTTCATGTTGTCATTTGAGGTTGGCTGTGAAAGTGAAGTCAGTCATGTCCGACTCTTTGTGACCCCATGGACTGTAGCCCACCAGGCTCCTCCATCCATGGCATTTTCCAGGCAAGAATACTGGAGTGGGTTGCCATTTCCTTCTCCAGGGGATCTTTCCGACTCAGGGATCAAACCCAGGTCTCCCGCACTGTAGGCAGACGCTTTACCGTCTGAGCCACCAGGGAAGTCTTGAGGTTGGCTGTAAGCGGCTTAATTTTTTTTTTCCCCCGTGCCCGCTGCTCTTAGAATTGGCTCTGATACTTTTCCTTGCCTATAAAATGGCAGGTCTTGAAGCTGAGGTATGACTGTGTTGCCCTGCCCAATTCATGTGCAGATGGCCCTGCTGGCTGTCGCCTAGGTGGGATGGTAGCCATATGGTTCTGATAAGTATAGAATTCATGTGGACACCCTCCACAAGTGTTCCACTTTCTGTGGCAACAACTGTACTCTCTCCAGACAGCTCCTAAATTCACTTATTTAACACGTGTTAACTTGGTGCCCGCTATGTGCAAGGAACTGCTAAAGATGAGACAAAGTATATGATCCAGTAAAATAAAGCAGGGAGAGGGGAGAGGGTGATGGATGGGCGTGAGCACTTAGGAGGGGCAATGAGCCATTGGAGGTCTTGGGGCAAGGTGGGTGTGGCTTTCTGGACCCTTCTCCCCAGCCCTGCCTCTTGGTCCTGCTCTCCAGAATCTCCATGGAACTCAAGGTCTTCCAGCTAAGTGTCCTCTTGTCTTAAACTATCTTCTCTCCCACTGCCCACCTTCCTCTAGGACGCCCCCCTGCCCCATACTCTGGCTCACTGTGCCTTCCAGCCACCCCCTCCTGTCTGGTCGTCAGGCGTCTCCTTTGGGTTGACTCTGCCGCTTCTGCTGTGAGCCTCATGCTCCAGTACAGTGGCGGCTGAGTGCTTGACCACACTTTACTGCTGTGGTAAACACAGACTGTCCCCATTTTAGCCTGCCTCCCAGGCCCTGCTGTGTGACGCGTGTCAGGTCCGCCGGGCTGTCAGCATCTCACCTCTGTGCCTCCAGTACTGCAGCCCAGTGGATACCCCCCACCTTTATGGTTTTCCCAAGCAGAGGACACTTGTGTCTGCACGCCACTTCCGCCTTCTTGGTGCCCAAACCACCCTGCCCCCAGCCCTTCCAGGACTCTGCTTCCCTCATGACTTGGATTTTGCTCCATGGTCCCTGGAGTGACAGTGCACTTTGCCTCGCTGCCGGTCATCCTCTGTCACCTTGACCAGCTCTTCCTTCCTCCCACATCTAAGCTCTAGAGGCCCAGGGACCCCCAGCCCTGACTGCCCCACTCAGTGCCACCCCCCGCCCCACGCCAGCCTGCTGTCATCTTCTCCACTGGGGGCTCACCTCAGCACTGCTCTCTGCTCCCAGCTCCCATGGCCCTGCTTCCTTCCTCGTGCTCCACAACCCGCCCATGAGCAGTGTCTGCTTTTATCCTTGGGGTACAGTCACACATGGACTGTCCTCACCACCTTCCGTTGCCCAGCCTGGCCCAGGCCAGCTGGCTTCCCTGTGTCTACCGGGGACAGCAGCCAAAATGATCTTTTAAAGTAACATTCAGATTTATTGTATTTTTCATCAGAATTCCCACAGGTTCTCTAATCTCTGAAAGATAGTTTGGGGTCTTATCATGGCCCTAAAACCCACCCCCTGCTTGACTTCTGCCCTCACCCCCAGCTCTGCAAACATTCACACCCCTTCACGCCCCCTCCTCAGCCCTTGTGGTGCCCTCTGCTCCTTCAGCTCTCAGTCAGGAGCCCTTTTGTCTGAAACAACATCTCGCCTCCTCCCGGTCTTCTCTGCCCTTGACCCCTGTCCTTGTCTCCCTGATGCTGTCGCCACATGAGAGGAAGCAGTAGCCCTGCTTCCCTCCCCTCCTGGGAGGTGAGCTCTGTGAGGCAGCATCATGGCACCTGGAACGCTGCCTGGCACTGGAGCTGCCCCATGGCTGATCATGGAACAGACGCCCCAGGGCACTGTCCCTCGTGCCCACAAGCCCTGCCATCGTGGTCCTGCCTGAAGGGTTTCTGTGTGACCCTGCGTTCTGTGTGTCTTGTTGGTCCTCACTCCACGTGCCAGGGGCGGTGTCTGTTTTGTGTCCTTGCATGCAGTGCCATGCTGGTCCAGACTGGGTGCTTAGCAGTGCCGCCGGCCAGATGACCTGCACCCACAGGGCAGGGACAGCCCTCCGGTTGCCGGGCCCTGGAGTGGGCGGGTTATGGGGCTGTCTCGGGCATTTCTCTCCTCTCCCCACAGCCCAGCGCCATCTCTAGGGCACCATGAACGCCATCGTCGCGCTCTGTCACTTCTGTGAGCTGCACGGCCCCCGCACGCTCTTCTGCACAGAGGTCCTGCATGCCCCGCTGCCGCAGGGGGCTGGTAGTGGAGATGGCGCCGGCCGAGGCGAGCCAGCGGACGAGGAGGAGGGCGGCATCCAGATGAGCAGTCGTATCCGTGCGCACAGCCCAGCAGAAGGTGCCAGTGCAGAGTCCAGCAGCCCGGGGCCCAAGAAGTCGGACATGTGTGAGGCCAGTGTCTCTTGGGGCCCCAGGGGGGTGCGTTTCTTCTCTGCAGGGGCTTGGGCTTGACCTCCTGGTCATGGATGTGACCTCATAGCTCTGGGCCCTTGGGATGCACTTGCTGCCTCTCTTCCCTCTGGCTATTTCCCCTCATGCCAGCTCTTGCTCTTTCCAGCCCCTCTGGGCCAGCAGGCGCTTGCCACCATCACAGAGTCTGCCTTTCCGGCCTCCCCTCTGCACAGTGCTCACATGCTGCCGACCTCCTGTCCTGTCCCCTCAGCCAGGTGTCCTCCTCTCAAGCACCCTGCCTGCTTCCTGAGCTCTGAGCGATGGAGATCAGGTCCCCAAACCAGGCTGATTCTTCACGTGCGGGCCCTGCGTTGGGACTAGAAATCGAGTGGTGTTGGACCTGCCATGCAGGGTGGACAGAAATCCAGCCACGTTAGTTTGGGTTTGTTGAGAAGCAGTCAGCGAACTTGAGGTTGATTTGACTGTGAGAGGTCTAGAGGGAGGGAGCAAAGGTGGGGAGGAGCCTCTGCTGTGAGCAGGTGACACCTGTGACAGGGAGGCAGGCAGGAGGGGGGCCTGGACAGTGGGATCTTGGGGGAGGGTCCTTGAGCTAGAATGGCCTTGGGAGGGTCCTGCATCGCACAAGGAGGGGTCGCCTTGGGGACGCACAGCCTTGGCACCAACGTGGCGGTGGCTTCAGAGGGGCAGCAGACAGGGCCACTGGTCCAGCCCACTTCCATGGCAGAGGGTCAGAGTGTGTGTTTTCAGAGTGTGGCTACCTCCTGAGGCCCTGCCCAGTGTTGTGCCCAGATCAGAGTGGAGGCCAGCACAGGCTGTGTGAGCTGCTGCTCAGCTCTGAGCCTGTTTTGCTGCCTCGAAGGTGGGGGTGCTTGTGGTGACTATCTTGGGTTTGTGCCTCAAGTTAGATGAGTGGTAGGTATGAAGCTCCCCGGGACTCCTGCTGTGGGCGTGTGGTAGACTAGACCCAGTGACCTCTGTGAGGCCCTCATCCGGGTTTTCCTGTTCAGGAAACAGGGAGCTCCTCAGCCAGGTGTAACTCTGGGAGCCATTTGTTTTTTACAAAAATAGATTCTTTTGTTTGAGATTCGCACAAGGGAAAGAATGTGTGTTGCTTGCTTCCTGACTAACTGGTTTTCTTTTGTTTCTCGTGAGCAGGGCTGCCGGTCACTTGCTGCAGGACACCCCGGCTACATCAGCCATGACAAGGAGACCTCGATCAAGTATGTCAGTCATCAGCACCCCAACCACCCCCAGCTCTTCAGCATCGTCCGTCAGGCCTGCGTGCGGAGCCTGAGCTGTGAGGTGAGCGCCTAAGACCTGGGCCCTCTGAGGAGCTGTTCCCATACACTCCAGCCTGGGCAGCATCAGTGTTGGTCATGGGCAGGCAGGCAGCTGGCAGTCCTGTCATGAAGAGCGCAGGCAGGCAGGCCTCCAGAGTGAGCTGCGGGGCACCCTGGCTGGTTGCTAGCTCATCCTTGTAAGCGCTGGACCTGCATTCTTTGTTCTTGGATGTACTGCTAATATGTAGAGTGTGTGTAGGCCATGTCGCTCCCATCAGATGTCACTGCCATGTCACAGCCTCAGTGCCCATCACGTGCTCTCTGAGTTGACCAGGGAGTGAGTCAGGGTGTTTCTAAGACATGTGACTGCTGCTGTTGCGTTCCGTCTTAGCTTGTATGTCTCTGTGATGGAGAATTTGTAGTTTAATCGCTTATGCTTCCTGTCACTGTACCCACTTTCAGACCTTCGAGGCTTGTCCTTCCTCCAATATGTTCCAGATGAGTGATGTTGGCAAATCTGAGCCTGGGGTAGATCACATATTTATACGGAGTTACATATGGCTCAAGGCAGAAAGAAATTAAGGAATCCACTGGCCCTTGTGTTCCACAGTAACGAACCTTCTCTTTGGGGAGTTTGATCACAGGAGAGATGAAAGCGGTTGTCTCCTTTCTCCTCCTCCTTTCCCACTCTCCCTGTAATCGGTGTTGGTTCGTTAGTGCAGGAAGAACTGTCTGAGCAGGAGTCACCTGTGTATAGAGGGGGTGTCCTGGAGCACTGTCCTTGTGTCCCAGGTCTGCCCTGGCCGCGAGGGCCCCATCTTCTTTGGGGACGAGCAGCATGGCTTCGTGTTCAGCCACACGTTCTTCATCAAAGACAGCCTGGCCCGGGGCTTCCAGCGCTGGTACAGCATCATTGCCATCATGATGGACCGCATCTACCTCATCAACTCCTGGCCCTTCCTGCTGGGCAAGATCCGTGGGATCATCGACGAGCTCCAGGGCAAGGCGCTCAAGGTGGCCAGGAGGCCGGGCGGTGGGGGCAGGGTGACAGGGCTTTGCGTGGAGGGAACAGGACGGGGGCAGTGTGCCTGCCTCGGGGTCCTGACCACTGCAGAGTCGGAGTTGTGGCCACAAGCTGGAGGCCAGCCTGTCTCTCTCGAGTCTCGCTGCCCTGGTTCTTGTTTGGCTCTGGCTTAACTGCAGTCAAATGCTCTGGCATGATCCCTGCTGATCTTTGCTTCCTCTCACCATTGTTTCAGAAGCCTGTCCACTAACAGTGTGGCAGACCCACATGCCATGTGGACATCCAGGGCCACCTGGGGGGAACAGGCTAGTGGTGCTGTGGTAGCAGACAGTCCCTAAACCCCAGCGGCTTGTTGATGCTCTGTGTCCAGTTCAGGCGAGAGGGGTCTGTTCACCGTGTCAGCCTGGTGGGTGGGGTGGCAGCTGTGGGGGCCTGCTGCTCACAGATGCCTGCTCGGGGGGCACTTGGGCCTGGAGGCCTGGCTCCTGTCCTTGTGGGGGTTGCATGTCACCCCTAGACAGGGTCTGAGCAGTGGAAGCCCCCATACCTGGAGGGGGAGCCAAGAGCACTTGGAGAGCAGCCCCATGGCCACCTTGAGCGGAGAGGCTGCAGGAGAAGTTCTTAACTGACGTTCTTTTCAGGCGGCTTCTGACCGCGTGGGGATAGAGTGTCCTGCTGGGTGGGAATGGTGGCCCCATCTTTCCTCTGGGTCCAGAGAGCAGAGGGCCCTGGGCTGCCAGCTGGGATTGTCCTGAAGGGCTGTCCTCTCCCTCCATGGCTCAGGTGTTTGAAGCGGAGCAGTTCGGGTGCCCGCAGCGCGCCCAGAGGATGAACACAGCATTCACCCCTTTCCTGCACCAGAGGAATGGCAACGCCGCCCGCTCACTGACGTCCTTGACCAACGATGACAGCCTGTGGGCCTGCCTTCACACCTCCTTCGCCTGGTAACCAGACTCGGTCTTCTCACGGCTGCTAGGGTGTTGGCCAGACTGTGCCCAGGTTAGGGGGACCGTCACTGGGCGCACCTGTGTGTGGCTCGTAAGTCTGAGCTTGGCCCAGTCGTCCTTGGCCCTGAGCACGCAGAGGTCGCTGAGAAGGTGCTAGTTTTCGGGTGCTGGTCCCAGGCCAAGGCCGGTGGTCTCTCCTCTCCTGGGACAGCAGTGAATGCTTACACCACTCGGCTCTTAGGGGTCAGGATTTGGAGGGGGCTGACCTGGGCTGCTCTGGTCTCAGGAGGATCTTCTGCTCTCTGAAGCTGGCTCCCTCTCGGGGCTAGCAGATTGGCCCAGCCATGGGTGGCAGCCTCAGCCCTTCACTGTGGTTGTGCCAGTGACCTGGGGGAGCGAGGTGGGCTCGGTGCTTTTATGCCCAGGCCTCAGTGGCCTCAGACCTGCCTTCACCTGCTGTTGTTAGAGGGGCCCACCTGAGGCAGGTGGGAGGCTCAGTCTCCACCGTGTGGAGGGAAGAGTTTGGACAAACTTGTGGACAACCTGGAAACTGCTGCAGTCTGCCTGCCTGCCACAGACTGTTTCTGTCCCTCCCCTGCAGGGTACATTTCCTTCCAGACACCCCAGGTTCTCCTGTGCAGCGTCGCCTAAGCCACGTGCTCACATGGAAATCCTTGAGTGCCGCTCCTGAGAACCTGCAGACTAAGGGAGAAACATGTCTCCCCACCCAAGTGTTCTGTCTTTTAAAAATCATTTTATGATGTATGGCAAAAGCAATACAATATTGTAAAGTAATTAGCCTCCAATTAAAATAAATAAATTTATATTTTAAAAAATCATTTTAATTACAGAAATTTTCAGACAGACCCAATGTGTAATAAGTACTACACACCCTTGCTATCTTACTTTAGCAGTTATCAGTGTTTTAATGCTTTTTCATATGTTCTCTCACTTTTTTATTCTAGAATGTTTTTTAAGGCAAATCTTAGTTGTATGCCTCAGCCATTAAATCATCACATGCCACAAAGTAGACTCCTTCTATAGCTTCCTCCGGCCCCATCCACGCTCACTGTCCTGTGCTGCCTCAGGCTTGACCTGGTGTGGGGGCTGTATCGCCACGGGCGCAGGTGCTGCTGGGTCTCTGTCAGGGGCAGCTCCTCCTGCACCCCTGCTCCCGGCTTTGCTGGACTCCTGGCTGATAGCAACCACTGGACGGTGCTCAGCTGCGTCCTTATGCCCGAGTGTTCTGTTATCTGGTAGTCAGATCAGCAGGGTCCATTGGTTTCAAGTCCTGTTTTCCTTTTAGCAAGAACACTTCATAGCTGATGCTCTGTTCTCAGGCTCCTGAAAGCATGTGGCAGCCGGCTGACTGAGAAGCTCCTGGAAGGCGCACCAACCGAGGACACCTTGGTCCAGATGGAGCAACTTGCGGGTAAGCAGGGAGGTGCTCATGCTGGGAGCCTGGGGGTGGCTATAGGGTTGCCCTGTGCTCAGCCCACCCCTCTGTCCTGGCAGAGAGCTGATGGAGGGCACCCTGGGAGCAGAAACTGGCCTTTTTGGCTCTTCTTGGTTTTATTGGGGTTTCCTGTCTCATCTTCCTTTATGGTCCCGTGAGAATCTGTCCAGGCAGGTTGGAAAAGCCTCCTTTGACCCTGGGGCTGTTGCTCAGGTAGGGAGGGTCAGGGCTGGGGGGCAGGTGAGTGAGGCTCTCAACCTGCTCGCCTCTCTGGACGGGGCCTGCTCTCTGCTCTGTTCAGTAGCAGTAGAGTGCTGTGCTTCACAGGACCCAGGGGTTTCATCAGGGCAGTGGCTCCCAAGCCTGGTGTCTGGGCCACCTTCCTCAGGTCTGTGGTCAGCTCTCCACATCTGGGTAACCACCTGGGGGTCTGAGAGTCCACGTTTCTTTTGGAGATGATTGGATTTTCAGTGATGTAGCGATGTGGGGTGAACAAGACTTGTGATGTGCTTGACAAGCTGCTGCTTGCAAATGCTTGACCTTAGCAGGGTGGAGCTGTTTCAAGGTTGTTTCTGTCGTCAGGTGACTTGCATCTGAACAGGCTTCCCTGCAAGGGCGAGGCGCTGGATCGAGGTCCACCGTGGTGCTCTCACGGTGCAGTCGACCGTGGACCATTGATCGTAGTGATTGCGCATTTCTTTGCTGGTGAAGAGGGCAAGGGCAGTCTGTTGGTGAGATGTGTTTACACAGTCGAGAATGTTGAGAGAGGTGCAGGTGTGCAGGGCTCACTGTCACATCTTGGGTTGTATTTTTGTCAAAAAGGTGAGCATAGGGGTTCAGAGCACAGGCTGGAGTCAGATGTGCCTTCAGATCCGGCTCTGGGACACGTGTATGTTCTGTGTTGCCCAGGCACTGCCCCTCATGCGTGACAGGGAGTGAGGATACTCCATTCGTGGGGCTGCTGTGAGGTGAACTGAGATGACAAGCACCTCCTTTCTGTAAGGTGAGGAGAACGGCGCTGACTTCAGGGCAGGACATGTGGAGCCCTCAGGGTAGCGCTCGCGTGCTCTGCTCAGCCTTAGTTTGACTTCTTCCACCAGCCGTGGACAGAACACAGACTGACCGCTCCTGGCCCCCCGGGGCTCCAGAGGCAGCAAGTAGTATAGCCAGCTGGCCTGAACCGGAAGTCAGTAGTCTTCTGGTCGGTTTAACCACAAGGTGCCTTAGGCTGAAGTGGTTGTGTGGCGTCCAGAGAGTGAAGGAACCCAGGGCTGCATGCTGCGAAACTGAGTTGTCCATCTTGCAGAGTTGGAAGAGGAATCAGAAAGCTGGGACAATTCTGAGGCTGAAGAGGAGGAGAAAGGCCCTGCCCTGCCAGAGGGGGCAGAGGGGCGGGAGCTGACCAAGTGTCCAGCAGAGTCTTCCTTGCTCTCAGACTGTGGAGCCTGGCAGCCACGGAAGCTCTCCGTGTTCAAATCGCTTCGGCACATGAGGCAGGTAGGTGGTAGCGGGGGAGGGGGCAGCGATAGACGGGTCAAACACTGGGCCAGGAGCCCCCGCCTCTGCTTCCAGCTCATCTCCACCCTGTACACCTTGTCCTTCAGGCCTGCCATGCTCAGGAGTGACCAGGAACCTTCTCAGTGGGTGACTGTAGATGACAGTGGGCATCTGGGGTGTCTGAGCCCCAGGCTCAGTGAGGATGGAGGGGGTGTCTTTAAAGAAAGGCCCAGCAGTCAGCTTTTCATGAGTCTCGTATCTTGTGGTTCTGGAACCTTCTAAAGGAGTTGAACAACATTGTTGGTTTGCATGCAGCATGGATGCTTTGTAGATTGAAAACAGTGGGCAGTCTTACAAAGAATCAAGAGATCTGAGTGTCCAACTCTAGTAATTGCATTCAAACAAGGGCTTGTCATTTAGTATGAGAGGGAGCCTGCGCGGCAGTGGGGGTAGGGGTGGGGCATGACCACTGGGGGTGCTGGGGGAGGGACTACTGGGTCACAGAGGCCGACAGTTCTTTCTTAGACTCTCTCTTTTTATGTTGAGAATGAATTCTGTCAGAAGACAGTGATTTGTTTTTTGGAAAATTAAAGCCTGGTTAACAACAGTTCTCTGTGGGACTTCAGGGTGAAAACCATTCACTCAGCTCGTCCTGGACTAGGCTGCAGGCCGTGCTGATTGTTTCTGTGGATGACAGTTGGGAGGGGTCTGGGGTTCTGCCAGGGTGGGTCCTGGAGGCAGGTCCTCAGGGGTGGCTGGTGTTGGATAACAGGATGAGGTCTTCAAATCTGTGAGTTGTTGTTCAGTCACTCCGCCGTGTCCGGCTCTTTGCGACTCCATGGACTTCAGCATGCCAGGCTTCCCTTTCCTTCACTATCTCCTGGAGTTTGCTCAAACTCATGTCCATTGAGTTTGTGATCCCATCCTACCATTTTGTCCTCTTTCGTCCTCTTCTCCTCCTGCCTTCAGTCTTTCTCAACATTAGTCCTTCCAATGAATATTCAGGATTGATTTCCTTTAGGATTGACTGGTTTGTTCTCCTTGCTGTCCAAGGGACTCTCAAGGGTCTTCTCCAATACCACAGTTCAAAAGCATCAATTCTTTGGCGGCCCTTTGGTGGCAAATTGTCAGTGCCACATGGTTAATCAGTTGGTTAAAGCAGGAAAAAAACAAGACGGGCTTCTCAGGTGGCTCAGCAGCAGGAGACACAGTATATGGGGTTCAATCCCTGGGTCGGGAAGATCCCCTGGAGAAGAAAATGGCAACCCACTCCAGTATTCTTGCCTGGAGGATCCCATGGACAGAGGAGCTTGGCGGGCTATGGTCCACAGAGTCGCAGAGTTAGACACAACTGAGAAACTGAATGACAACAGAGACAGGATAGATCAGGGAGTCTTACTCCCAGGAGGAGGGGTGGAGGTGTGCTCTGGACGTGGATCCACACTGAACAGGGCAGCCTGGGTGAGCCGGTGTGGAGACCCTGCTCTTCCTTGGTGCTGAAGAGTCACAGCCCTGGTTTGCTTTTGAGTGGTTGAGCCATAGTTAAGTGTGTAGAGAGAGAAGGTATGTTGTAGAAAGCTTAGAATGAATAGCTTTAAGTTTTTAAGAGTAAAATTGAAGGACAGATGTTGAAGTGTTGAAGCTTTGGGCTCAGGCTTCCAGTTGTGAATGTAGAGAGGTCCCCCTGCCCCTTGCTGTCCTGGGGCATGTCACCCAACTCCACCTTCCCCCTCTGGAGGTAGATGACTTCCTCTCTCCTGGCCCGCCTCCTTTGCTCCACAGGCAAAGTTTCTGGATGGAAAGCTGTACACTATGTTTTTCAGGTCCTGGGTGCCCCGTCTTTCCGCACACTGGCCTGGCACGTCCTCATGGGGAACCAGGTGATCTGGAAGAGCAGAGATTCAGACCTCGTCCATTCAGCCTTCGAAGTCCTTCGGGTGAGAGAGTGTTTTTTTCTGTCATGGTGGTGGGGAGACAGTACTGGCCTGGTGGGTTTTATGAACTGTGGACTTAAGGTGTGCGTGTTAGGACATGTCAGAGACTCGTTGCCTGAATCTAAGATCTGTGTTTTTCTCCACTATTAATATGGGGGTCGTCTGCCCTTTCACTGACGAGGGCCTGGGTCCCATCCCTGGTTGGAACTGATTCTGCGAGACACACACACAGCTTGGCCCCAAGATATTTAGAAAAACAAAAGGTAGTGATTTGTGGCTTTGTTTCCCGTGAGGAATCTGCTGTCCTCATAGACTGATCACATCCTGTCTGCTTCCCCATCCCCACCCCTCTGAGAAGCCACCTCCACCGGGGGTGGGCTCAGCCTCCCGGGCCTCTGCACAGCGCGTTCTCAATGGGCCCGCCGTGGTGCACCCCACAGGTGTAGTGGTGCCACGGCCGGGGTCTGGCTCTGAGGGTGCGTGCATACCGCCCTCTGTCTAGGCCCTGAGGGCGCGAGGTCAGGCTCTCAAAAAGCTTTGGGGATGAGGGAAGAGACACACAGCGGAGCAGCTGGAGAATGAAGGAGGAGCTAACCCTGCTGAGCAGGCCACGGTTGGGTTGTGTGGGAGACGGCCTGGGGCCAGGAGACCAGGGATGCCTTGGGAGGAAGGGGCTCTGCACAAGTGCTGAGTGCACTGGGGTGTGGGGATGGAGTCAGCCGGGGCAGTGCTCAACTCTGGGCTGTTGTGTCCCTGCAGACCATGCTGCCCGTGGGCTGTGTCCGTGTCATCCCCTACAGCAGCCAGTACGAGGAGGCCTACCGCTGCAACTTCCTGGGCCTCAGCCCCCATGTGCAGATCCCTCCCCATGTGCTGGCCTCAGGTATGTGCCTCGGGACTCAGAGAGACCATACGACTGGGTGTCAGCTGTGTGTTTGAGGACCACGCCTGCTGGCCTCAGAGGCAGGAGGTTCCCATGTTGAAGGACCCACTTTCCCAGTGGCATTGGCCTCTGTTTTCTGTCTTTAAGACAGGTGTGGGTTGGGCTGGACAAGCTCATGGTTAGGGTAGCTTGCTGGGGTGTGGCTCTCCGTGGGGGCATGTCCCATCCTGGGGATGGTTCAGGAGTCCTGCTGGACTGACCCCTCTGCCCTATGGACTTCCTTCCTCTTTCTGGTCTCCTGTTTCATCTGCCTTAAATCCGTCCCTGCTGCCCATCAGCACAGTGGCCTTTGCTCCGCTCAGCTCCACCTTTGGGACAGACAAGCTCACGAAAAGAAAACGGCTCTAGAAAAACGGCCAAGAAGCTCATTGGCGTCCCTCTTCAGCTGGGGGCATTTGGGAATCAGCCTGGGCACCCATCCCCACCTCCTGGTGTGTCCAGGCTCCTCCGGTGATTCTGTGAGATGGTCAGACGGTTGCTCACAGAGCTGCCGTCCTTCAGCACTCAGGCTGGGCCATGAGTCCAGGAGGCAGTTTGCAGAGCACAGGCTCTAGTCTCAGAGACGGGCTTGATGTTATTACCACCATAGCCATGTGACCTCGTGCAAGTCACTTAGATTCTCTGTTTCCCTGCCTATGAAGTAGGGGTTATAGCAGGACCCCCCTCACAGAGTAGTATTCAGCCAACTGAGGTATATGACATAATCGGTAGTTATTGTCACTTGATGCATTGTTAGTTTGAGTCAAAAGTGAACTCTTAACTGTGTTCACAAACGACAGATTTTAAAGGCCCAGGTATTAACCTCGGGTGACTAGAGTGTTTCCCAAGATGGTCTGAGATGATTCGGAGCCGCAGAGTCGGGTGGGCTTGTCGTGGGGTGAAGGGGCACAGTTGACAGAGCAGTGTGTCTGTGTTGCCCCAGAGTTTGCTGTGGTCGTGGAGGTCCACACGGCCACTCGCTCCAGCCTCCACGCGGTTGGGTGTGAGAGTGAGCAGCCTCTCAGCAAGTACGAGTTTGTAGTGACCAGTGGGAGTCCTGTAGCCGCAGACCGAGGTGAGTGCCGCTGAGCGGGCTGCCTCTGGGATCTGCCTCATCCCAGAATGAGCTGGGGGGTGTTGGGGGGCAGCGCTCAGGCTCTCCTGGTGCTGACCCTCTCTGCCCCGCTCCCAGTCGGCCCCACCATCCTGAATAAGATGGAGGCTGCTCTGACCAACCAAAACCTGTCTGTGGACGTGGTGGACCAGTGCCTCGTGTGCCTCAAGGAAGAGTGGATGAAGTAAGCAGGCGCTGTCGCGGCTCCTGGAGTCTTGCTTTCTGGGGAGGGCTAGGGTGCCAACAGCACGGCGTTCTGCTGAGGCAAACCAGAGAAAGAGCTGAGGCCGTGGCGCTGCGGGTGGTACAGCAGGGGAAGGCTTACGAGTCCGCCACTGTGCAGCCAGCTGGGTGACCTTGAGCAGGTGACTCCGCACCTGGGCCTCAAGCTGCTCTGTGCTCTCCAAGGAAGCAGTTGTTCTTGATGGTTAATTAACTTAAAAAGTTGAAAGATTGGATAGTTCCCATTCTATTACAGCAGATAACTATTCCCTCCTGCCTTCTTAGTAATTTTTTGTCAGTTAATTAGCCAAACATCGTTCTGACTTTAAATAGTGCAGTGAAGCTTCAGAGCAGGCAGTTCCTTTCATGACAGGAAGGAATGTTTGTTTTTTTAACCTCCCTGTCTGGATGCAGCAGCATTAGAACTGGGAAAGTGGGAAATGGTGGGGCAGGTGTGAGCTGCTGCTCTGCTCTGTGCTGACTCCCCTGTTTCTGTTCTGCTCTGCTTATCAAGCTGTTGCTGGTCTTGAAGCCTCTTAGGCCCCAGGACCAGAACTCTGCTGATGGCGCTACGGTAACTGAGTGTTTGGTTTTGATTTCCTACAGCAAAGTGAAGGTCCTTTTTAAATTCACCAAGGTGGATAGTCGGCCCAAAGAGGACACGCAGAAGCTCCTGAGTATCCTTGGAGCATCTGAGGAGGACAACGTCAAGCTGCTCAAGTTCTGGATGACAGGCCTGAGCAAAACCTACAAGTCACACCTCATGTCCACGGTCCGCAGCCCCACAGCCTTGGAGCCTCGCAACTGACCCCACCATGGGAATGAGCGTCCAGGTGGCCTGCTGGGAAGTGGCGATGGCCAACTCGCCGTGACGCTCAGACACAGGTCTCTGATGGCGGTCACAGGGGGTCCTCCTGTATCCGAATGCTGACCCGACCCTGTTTGCTCAGAAGTGGAAGCTGTTGGACCTGAACTCTGCTCTCTGTGTGGGGTTCGTACCTGGTGTGGTTCTTGGCATCATCCCACAGACTTTGAGCTGCTCCAGCCCTGAAGAGGGCAGTTGGAGACTTGTGACAGTTTGTCCCCTGCGTTTGCGCCCTGCTGGGAGAGAAGAACGGATGGAAAGTATGTATCTCCTGTCTGTTCAGCCTCGCCTGAGGTACCTCAGCCTCACTGTTAGATCCTGTCAAGGTTAGCGGTTGAACCGTTCTATTCTGAAATTCAGCAAGGGTTTTCCAGGTTTTGTATGTGTTGTGAGTTTCCCTGTAGTTATGGGTTTTCAGAGTATGTGCTAATCTGGAGTCACTGCTAATAACCTGGCTTCAAGTCAGGGCTCTGGGAATGGCTCTGGGTGGAGTGGATGGTCCACGCTCATAGTTGGAGTGTCTGGAATTCGTGTGTTTAAGTTATCTGACCACCACTCTTGTGGCCATTCTCTGCTGTGGTTGCTTTGAGAGTACCCTAAGCTTGAGGACAAGCCCTGATCTTTTTGCACAGAGATGACACTCTGCTGAAATGCCAACTGGAGTCCTTTGACTGGCCTGGCTCACTATACGCAGCTAAGACACCCGTGTCTTAGCTTTTATTCCATATCACTCTGCCCTTGATTGCTTCTTTAAACGTCTACATTTGTCTGCAGTTAATTTTGGTGTCTTAAGACAGGTTCATTGTCCCTGTGTACATTTTTAATAAGGATTTGTGGTTTGGAAGGGTTTTCCAGTAATTTTGCTGATTTGTTTATAGTTTTTTGTGTTTAATTTATATTTAACAGGAAGACCATGTTTATATGACTAGGTATATGTATTGTGCAAGAACATCAAAATAATAAAGATATATTTTTATAAACTGTTGACTACATGGTTTTATTGGTTTGATACCTCAGATTTTCTTGGGATCAGTCACAGAAAATAAAATGGTTAGAATAAGACCAGTAATAGAACTGTTTTGGAACTCTCTGCTGGAGGCTTACAATTTCCAGGGGAAGACTTAATAAGTTGTGATTAATTTTCAGTCAGTTTCAGCTCTTTGTACAATTTCAGGTTCCCTTCTCCTACCCCTAGCCATGTGGCAGGACCATGCACGTGTTCTTGGATCAACTTGCACATAGCTTGCGGGAATGAGGGTGGGTGTCCTTTGTGCCTGATCGCTGCATCTGATCAGAGTGCAGATGAAGAGCGGCAGCCACTGTGGGTGTACCCCACCACCCCCGGATGAGGTGTCTGTCAGGGAATGATAGTGGGCTGGGGCCCTCTTTCCCCTTCTGAGGAGCGAGACATTAAAGAGTAGGACACTCATAAACAATTTACATGAATGAGAAAATTAAAAAGTGACTGTGCACATCCAGGGAAGGGTTCAGAAAAAAAGTCTGAGAAAAATTGAAGTTTACACCTTTAGCTGATCCTTGGCAAAGAGCCTACAAAGTAAAAATGACAACAACAACAAAACAGTAAACCCCTGGGAAGGGGGATTTAAACGTCCAGTGTTCAACAACAAAACCAAGACATACAAAGGAACAGGAAGGTGTGGACAGCATGTTGAAAGGAAAAATGAATTCAACAGAATCTGTCCATGAAAAAGATTAAACGGCAGATATATTAGGCAAAGACTTTAAAACATCTGTGTTAAAGTTGCTCAAAACAAAGATGCTCAAAGAACTAAAGGAAGATGTGGAGAAAGTCAAAAGAATGTGTGAACAAATGGAAATTGATAAAAGGACAGAAAACCACTCGTTACTGACTGCTTACTATATGCCAGGCATTATTTTAGGGGCTAGAAATACAGTTCCCTGCTCTTTTGAAATGTCCATCTTGTGAGGAAAGTGAACAGTAAACAGCTTAAACAAGTGAAAATATTGACTGTGAACAGGCCAACACAGAGTAGTGAGACAGCAGTGCAATACTGCAGTGCAGAGTGAGGGAGGGTCACTCACTCCGCAGGGAGACGTGAAACCTGGATGATAAGAGCGATCTGTTTCCTTCCTTCTTATGCCTTTTCCCCCTTTATTCTAGCTCATGGATTTAAATACATACATATATGCATGGAATTAAGAATAAAACAGAAAAATCAAGAAAACTAAAATTTGGTTCTTCAAAAAGATCAACAAAATGACGGTGACTGCAGCCATGAAGTTAAAAGACGCTTAACTCCTTGGAAGAAAAGTTATGACCAACCTAGATGGCATATTGAAAAGCAGAGACATTACTTTGCCAACAAAGGTCCATCTAGTCAAGGCTATGGTTTTTCCAGTGGTCATGTATGGATGTGAGAGTTGGACTGTGAAGAAAGCTGAGCACCAAAGAATTGATGCTTTTGAACTGTGGTGTTGGAGAAGACTCTTGAGAGTCCCTTGGGCTGCAAGGAGATACAGCCAGTCCATTCTGAAGGAGATCAGCCCTGGGATTTCTTTGGAGGGAATGATGCTGAAGCTGAAACTCCAGTACTTTGGCCACCTCATGCAAAGAGTTGACTCATTGGAAAAGACTGTGATGCTGGGAGGGATTGGGGGCAGGAGGAGAAGGGGACGACAAAGGATGAGATGGCTGGATGGCATCACTGACTTGATGGACGTGAGTCTGAGTGAACTCCAGGAGTTGGTGATGGACAGGGAGGCCTGGCATGCTGCGATTCATGGGGTCACAAAGAGTCGGACACGACTGAGCGACTGATCTGATCTGACAGAGGAGTAATATGAGTGATTATATGCTAAAAAATTAGATAACCCTGAAACATGCTGAGAAACAGAAAACTTGCCAAGAATAGACCTATAACTAGCAAGGAGATTGAATCAGTAATCAAAAATCCAGTAAAGAAAAGCTCTGGAGCTGATTGCATCACTGGTGAATTCTACCAAACAGTTAAAGAATTAATACCAGTCCTTCTCAAACTAACCAAAATTGAAGGAGAGGGGACATTTCACAGCTCAGTCTATGAGGCCAGCATAACCATGATGCTGCTGCTAAGTCACTTCAGTCGTGTCCAACTCAGTGTGACCCCACTGATGGCAGCCCACCAGGCTCCCCAATCCCTGGGATTCTCCAGGCAAGAACACTGGCGTGGGTTGCCATTTCCTTCTCCAATGCATGCAAGTGAAAAGTGAAAGTGAAGGCGTTCAGTCGTGTCCGACCCTCAGCGACCCCATGAACTGCAGCCTTCCAGGCTCCTCCATCTATGGGATTTTCCAGGCAAGAGTACTGGAGTGGGGTGCCATTGCCTTAAGCCAAAAAAGATACAAGAAAACTATAGACCAATATCCCTTATAAACATCGATGCAAAAGTCCCCAACAAAATACAGAATTCAGCAGCATATTTTAAAAAAAAAAAACACATGAAACTGGACACGATGACCAAGTGGGATTTATTCCTGGAATGAAAGAATGGTTCAACATACAACAACCAATCAATGTAATACGCCCTGTCAACAAAATAAAAGAAACCCAGTTACCTCAATTGATGCAGAAGAAGCACGTGAAAAATTAAGCACCTTTTTGTGACTTAAAAAGTTCCACCCAATAGAAATAGAAGGAAACTCCCTTTTACATAAAAGCGGTATGTGAAAAACCTGCAGGAAACTTAATACTCGACAGGGCAAGACTGAAAGCCTTTCCTCCGAGATCAGGAACAAGGCAGGGATGCACACTGTCACCACTTTCATTCAACGTGGCGGTGGGAGCTAGCCAGAGCACTGGGATATCACCCTGCTTTCTCTATCCATCTGTGGATCGATGTTGAAGCTGTTTCCACATCTTGGCTATTGTGAATGGTGCCACACCGAACACTGGAGTGCTGATCTCTCTTTGAGATCCCAAATTCAGTTCTTTCGGATAAATACCCAGAAGTGAGACTGGTGGATCATAAGGTAGTCCTATGTTAATTTTTTGAGGAATCTCTATACTGTTTTCCCATAGCAGGCGCACCATTTGGACTCCCACCAACAGAGTACACAGGTTATTTCTTCACTTCCGTGATAACAGCCATCCTAGCACGTGTGAGATGATACCTCATTGTGGTTTTGATTTACATTTCCCTGATGGTTAGTGTGGAGAAGGCAATGGCACCCCACTCCAGTACTCTTGCCTGGAAAATCCCATGGATGGAGGAGCCTGGTAGGCTGCAGTCCATGGGGTCGCAAATAGTCAGGCACGACTGAGCAACTTCACTTTCACTTTTCACTTTCATGCATTGGAGAAGGAAATGGCAACCCACTCCAGTGTTCTTGCCTGGAGAATCTCAGGGACGGCGGAGCCTGGTGGGCTGCCGTCTATGGGGTGGCACAGAGTCGGACACGACTGAAGTGACTTAGCAGCAGCAGATGGTTAATGATGTCAGGCATCTTTTAAAATACCTGTTGGCCAGCCATGTCTTCTTTGGAGAAATGTCTGTTCAAGTCTTTAGCACAGTTTTAAACTGAATTATTCTTTTAATTTTTTCGCTATTGAGTTGTAGGAATTCCTTATATACTATGGAAATTACCCTCATCTGATATGTGGTTTGCACAGACTTTTAAAAATACAGTTCTTTAGAGCAGTTTTCAGTTCACAGCAAAATTGAGGGGAAGGTACAGAGTTTCCATATACCCCTGACCCAAGACATGCATTTATTACAATTTAAAAACCTACGCTGACAGTTTGCATAGACTTTAGTAAATACTTTGTATTTATGGAGTCGTTTACTCATTGTCGTATTTTTCCTTTTTCTTTAATTCTTTGAGGATGTTTATAAGAGTCATTTTGAAGTCCCTTCCTACTAAATTCAACTTTGGAGTCCACTCGAATCAGTTCCCATTGGCTTCTGTTTTCCTGCATGTGGGTCACACTTTCCTCCTTCTTTGCATGTTGGTAAGCCCTGGTTGAAAACTAGGCATTTTTGATAATAAGAGTGCAGCAACTCGATTTTATTTTGTCTTTCTGAGGTTGCTGTCCTTTGGAAACTTAGCTGGACTTAAACTCCAGCATCTCCCCCTGCCGTGAGCAGTCCCTGGTGTGTCTGTTCAGCTTTGTATTTTCATCTGTTTGTAGCAGGCACCTGTGAGTCTTTCGAATGTGGGAGTCACTGGTGATTTTGGTTTAACCCAAACACTTGGAGCTGCAGGCCTCACACCCTGCTGGTCTGTCTGTGGATGTGGGACACGCTCAAGCCTCTGTTGCTTTCACTTCTCCCTGTGCTTTTGTGGGTCATTCCCCCTTGTACGCTGCTCCCGTCAGCCAGGGCTGTGCGGAGACCATGACTTGGCCCTTTCGTGGTCCTCTCACTTTCCGGGTGTCTGTCAGACTTCTAATGCATCTGCTGCTGCCCCAACATGGACTGCAACCTTGGGCTGGTGAGGCTGTGTGTTTTCATAGTTCATTCACAACCGAGTCCATCATTTTTTGCCAGCAGAACTGTAGGTTTCTGCAGCCAATCCCAGCATAATTGAGTCTACCCATGTTGTAGTCAGTCAGTTCAGTCGCTCAGTCGTGTCCGACTCTTTGTGACCCCATGAATCGCAGCACGCCAGGCCTCCCTGTCCATCACCAATTCCTGGAGATCACTCAAACTCATGTCCATCGAGTCAGTGATGCCATCCAGCCATCTCATCCTCTCTCGTCCCCTTCTCCTCCTGCCCCCAATCCCTCCCAGCATCACAGTCTTTTCCAATGAGTCAGCTCTTCACATGAGGTGGCCAAAGTACTGAAGTTTCAGCTTTAGCATCATTCCCTCCAAAGAAATCCCAGGGCTGATCTTCAGAATGGACTGGCTGTATCTCCTTGCAGTCCAAGGGACTCTCAAGAGTCTTCTCCAACACCACAGTTCAAAAGCATCAATTCTTTGGTGCTCAGCTTTCTTCACAGTCCAACTCTCACATCCATACATGACCAATGGAAAAACCATAGCCTTGACTAGAAGGACTTTGTTGGCAAAGTAATGTCTCTGCTTTTCAATATGCTATCTAGGTTGGTTATAACTTTTCTTCCAAGGAGTAAGCATCTTTTAATTTCATGGGTGCAATCACCATCTACAGTGATTTTGGAGCCCCCAAAAATAAAGTCTGCCACTGTTTCCACTGTTTCCCCATCTATTTCCCATGAAGTGTTGGGACTGGATGCCATGATCTTCATTTTCTGAATGTTGAGCTTTAAGCCAACTTTTTCATTCTCCTCTTTCACTTTCATCAAGAGGCTTTTGAGTTCCTCTTCACTTTCTGCCATAAGGGTGGTGTCCTCTGCATATCTGAGGTTATTGATGTTTCTCCCGGTAATCTTGATTCCAGCTTGTGTTTCTTCCAGCCCAGCGTTTCTCATGATGTACTCTGCATATAAATTAAATAAGCAGGGTGACAATATACAGTCTTGACGTACTCCTTTTCCTATTTGGAACCAGTCTGTTGTTCCATGTCCAGTTCTAACTGTTGCTTCCTGACCTGCATACAGGTTTCTCTAGAGGCAGGTCAGGTGGTCTGGTATTCCCATCTCTTTCAGAATTTTCCACAGTTTATTGTGATCCACACAGTCAAAGGCTTTGGCATAGTCAAGAAAGCAGAAATAGATGTTTTTCTGGAACTCTCTTGCTTTTTCGATTATCCAGCGGATGTTGGCAATTTGATCTCTGGTTCTTCTGCCTTTTCTAAAACCAGCTTGAACATCTGGAAGTTCACGGTTCACATATTGCTGAAGTCTGGCTTGGAGAATTTTGAGCATTACTTTACTAGCGTGTGAGATGAGTGCAATTGTGTGGTAGTTTGAGCATTCTTTGTAGTAGTGTGTATCAATGGTTCCTTTTTATTGCTAAATAGTATTCTGTCGCATTGATATGCAAACATTTATCTGTTGAGGAACATTTATGTTTCCAGATTTGAGTTATTACAAGCCAAGCCTGCTGTGAACATTTGTGTCCAAGTCTTTGGATGTGTTCGTGTGGGATGCAGCGGGAGGGCTGCACCAGATGGAATGTGTGTGCTTCACATTTTATATAAACTTTTAATTCAGAATAACTTTAGATTTCCCCAAGAGTTTCGAAGATCGCATAGAGTTCCATTTACCCAACTCAGTTTCCCTTCCTCCTAGCCTCTTCCTTTGCTTTGATTCCTCAACGTGAAGAAACTGACATCGGTACATTGTTATTAACTAAACTCTAGACTTTATTTGGATTTCACCAGCTTTTTCACCAATGTCATGTTTCTGTGTCCGGATCCAGTGCAGGGCACACAGGTGTGAGGTCTCCCCAGTCTGCGCCGGCCCGTGACAGCGTCCAAGCTGGCTCTTTCTTTCGTGCCCTTGGCCGACCTGAACAACATTGGCCAAGTGTCCCGTGAGAAGTGAAAGCAGTCCTCTAACCCGGGCTTCCCGTGGGTTTTTGCTTCTGACTGGACCCAGTCACGGCTTCGGAAAGTCGGCCAAGTAACCCTTGGCGTCAGGGTGGGCCACTCAGATGTGACCCTTCTGCCCATTTTCCGCGTGTGAGGGCCGCTGTCCTTGTTCTGCAGAGGGCGCCCCCCACAACCCCCAGCAGCGGGCAACACCCTCAGGACAAACATCCATGGATCACTAGGTATTCTTCTGTCGGGCGGAGCAGTTCCTCTCTTTCCTTGCTCATTCACTCCACCACAGAGGATGCACATTTACACCTCGGGTACAAGCCAGTTCTGCGTTACTTACGCAGTCCTCGCATTGTTCCAGTTTGGACCTTGGTAGGCTCCTCGCCACTGCCACCTGCATCCCTCAAGGCGAGGTGCGCAGGCGCAGTGGGCGATGCCGCTGACTATGCAGACACATGTGGGAGGCGGGTGGTGGGCGGTGGGGGCGCAGGCGCACTGGGAGGCAGGCGGTGACCTCGCAGGCAGGCGCAGTTGGCAGCGAGCTCATAGCGCAGCAGGCGGGAGCACGTGGGCAGCCACCGCAAGGCTACGGTGGGAGGCTGGCGATGAACGAGCACGCAGGCGCAGTTGGCGGTGGGTACACGTGACCTGCTGGCGTGCAGACGCAATGGGCGGCTGGCGTACGTGCGTGGCAGGCACGCAGGCGCAGGGTGCGGCCAGCGTACGTGGGGCCTAGGTACCTGCCGACGCCATGAGGCCGTTACGCTGGCAGGTGGCTGTGGTGGCGGCTGCTGGCCTCGCGCTGGCCTTGGAGACGCTGCCCGCCGTGTTGCGCTGGCTGTGGGTCAGGCGGCGGCGGCCACGGCGCGAGGTGCTGTTTTTCCCATCGCAAGTGACCTGCACAGAAGCCCTGCTGCGGTCCCCGGGTGCCACACCCTCAGGCTGCCCGTGTAGCCTGCCTCACGGCGAGAGCTCACTTAGCCGGCTGCTGAGCGCCCTGCTGGCCGCCCGCGTCAGTCTGGAGCTCTGCCTGTTCGCCTTCTCCAGCCCGCAGCTGGGCCGCGCCGTGCAGCTGCTGCACCAGCGCGGGGTGCGCGTCCGCGTGGTCACCGACTGCGACTACATGGCCCTCAACGGCTCGCAGATTGGCCTGCTCCGCAAGGCAGGTAGGCCGGGTGCTGGGCCACGGGAGGTGGAGGCAGGACGGGGGGGCGCTTGGGGCAGCGTGGGAGGACTGGGGAGACACTCGCGTCCCTTGGCAGCCTTGCAGGGTCTGGGGAAACTCCGGGGTGTCCAGAGGAGCTTCTGTGCAGAGTCTTTAGCCCAAAACCTGGGCGTGAACCCTTGAGGGGCCGAGGCTGGAAGCAGGTCCGCCAGCAAAGCCTGTCAGGGACCCAGAAGTCTGTTCAGGGCACAGGTGCGTGGAGATGGCAGTGTTGGCTTAAGGACCAAACGGAGGAGAAGGTGTTTTCTCTTAAATTAACCAGTGCGTCTTCTTTCGGGGCATCTGAAATGAATGTTTAAAATAAGGTAAGACATGGAGCTGAAATGGTTAGTTAGTGAGCAGGTAATTTGTTTCTTCAGCTGCCGAATGGCAGGGAAGTCAGGTCTCTGGCGGACCTGCCCCTCGCTGGAGTGGGAACAGCGAACCCGGGAGTATGATAATTGTGAGGATGTTCTAAGTTCACACCTGCCTTACTTGGAAACTCCTCCGCCTGCGCTGGCATGGTGCTGTGTCCTGCGCCAGCGATTCGGAGTCTGAACCTCTTGCCCTTCTCTCTGTCACTGAGGCCCCTGCAAAGGTCATTCTTGCATTGGCGACCATTTGACCTGCCCGTTCTGGTGGCCCCCGTGACAGGCGCGTGGGGCCCTTGAAAACTGTCCTGGCTGCTCTCAGCTCACCTGGGATGGGAACACAGGGGCATCCTCCCCTGGTCTTCACATCTGTGCAGGGCGGGACGGAGACTTGATTTCAGTGTTGAGGACGTTGACTTCGGCTCTTTCTGGCAGCTTTTCGATCCTATGTTGGTCTGTTGTCAGGGAAGCTTGGCTGTTTCAGCACAGCGGTTTTGTTGTAGAGAACCGTAGGACCTCAGATTTGGCAAGAACCTTGAAGGGACCCTACGACCAGATTCTAGCTAAACCTTGACTCTCTTCTGAGGATGTCCCTGCGGTTGTTCTTCTCTCACCACTCAGCCGTCTCCTTGTGTTTGGCTGGACAGGTTCCAGGCTCCGGGTCTTCAAGTGCAGAACAGGACAGGGAGGTCTGGCGGAGCAGGAGCCCTGGAGGTGCCCGGGAGGGTCATGGGTGGGGGCGCACTGCTGTGAGGAGTCACCTGCGTGAGGACCTGTTTTGTGGTGCGAGGAGCGGCAGGCAGCCCTGTGGCCAAGGTGCATATGTTGAGGCGGGCACACGAGGGGCCCTGAGCCTCAGCAGGAGGGGAGGCCGCGTCAGCTGGGTGGTTATGGGGCCAAAGCTGAGGCTTCAGGTCTGGGGCCTGGTGTCTTCTCTGTGGGCGCCCCCGGGCTGGTCCCCCAACTTCACGAGGTCCTGATTACAGGAGGGATCTGATTCTGGGCCTGAGTGAGACCTTAGGGGCATGTGAACCCAAGATCAAATGGGTTTTGCTTCAGTCGCTGCTGGCTCATCTTGAAACCAGTAACTGGAGGGTAATGCATGTCATATACACTGGAGGAGGTGGGGAGTCTCCCCCAGTCAGGGCTGGAGGCGTTTCCAGAGGAACTAACTCTCCTGTCCCTGCTGCCGGCCGGCCCTCCTCCTGGGGCTAGTGGGCCCGGCCCCTGCCTGGCTCAGCGGCTGTCACCACCCAGACCTGACGGTGCCCATGACACTGGGCACAAGCAGCAGTCAGTCCTGTGAACACATCCATGCTGGAGAAGGAGCCAGAACTCAAGCAATGGACAGCGAGAGGAGGGGCTAGGGAAGGAGCAAGGGGCTCCCATGTGGGGGCGACCAGAGCCCCTGCCTGGCCAGCAGCTCCGTCGGTGGATGGGCAGCAGTGACGTCTCGCTCTTTGCAGGGATCCAGGTCCGGCACGACCAAGACCTGGGCTACATGCACCACAAGTTCGCCATCGTGGACAGGAAGGTGCTGATCACTGGCTCCCTCAACTGGACCACGCAGGCCATTCAGAACAACCGGGAGAACGTGCTCATCGTGGAGGACGAGGAGTATGTGCGGCTCTTCCTGGAGGAGTTCGAGCGCATCTGGGAGGAGTTCAACCCCACCAGGTTCTCCTTCTTCCCTCAGAAGGAGAGGGCTCGCTGAGGCGCTCCAGGCCACGGCCCCCAGGCTGGAGTCCTGCCGAGCTCCAGCGAGGAAGGGTGGCTCTCTTGCATTGAGTAGTGATGTTCCTTAGAGAGAGTGCGGGCTTAGCAAGGACAGAGACTGCCCTGCAGTGGAAGGGAGGCGCTTCGGACTGGGTGCTTCCATCAGCAGCAGATCCGAGTCCCTTTCCTGATTCTGAGGCCTCCCGGGTCCCCCAACACTCCCTTGCACCCCCCAAGCTCCCTTGCCCTCCCCCACATCCAGCCTTTGGAACCTGGGTGACTAGTGTCCAGAAGTTGCTCCTGTTTGCACGTTAGGATTGTAATTTTTGATGTTCTTACATTCAGGGGAGTTTGGTTGTCTGTGTAGACTTGACCTTCACCACGACACCCGAGGCTGTGCTCAGTACCCCTGAGGCAAGGTGGGTCGTAGGGGTGGCCTCACCGCGCTGTCTTGATTTCTGGCACGGATGTGACATCTCTGAAGTGTCGTTCCCCCCAGCCCCTGCCAACGTAGTGTGTTTCTCTCGATTTAAAGTTACCTTGGACTTAGGATGTCGGGCAGGTAAACCCAGACAGAACTCAGCTGAAGTTGTAAAGCATGGTTCTTGGGTTGGAAGTCATGTGGCTTCACGGAGACAGTGCTTCTCCCCTGAGCTGGGTCCCCCTGAATAAACTTGCTCCCGTTCCTGTCCAGTTGCGTGTGGTCTGCCTTTTCATGCAAATAGTGGCTTTGCGGGGTGGGGACAGCATCCAGCCATTTAGAACCCATTGACCAAGCTAGTCTCCCAGAGAGGAGTGAAGACCTGGGGGTGTTCTTGGGGAACCCCACTGTCTCCCAGAGGAGTGAAGACTTGGGGGACCCTGGCATCTTCTGAGCAGCTGAGCTGACTCCCAGCCATGCTCCTCAGTGGCTGTCCGGCCCGTGGGGCTCAGCGCCTGCAGCCCCCTGTCCACAGGGCTTGCTTCCAGAAGTGCCAACCACCCAAGACCAGCCCCACCATCAAGGCTGCTGTTGACAAAGTTGTGAAATGGTTTCATCCCATGTAATGTTTTATTTCATTTAATTTGATTTATATTGTTTTCATTATAGTTATCTTTGTGGTGGGAGTTTGAACCTAACCTAAATTTCAGGTAACAGGCATTCTGTTCTGAGGGCCTGAGGAGGCGAGCACTGAAATCAGCCTGCAGAGTGGAGGCTGTCTGTCCCTGCTAAGGGTGGGCGACTGCATGACGTGACCAGAGCCCTGCTACGACGGGAGAGGCGTCAGGAGGGGCAGCTGGGTCGCAGCAGGGCTTGGGCCAAGCCCAGCGTGTCCAGTCCTCCCAACGAGCTGGTGGGGGTCACTGCTGAGGCCGTGGGAGGTCCCAGGCTTCCAGCTGGTGAGGTCGGTGCGCTGAGCTGTGGGTGTGCACTTGGTGCCGAAGGCAGTTCAGGCCGAGTCTGGGGCTTTGTACTGGATGGCAGTTGTCCGGAGCGCGTCCAGAGCTGCGCAGGCGCACTAAGGAGACCCTGGAAGTGTAGCTGACATGCCTCGGGGCAGGAACCGGAGGGGACTTGTGTAGTGTGTGTCCGAAGCTTCATGCTTTGTCCACCAGATTCTGGCATGAACAGGACCTTTACAGGAAGTAGTCAACCCCCGGAGGCTTGGCAGTTACTCCCTAAGAGGACTAGAGGTGGCCCCTCTTACTGCCCTCCCACCCCCGCCTCACAGCCTGTCGTTCAGCCTGTAGTTTGGGTTCAAGCTTGTCATTTTAACCACGGGACAGGGACGCAGCCTAACGGTATACGTGGAGTGTTGGCACCGTTACATGTAAGGTATTTTAAACTTGTGAGAACTTAGTGATAAAAGAAATCTCCTGGTGGTAACAGTGTGACTCTGTCAGTCTCCCTGTACCTGTCAAATTCAGGAGAACGTTGGAATGAAACCGTGCGGCTACGTTGCTTGTGCTGAACTGCTTTTTTAAAATAGTTTTTAAATTCATTTTTGGCTGTGCTAGGACTCCGTTGCTGCGAGGGCTTCCCTTAATCGTGTGGAGCAGGGGTTCCTCTTCGTGCGGGTGCGGGCTTCTCATCGCGGGGCACAGGCTCCAGGTGTGCGGGCTTCAGGAGTTTTGGGGCACGGGTTTAGTTGCCCCTCTTTACCACTGGGCCACCAGGGAAGCCCCTGAATTGGTTTTTAAAGCAACTGACTACTTTAAAAATAACACTTCATTGAGATTCACATACTATAAAAGTCACTGTTTTAAAAGTGTGCAGCCGAGTGTATTGATGGTATATTAACAGATTATTAGTTGTCAGTATGTTAACAGAGTTATTTGGTTGTTATTTACTGTAGTAACGGGGTTGTGCAGCCATAAGCACCATCAGTTTTCAGAGCATTTTCTTCACTCCAGAAAGGAGCCCTGTTTGTGCGGGTTTACCTGCGGCGGCTGTTCCGTGCGTGGCGTCCCGCAGCCTGCGGTCTCGCTGTGTCTCGGCGTGCCCCTCCTTGGCCTAGTGCAGTGTTTCTGAGGGCCGTCCGCGTCGTGCCAGGTGTCGGTGTGTCTTTACTTCTTTTTATCACTGAATCGTAAGTCGCTGTATGGACAGATCGCATTGTGTCTACCTGTTTAGCAGTTGATGGACACTGGGGTTGTCTCTACCTTTTGTCTGTTGTAAATATAATGCTGTAAACACTCACAGGTGTTTGTGTGGACATGTTCTTGAGTCTCTTGAGTATATATCTAGGAATGGAGTTGTTGGGTCATAAAACTCTAACCATTTTATAAACTGCCAGATGGTTTTCCAAAGCAATTGAACCATTTTATATTCCCACCAGCAGGTATAAGGATTCCTTTTTCTTCACATCATCACCAGCAAAAAAGCAATTATTTGACCTTTTTAAGTCAGTTTTTAAAATGGAGGTATAATGAGGTACAATATTATGTAAGTTTTAGGCATACAACAGTGATTCATAATATTTGAAGGTTATAGTCCATTTAGAGTTGTTATAAGATACTGACTATATTTGTATTAAATATGTTTGTAACTTATTTTGTATACTGAAGTTTGTACCTCTAAATTCACTACTCTAGTCTCACCCCTCCGCCTCCCGTCTCCCCACTGATAACCACGAGTTTGTTCTTTATATCTGAGTCTCTTCCTTTTTTGTTGTTTACTAGTCTCCTTTATTTTTTAGATTCCACGTGTGATACCATACAGTATTTGTCTTTCTCTGACTTTGCTCGGCATGATACCCTCCAAGTCCATGCATGTTGGCATGATTATCTGCAAACGGCATTATTTCCTTTTTTTTTTTAAATGGAAGTATTCCTTTGTGCGTGTGTACCAGAACTTCTTTACCCGTCCATCTGTGATGGGCATTTAGGTTGCTTCCAGTTTCTGGCTGTTGTAAATAGTGCTGCTGTGAACATCGGGGTGCATGTATCTTTCCTAATCAGTGTTTTCATTTGCTTTGAATATATGCCCACAAGTAGAATCGCTGGGTCACGTGGTGGTTTTTAATCTGAGAAGCCTCCGTTTCTCAGATCCGTAGTTCTCCGTAGTGGCTGCAGCAGTTCACGTCCCCACCAGTGCTGCGGGACAGTGCTCTTTGTCCCGCATCCTCTCCAGCGTGTGCTGTTTGTAGTCTTTTTGGTGATGGCCATTCTGACAGGTGTGAGGGGCGTCTCACTGCGATTTTAATCTGCGTTTCACTGATAATTAACGATGCTGAACATCTACTAATGTGTAGTTGACCATCTGTATGTTTCATTTATAAAAAATTTCTATTCAGGTCTTCTCCCCGTTTTTAAATTGGGTGGTTTGGTATGGCAAAACCAGTACAATATTGTAAAGTAATTAGCCTCCAATTAAAATTAAAAAAAATTAAATAAATTGGGTGGTTTGTTTTTTTGATGTCAAGTTGTATGAACTGTTTATACATTTTGCATAATAACCCCTTATCAGTCATATAATTTGCAGATATTTTCTCCTATTCAGTAGCTTGTCTTTTTGTTGATGGTATCCTTTGCTTTGCAATTTTTAAATTTAATTAGGTCTTATTTGTTTGTGTTTGCTTTTATTTCCTTTGCTTTAGAGACATAAAAAAATATTGCTGCAATTTAGGTTAAAGAATATTCTATCTATATTTTCGTTTAGTTTAATGGTTTCTGGTCTTACATTTAGGTCTTTAATCCATTATTTTAAAATGAAAGTGAAGGAGATCAGCCCTGGGATTTCTTTGGAAGGAATGATGCTAAAGCTGAAACTCCAGTACTTTGGCCACCTCATGCAAAGAGTTGACTCATTGGAAAAGACCCTGATGCTGGGAGGGATTGGGGGCAGGAGGAGAAGGGGACGACAGAGGATGAGATGGCTGGATGGCATCACTGACTGGATGGACGTGAGTCTGGGTGAACTCTGGGAGTTAGTGACGGACAGGGAGGCCTGGCATGCTGCGATTCATGGGGTCGCAGAGTCGGACACGACTGAGCGACTGAACTGAACTGATAGTTGATTTACAGTGTTGTGTTAGTTTCAAGTGTACATCAAAGTAATTCAGTTGTGTGTGTATATATATGTGTATATCCATACATATATGTTGCTAACCTTTTCAGATTCTTTTCCGTAAGAGGTTATTAAAAGATACTGGATGTAGTTACCCGTACTATAAGTCATTTAAAAAAAATCTATTTTACATACAGCAGTGTTTGTTAATCCCAAATTCCTAATTTATACCCCCTTTGGTAACCAAGTTTGTTTTCTATGTCTCTGAGTCTGTTTTTGTTTTGTAAATGAGTTCATTTGTATTTTTTTTTAGAGTCTACATAAAAGTAATGTATTTGTCTTTCTCTGACTTATCTCACTTCCCATGATAAACTCTAGGTCCTTCCATGTTGCTGCAAATGGCATTATTTCATTGTTTTTATGGCTGAATGATATTCTGTTGTTTACATGTATTGCCGCCTCTTTATCCATTCATCTGTTGATGGGCATTTAGGTTGCGTCCATATCTTGGCAGCTTAAGTCGCGCTGCTGTGCACACTGGGGTGTGTTACCTTTCTGAATTAGCGTTTTTGTCTTTGCAGATGCATGCCCAGGAGTGTGACTGCAGGACTCTATGACATCTGTCATGCTGTCCTCAGTGGCGGCTGCACCAATTTACGTTCCCACCGACAATGTAGGAAGGTTCTCTTTTTTCCACACCATCTCCAATAGGCCCTTATTCCATTTTGAGTTGATTGTTGTGTGAGGTGTGAGGAAATGTCCCGGTTTCTTTCTTGTGCATGAGGCTGCCATTTCCCAGCAACCATCTGACTTTACCGTCACCAGCCTGTTGGGCGTGACGTGCTGCCTTCTTGGGGTTTTACCTTGTATTTCCTGAAGGACTGGTAACGTTGAGTTCTGTTCATGTAATTTTTTCACCTTTTATATAGTCTTTGGAGAAATGTCTATTCAAATCCTTGACCCATTAAAAAAAAGTTGTGTTGCCTGTTTATTGTTGGCATTGTGAGAGTCTTTGCATATTCTGTATGCTGGCCCCTTACCAGAAGTGTGACTTGCAGGTGTCCCCTCCCACCTGTGGGCAGTCTGTTCACATTCTTGGTGGTATTGTTCACAGTGTGTGTTATTTATTTTGGTATGGTTCAGTTTATCTATTTTTACTTTTCCTGTTTGTGCTTTGGTGTCTTGACTAAGAAATCACTGCCCAGCCAGGGATCACGAATGGTTTGCTCTTTTCTCTGAAAGCCTTATATTCAGGTCTGTGAAGCACTGGAGTTAATTTTTGTATGTGCTGGAATATAGGGCAGCGGTCCCCAACCATTTTTGAACCCAGGACTGGTTTCGTGGAGGACAGTTTCTCCGTGGCACGGTGAGGTGTGGTCCAGGCGGTGGTTCGAGCCATGGGGTGCAGTAGGGGGAGCTTCGCTTGCTCTCCTGCCGCTCACCTCCTGCTGTGCAGCCAGGGACTGGGGAACCCTGAATTAGGGGGTTTGACTTCATTCTTTTGCCTGTGGGTAGCTGCATGTCCCAGCACTGTTTGCTGAAGAGGCTGTTTCCCCCCCACTGAATGGTCTTGTCATCTTTGTTGAAATCCATCTGCTGTTAATGTAGGGGCTTATTTCTGGACCCTTGGTTCTGTCCCATTATCTGTATGTCAGTCCTCATGCCGGTACCAACCGTCTTGATCCCGGAAGCCTTGCAGTTGTCCTGGGACCCAGTAGAGAGAATCCTCCGCTTCATTCGTCTTCCCCAGCATCGCTCTGGGCCGTTGTGCATTTCCTCAGGAACCTTGGGCCAGCTGATCAACTTGATGAAGGCAGCTGCGATTTGTAGGAGTTGCCTTGAATTGTAGGTGAAACTGGAGAGTACTGCTCTTCTAACAATATTGCATCTTCCAACTCATGAACAAGGGACACCTTTCCATTTATTTAAGTCTTTAAAATTTTTTTCAATAATGTTTCATAGTTTTCAGTATACAAGTCTTACACTTGAAAAAATGTATCCATTTCAGATTTTTAGTAGTGTAGAGCAGTCAGTTGGTTTTTGTATATGAGCTTTGGATCCTGCACGCTTGCTGAGCTCATTTTTAATGATTTTTTGGTGGATTCCTTCGATTTCCTGTACGTGGGTCCTGCCCTCTGCAGGTGGAGGTAGACTCCTCTCCTTCGGCACGGCCACCTCTCCTCCTCCTGAGCTCTGGCTGGTCTCCAGCGCAGTGGGCAGAGATGGCAAGAACACACATCCTTGTCTTGCTCCTGGGCACAGGGGAGCTTTCAGTCTTCCCGTCGAGTGTGATGGCAACTGGGTTTTTCCTAGCTGTCCTGAAATGTTGAGGGTGCGCTCTTCTGTGCCTCATTTGTTGAGTGTCTTTATCACTTTCCCAACTGCCAACTGATTTTTAAAATTGTACTTATATTGCTTTAAAATACAATGTGTGTTAAAGCTGAACATCGCTGTATTACATCAGTGTCCCAAAGCCATGTGTACATTTGTTTGACCAGAATAATTTTTTAAATGGGTAAAAAGACTATTGAAACATCTTGTCAACAGTTGAACCAGTGCTGGAAATGTTTGCATCTTAAGTTTACTTTGGTTACCTTTTACAGATACCACAGTTGATTTCTAATATTCAAACTTTAGTTAGTGTTTAGCTGAGTGAAAGTTTGGATCCCCACATTTTCACACATTTTATTCCAACAGCGCTAGTATTGCTGGGAGTCAGGGTGGGGGAGGCAGTTTCTTATTTTAAATTTATATAGCAGGTCACAGCCAGAACTTTAAAAATGCAGTGGGATAGAGACTTGAGAGTATGTCCCAGGAAGGGCACATTCTTTTGTGACGCAGGTTGTGGCTGGGTGTGCGTGCCTCCTAGCTCATAATGTAGGGTGCGTGTTTTTTTAAACGGAAAGGAAAGCTGCTGCAAATAAAGCTGCTAGAAGGGGGCAGGGGGGGGCAGTTAGTTCCTTCTTCTGGTTGGTATTTCTTTCCATCCTTTTGGCCCCTTGAAAGTTCCTATAACTGAGCCAGTGTGTCTTAATTAGATTATGGGTGTAAAATATTTTTAACTATTCACTGTGTGTGAACATGTGAAATCTGATTTTAAAATGTTGACAGCTCACCCAAAACTTAAAAAAATGGGTTTTGTAAAAGTTAAACCAAAACTCCATTATAAACCTCTAGGTTCCTGACCCAGATTCTGACTTTTGGCCTAAATGCTTGTTTTGCTTTGTGTCCTTCCGTTAAACAAAACCTCTGTTCACAGCATACAAAGGGTGATGCAAAAATAGTTTATTATGACATCGTTTATGTAAAGTTAGGTAATATTTACAGTAGAAATGATCAGCTACATCCATGGGAATCTAGCATGTCACACAAAGGAATAAATATTTTGACAAAGTAACACTTCAGTTTTAGCGAACACCTGATCAGAAATTTTGTTTTTAAAAAGGAGCCTCAAACTAAATGGTAAAAGTTTTGAATTGTCAGAGAGCAGCAAGCTGACCGGGCTCTTCTTTTCCTGGGGCCCCTGCTGCCCCCACGAGGGTTGGGCCTTCCAAGGGCGGGCTCTCGGGGTCTGAGTGCAGCCCTGTCTGATGAGCATTCTCTTTTAGCATCAGCACAGAGCGATGCAGGCTCGTTCTCTGAGCACGTGCCCCCTGAATGAACAGCCGGTGGGGGTAGGCATGGTTGCCGCCAGGGATCATCCACAGACGTGTCGCAGCGGCAGCCACTGTCTCCGTGTCCCCATTCTGTCTGGGGACTGCCTGGGCCCAGCAGTCAGGCACAGCATGTGTTGTCTAGAGTCTGGGTTGAGACAGTCACCCTGATGGAACTGTGTCTGTGAGGAAAATCTTTGAGGAACCTTATATTTTATAAATACTACTTAGGAAAACTCCTATCACTTAACTGGTTTTGAATCCTAACAGTCAGTAGATAACGTTGTTACTAAGGTTAAATCCTAAAATCAATTGGCTGTGATACAAACATAAACAAGAATGAGTTTTGTGTTCTTTGTACTCTGTTCCCAACTTCCTATGAAATAAAACGCAGACGTGTGTTGCGGCTCGCTGTGGAGAGGTAAGGGTGGGCGGCAGGGACATCTGGCGGACAGGCAGCATGGCAGGAGGCTCAGCCCCGGGCCCGCGGGTCCGTGTGGTGGAGGGGCGGCAGTGTGAAGCCGCCACGCGAGGCCCAGAGCGCGTGGCCTCCACGCAGCCGCAGTGCCGACAGACCCTGAGGCAGCGGCTGCCGGCGCGGCCTGCCGTGCACAGCCTGGGCAGAGAGGCGCTCCTGCACCCTCTTGGGTGCAGTCTTGGTTTTCCCTCAAGACTTTGAGTGACTTTCCCAAGAACGAGGAACAGGTATTACTGAGACCTTTCAGGAAGAAACAGAACCACCTATTAAATGACTCAGGCTTTATAAAAGGTAGGTCAGTCAGTAAAAATGTTTCCTTGTCATGTTGGTTGGAACTGTGTCGTACCCAAGCTGTTTCTTCTTGTCTTAAAAAGCGGTGCTTGTATAAGGAAAAAACCCACCCACACAGAAATCCATTGCAGTGACCCCGAGCCCTGTGGACACCGCTTGCTCTGCACGTCCCACTTCTGCACACAGAGGAGCAGGGAGCCGCCTGAGGGGCCTGGAGGGGCGGGCACTGTGTGTCCGGGCCACCGTGTGCTCAGGGAAGGGCAGGCCTTCCCTTTACAGAGGAACTTGCTGCTCTCGAGAGACTGAGAGTTCGCTTCCCTCCTGGGTTTCCGTCCCGTCTTCTATCAGGGTACCGAAATGCGTGGTTTCAAGGCCTCCCCTCGGGCTGTGGAGGGTAGAGCCTGGCGACAGTGTGGACGTGTGAAGACAGAAGGGCAGCCCCGCGCCGCCAGAGGACGGCAGGCCCGCTGCAGGAGTGTCCCAGGCGCCCTGTGCTCGGGGCCGCTGGGCGGGCGCAGCGAGGTGGCGGCGGTCCCTTCGCAGGACAGTGGCCCTGTGGGTGTCGGCCTCGGCTCGCTCAGGCAGACCCTGAGGATCACAAGTGCGCGTTCATACAAACTGCTGCTCCCGCTCTTCGTGGGTCTGGATGCTGCGAGTGACAGGCTCCACGTCTCTGGCCGGGGGCTGGGCCTTCCTGCGTTCTCTTCCTCCCACCTGCTGAGCCTCAGCTCGGCCTCCACCGGTCTCCCCAGCATGGCCATCGCTTCCCCCCACAAAGCCACACTGGTTCTGACGCCCAATGGCACAAGCCCGAGTGTCGCACTGCAGCCAGCATGGTCACCAGAACGCTGGCTTTCAGCCCTGCCGGTGGCTGGCGGAATGCACGACCGGAGGAGGCACGAACCTGGCACTTGTGCTGAAGGTGTGCAGGCACACAGCGGTCAGGTGACACCACACTGTCCGGCTGTCCCCTAGGCAGGTGTGGCGGCTCAGATGCAAGTGCCTGCAGATCCCCAGGGAAGGAGTGAATGTTTATAGGAAGAGTAGACGCAGTGGTCTCCTCCTATCCTTGGGGACATGGGGACGCTCTCCCTGTGGGGTCAGGGCTGGAGCTCCCTGGGCTTGGGGTCACCCGTGCCTCCCTGTCCACAGCCCCCCAGGCACCCTTTCTCTGCCAGCACAGAGACCACCTCCAAGGCTGCCCCGCACTTGTGCTCTTTCCTCCTCTGCAGTCGTGGCGGGCCCCCGTCGAGCTGGGGTCTGCTGACCCCCGTCAAAGAGCTGGGGTGCCTGTAGGGGGTGTGCCAAGGACACTGCAGAGCAGGGACCCGTGTCCAGCCTGCTTCCTCCAGCCATGCACAGCCCTCACCTTAAGTTGATGGCCAGCACTGCCCGGGGCAGAGGGTGGGTGTTTGGGGAGCCCCTGTGGCCCAAGCTTCTGCAGTGTGGCTCCTGGCCGCCTCCAGAGAGGCAAGCCCTGCCACCTTGGGTGCGGGGGCCCCTGTGGAGTGCTAGGTCAGACCCCAGGTTGACTGATGGAGACACGGGGCTAGAAGCTCCTTTGCCCGGATGAGTGGCAGCATGTGGCCCACAGGCAGACAGAGCAGCTCCGTGCAGACCCTGCACCCTGGAAGGAGGCAGCGGTGGCACAGTCTCAGTGCCCAGAGGGCCCGGGCCCCGCCCCCGCCCCCGCCCCCGCCAGACCCTCGGCGCTGTCACCCACACAGGCGGCTCTGAGACGTGCTGGTGTAGGGGGTGTCTGATGAGCAGGGTTAAGGAACTTTTGCAAGCATGGACCAACAGCAGCGATACAGTGGCCAGCACAGGATCAGGAACAGGGAAGGCCCTGCAGCCGGGTGCTCTGAGCTGTCGCAGCAAGAAGGTGGGCAGGGCTGCGTGCTCTACACCCCCGGGCCTCTGCCCTGCCTTCAGGGACACCCCACGTGGCCTCATGGTTCATCTAGAAACTGCACAACGATGTGTACGTTTTCACCCCCAAAGTACCTGCGTACCCCAAGACTGTGGCCCTCACCCAAGTGCCGACCAGATGCCGCGCAGGCTCCCCCTGGGGCTGTGTCCCTGCTCCCGTCCACACAGGATTAGTTCCTATGGAGTGCTGGACGATGCCTGGTGGCAGCCACTGAGAACACAGAAGCGCGGGTGCAGCCCAGCATGGGTGCCCCGGTGCCCTGGGCCTCAGCTCAAGTGAGCACACGTGCCAACGGCTGGTTTCCATCTAGCTCCAACATCCTCTCTGCCTTCTTGACATAACAGGGTCTCCGGTCAACCTTCCCCAAAGCAAGAGGGGGCTTCTTTCCAGAAAGGTTGAGGGGTGAGCGAGCTTCCTCCTGCAGTGACACTGAGGAAACGTGCTGTCACTGTGAGTCCAGTCTGGAACCCAGGCTGCAGGGCAGTGTCCACCTCATGTGAAAAAAGTAGGGTTCCTGGTGACCAAGAGAGAATGAGCATAGGAAGGAATGAGAGGGGCCGGGTTTTGTGCAAGATTTAATAAAAAACAGACAAAAATAGGAGTGGCTGCTTTCAGCATTTCCCAGGCTGTGAAGGGTTTACCATGGCGGTCTGGGGTGCGGCTCTAAGCGGTGTCAGTGGATGTGTAAGAGCTGCTGCCCTCGCCCCAAGCCCACGGGGCAGGTGCAGGCTCAGCCCCACCCTGGGCTTCCAGGGCCTCCCTGGGCTACGAGCTGTCAGCACGGGACCCACAGCACAGCCTTGTGGCCCCTCCTGCCCCACCTGCACGTGGGGTGAGACAAAGCTAGCTTATCCCAGGCTGCTGGGCCGTAATACTGACAGAGAGCCAGGGCAAGGCGGGGCAGGTTGCAGAAACCAGGGAAAGCTTGGATGAAGACCACAGGGAGTGGAGCGAGCCACCCACAGGCCAGTCTCTCATGCATCCAACCACAGTCAACGCAGACGACACCAAGAACAAGGACGACAATAAAAAAAGAGGTGGACAGGAGTGGCACGGGGGCTGTGGCCAGGAGGTGTGTCCAAGCTGCACGGGGGCAACTAGTCGCGCTCCAGGTCCCGGGACTCAAAGAGCTTCAGGCGATCTTGCACCGTCAGGCCTTCCTTCAGACTCTGGTGGAGAAACAGACAGGCTGTTGGCCTCAGCCCTGCATGGCGCAGGCGGCCGGTGGTGAGGCACGGCGCGGGGCCCCAGGGGGTTAGTGGGTGTGCGAGGAGGGTCACGGCCCCCGAGGAAGTGGTGTTACTGGACGAGAAAGAAAAAGTCAGAAACAAGACCGATGCTGAGCTTAGGGCTCTGTCAACAAGCAAGGATGAGACCAGTGGCGCTGCAGAGAAGACCCTGCGGAGAACAAGGAGGCACCTTCTGTGCCCATGTCTGGCCCCGGGAGGCCCCGAGCATGCTCCAGGATGGACAGCCTCCCCGCTCCCGGGCCTCACGGGCCCTGCTGGTTTCTCTTGGGGCTTGGGGACATGGAGGCCATTCCTGAGCCTTTCAGGACGGAAGCCTGCCCGTGTGCGTGTGCACCTTGGTAAAGGTGAAGGACGTGCAGACCCTCGTGGCACGTGCAGGCTTCCCTGAGCATGAGGCAGGTCTGGGTCCGCTTTCCCTGGGGCCCCAGCTACACCCAGGACAGTGCTGCTCGCCTGTTTTTTAATTCTGCCGCCACCGAGTCAGGAAGGGGATAAGCCCACGTCTCACTGACACGCGCTTTAATGTGCACGAGGGCCTCACGTGCTCTCGAGACTCTGCTCCCAAGCATGCCTGCTTCAGGTCAGTGCCACAGCACCCAGTTTCACCCAGGGGCTGGCCCTGGCACCTGCCACCCACACAGTTTTAGCTGGGACCTTCCTTTTCCCTAAGTGGCAGCAGACCGCCAACTACCCAGACCCGAGGACAGAGGCCTCCGAGCCCTGTCACAGGCTGGGAGGGGCCAGTTGCTGCCCACCCAGCACCTCTGTGACTCCACGTGCAGCCGCCCAGACGGGGCTCCCCCCAAGGAGCCTGGACATGTCCCGTCTGCTTTCAGTCCCAGAAAAGCCCGGCTGTTCTTAAGACGAGGAGCTGCTGACCCAGCGGGGCCAAGCCCTCCCGTCCCTGAGGGAGGCAGGTACAGAGAGCGCCCACAGGAAAGGCAGACATCCACAGAGCAGACCCTGGTTCAGAAAGCCCCAGGGACACGGTTAGCTTCTGGGTGACTTAATTCCTGTCTCCCCGCCGGGGGTGGGGGTGTTACAAACACATCAGGACAGAGGGCCACACGGGACCTGTGTGGCTGGCTGGCTGGCTGTTGACAGCACGTCATAGGCCCAGTGCCATGGCCAGTGGTGTCCCTGAGGAAGACAGCAAGGGCCCAGCTTGTCCCTGGGCCAGCAAGAACCCTGTTCTTATGTCGAAAACTTGCCAAGCCAAACCTACTCCAACGTGACTCTAGGGAACCCTGTCCCTGAGCTTCCCCCAACTCACTTGGTCCAGCCTTGCCGAGAGCCCCAGACAGACCTGCCCTCGCTTCCTGCCGTTGCCTTCACCAGCGAGCAAGGCCTTCCCAGCACACCTCTGCAGAGGCCTTGTGAACAGAGATCTGGCCCTTTGTCCAGAGCCCAAACTCCTTTTCTTGCTGTACTACTTTTAGGATCTTAGTTCCCGACCAGGGACTGAACCTGAGTCCTGGCACTGAGAGTGCCAAGTCCTAACCACTGGATTGCTGGGCAAGTCCTGCAAAGTACTTTATTTCCCCTGGCATGTAGTCCACCTGAGGAGGCGGGCTCACTGGATCAAGGCTTCCCTGAGGGGCCTGTTGTTTACAGGCACCGGCAGAAGGCCCACAGCACCCACGGTGAACCTGTAGCAAAGACAGGCCAGCCTCAGACAAGGAAGTAAGACTCGTCAATAAGAAAACCAGAAACCAAAGAAGCAGCCTGGGTTTGCTGAACAGAACTGCTTCCACATTTTAAAAAAAAAGCCCCAACTAAGATTCTGACCATGAACCACATCTGGTGGGAAGCGGCTCAGGACTATAAGGAACAGAGTGGGCTGAGGACAGACCGCTGGGCTCAGCTCCTCCCGAGGCGGCCCCTGCAGCCTGGCAAGCTGGCACCTGCTGTCTGGCCCCGAGGCCCCATCAGCATCCCCGCTGCCCTCAGCTTCCTCACCGGGGCATCAACAAGCTCAGCTCAGCCGAGCTGGTGAACCCACTCAGGAGTGACTCGGGCCCTGGACACCCAGCCCTGTGGGAGCCAGGAGTGAACAGGCACAGTGTTGGAGTCAGGCAGCCAGTGCTCAGCCCGTGCCTCCTGTCCTCTGAGGTGCCTGGGTCCTCCGGGCTGGAAAACGCTCAGCCCCTAGTGCCTGTGGTCCCCGTGCTCTGCTGAGCATCTGCCAAGCTACAGGCATGAGGCATCAGCCCCCTTGGCCTGTCAATCCTGGGGGTGGGGAGTGGGAACTACAGCGATGGGAGGTTCTTGTCAAGTTTGCCTCCTGACAGAGGGAAGAGGTGTCCCAAGAGAACGTAAGCACACACCATTCAACACGCGGGATGAAGGGCTGACAATGCCTGTGCCCCCCAGGATGTGGCTCTGGGCAGCCCACCAGGCTGGGGGAGCACCCCTCTGTTAAGAGGTTACAGTTAACTTCCCGGAAGAAGTTAAGAAACTTCACATGGATCCTGTCTGTGCTGCTGAGCAGGAGGAACAAGAATGACGGGAAAACGAGCTCCTGTGGAGGAGTGAGCAGTGCATGCAGGCAGCGCTCCTCGCGGGCAGCAGGCGAGTGGCGTGAGAGGAGGTTTACCTACACGACAGGGGGGCCGGGAAGCGGGTCGTTTCAGTTATCCCATGAGACCTGCTCAATTACGGACTGTCAGGGGAAGAGCAAAAACAAGACACACACACAGTAAATCCTAAGTGCAACAAGCTGGGCACCCCACCCTCCGCCCACCTTCCCGAGGGGTGCGCAGGGGGCAGGGGCCCATGTGGAGGAAATTGAGCGGACGGCGTCAGTGTGAACTGCAGACGTTCGAGGCGCGGTCCAGATGGCAGGACGGCCCCCGGGAGCCCTGCCGTCACCGAGGAAACAGTCCTGCTGCTGTGCAAGGGGCACTTGGCCTGAAGCCCCAGCACCGACCCAGTGGGATGTGCATGACTTGAGGCACCCTGGGGACCCTCCGTGCAGCCCCTGGTGGGCTCTGCACACCCAGGGAAGACCCCCAGACTCACCTTGGACCTGAGGCCTCTGAGCTGCCGGCCGACACATGACCTGTCTGTCTTCAGGAAATCGGGGTTGCTCTTGGACTTCATGATGTCTGAGAAGATGAAGAGGGCACACGGTGCTAGTTTTGTAAAACCCCCAGAACACACAAGTCTGAGGGCTTCCCAGCTTAGCATCGTCACCCACGTGACATCTCCATCACAAACCAGGGGAACGCCAAGCCCATAACCGTAAGTCATAAGATCCTCAGAACAAGGCACAGGGAGGCGTGGAGGATGACTGCGGCCCCAGGCTGGCTGCGGCCCCGCTGCTGCTGGGCCCCTGCTGCCTGCCCTCCCAAGATCCCGGGCTCTAGCTTTCTGTACTGAAGGCTCGCTCCCCGTCTCCTGTGAAGAGCTGCGTGGTGACTAGTGGGCCAGCCCCGCGACTGTGGAAGCTGAGCCAGCTCTGTGCTCCTGTGTGAAGTGCCAGGTCACAGGATGCGTGCGCTTCTGGGTAACCCAAGTCCTCTGGCCCCCAGACTCCTCTGAAGCAGCTGGTGTTACACCTGAGCTGAACTTTGCTGCCTGTGGCCTGCCTGCTTTGGGAGTCCGTCAGGAAAACGAGAAACATGGCCTGCTGTCGTGAACATGTGTACTGAAGAGTGACTGTCCCTTGTGAGCTGGCACCCGCCACGCCCTGCCCATGCAGCCAGGGAGAGAGTCTGACACAGAGAGGGCTCCTCTGCTGGATCAAGGGCCAGCAGCCCGACCACCCAATTTCGAGAGAGAGAATCCAGAGCTGCAGGACTCACCATATCCGGACACAGGTGGGTTCTCCGGGGACTTCTCACCCAGTGCTTCCGTGGCGGCTTTCAGCTGCTCCTTCAACCTGCTGACGTCGCAGTCGGCCTTCGCCCTCACGATGCTGAGCTCTGTGTAGATGTCTTTGTACTTGTCACTGGCGTACTTCTTATCCTTGGGGACAAAAGGACAGCAGAGAGTGGTTACAGACAGGCTGGACTAGGGATGCCTCCAGAAGCAGAGGAAGCAGGTTGACCACACCTTGCGGAGGCAGAAACCAGACACAAAGTACAACAGGCATGGCAGGGCCCCGGCTCTGGGCAGGCTGGTGCTGCCTTGACCCTGAGAGCACCTCTGTGCTTCAGGCTGGAAACCCCGGTCTTGGCCACCCCAAGTGAGTCCGCCTCCAGGAGCACCCGCAGGAAATGGCCGTGTGCTGGGGCCCTGGGCCCCGCCAGGCGGGGGCAGGACTGCCCTCCCTCATGTCCGCTGCCCCGCCCGAGGGCCAGCATCCAGAACACTCCTGACAGTGAACGCACTTGAGCCTGTGTGTGTGATCTCGACCCACGTGGCCCCACCCTCCAGGCCCTCATGGGACGTGCATTACCCGCAAAGCTGTCTGTAACTCGTCCTTGAGGGAGCTGATCTCCTGTTTCAGGTACTGAATTTCTGATTCCTTGACCCTTAACAAGACCTAGAGAGAGAAATGAGGGAGCTGCAGTGTCACGCAGCTGCTCAGTGTTCCGTTTTGGAGGTCAGCACTTGTGATGTGGTGGAAACCAGGGAGAGGGGCAAGGGAGTGAGGGTGGGTTAAATGTAAAGGTCCCTGGGGCCTCGAGAGGTCCCATGCTGTCTGGCTAACTGTTCTCTGTGTCCTGGCGTGACTTGGGTTTTCCCATAAGCTGGGGCCACCCCTGGTCCCACGTGCGACTCGTGTGCCGCAAGCTGGTGAAGGGCCTGGCTCCGAGCCATACCTCTAACTCGTAGGCGTCCTTGCCCTGTGTGAGGGGCGAACCAGCGGCCTCGCCACCGGCGTCCCCAGTCAGCAGTGTCCGTAGCCGTGAGATTTCTGCAGCCAGGCGGTTGTTCAGCTCCTGGAGACAGCGACACAACCACAGGCTGCTCTGAGAGCGGCCTAGGGCTGCGGTCACGGCGCAGCCGGGCGTCGGAGCGAGCGCGTGAGCTGTGACACCTGTGCGGAAGCCGTGTGCACGGGCCAGAGGTTTCCACAGCCCCGGCAGGAGCTGCGCTCCCAGCCCCGTCACCGCAGCCGGCGCTGAGCAGCTCCGTGTCCCCGTCTCTGCAGGATTGGGGCCTTTCGCTGCCCTCAGCCCTTACTTCGTGTTCCTTCTCTCCAGCTGACAGGTGGTCACCTTGGGCGACTGCAGTGACCAGGCGAACAGCTGCGGGCCCCAGGGTCTCGAGCCGGGGGCCAGGCTGACAGGCCTGTCTGCTCGGTGCCTTGGGAGGATGAGTGGTCCAGTGCCCACAGAGCAGCTGTCTTCAGACTAGACCTACCTGGAGCTGTTCCATCAGCAAATATTTTAAGTGTGCCCCAGTTTTCTAAGCAGCAGGCATGTTTTAAGAGAATAATCTGACAAAATCCCATGTGAGCACTGTATGGTCTTGACTGGGAGGTGTTTAAACACAGTCCCAGCCTTGGGGATGAAGCCCTGGGCCCCAACCACACAGTGACGAGAAACAGAGCCCTAGGCTAGCAGCCAGCAGCAGCGGTGACTTCTGCCCACACCCTGGTGAAGCCGGACATCGGGTGGTGCCTGCAGAGCAGGGCCCCGTGAGGCTCACCTGGTTGTGGGCATTGAGCTCCTGGTTCTCACGCTGGCACTGCCGTAGGGCCTGTCGCTCGGCCTCCAGAGCCTGGGCCAGGTGGGCGTTCTCCAGGCACTTCTGCGAGTACTGCTCTGAGAGGACCTCCAGCTCACGCTGCACGGACTGCAGCTCCTCCCTGGGGAGAGGGCACCGCTCACTCCTCTGGCCACGCCCTGGGCCCAGTATCCCCTTCACGAACTCAAGGGACAATGGGACACCACCAGGCCAGGCAGCCACGAGAGCCCCGTGCCCCGTCACAGCTGCAGGTGTGTGCCCAGCCTAGTGGCTCCGTCCATCCCGCAGTAGTCTGAACTCTCCTGGGGTTCGGGGTTGGGAGAGCCTCACCCTCACACCCAAAACGCGCTCTTTCAGAGGTGCAGAGGTCAGAACTGGGCCATTTCTGGCCCTGGCTGACAGCCTACACCAGCTCTACGCAGATGTGGAAAACCAAGGCCGAGAGGCTACAGACCCCCTCCAGCTGAGGTGAGCTGCTGCCGCCGCCCACCCACCTCTGCCGTGAATGCGGCCCCCCTGAAGGCGGCTCTGCATGGCCTGCGGTGGCCGAGGGGAAAGCTCCCAGGGGTGCTGGTTCCCCTGACGGCAGAGCTCAACAGCAGCTGTGGGGTGGACACGCCTCCCCCTGCTGCCTCGGCAGACAGCACTGCAGTGAGTGCTGTTTGAAGACGTGGGGGTTGTGGCCGCATCTGCACTCCCACCCCCCAGCTTTTGAAGCAGCGGCAGCTGACGGAGAGAAGGGATCCAGGGCTCTCCCAGGTGGGTCCTTAAGATATGACTGTGTAAGACCTCTTCTGCTGCATCTTACTCTCTCTGTTTTACTGATTGGCTTCTGTTCAGCTCAGTAATGGGACCACTTGGGCCGTGAGAGCAGTGCTGGGCCAGCCAGGGTGGCGTGGGGCGCCTTGAACAGGAGGCTCCGAGTGGGCTCAGTGCCTTGGGCCTCCACCCACGCTGCCAGGACCCACGTCTCAGAGGCTTGTACAGAGACAGGCGGAAGGCACAGCCCGCCCAGCCAGCTGGCCCAACTCACAGGTACTGTCGCCGCAGGGCCTCAACGTCTGCGTTGACGCTGCTGATCTGGGACCGCTGGCTCTTCTCCAGCTCCCGCTCCATCTCCTCGCGGTGGGCGTTCTTCATGGCTTCGATAGCTGTGGACAGGATGTGGCCCTTAGTACTGAGCAGCTTGGGGCGAGACCAACAGGAAGGGGATATCCCGCACTGCTGAGGCTTGGCCTGTTGGCAGTTGGGCCAGGAAGATTCCCCGGGAACTCCCCGACAAAAGGGATCAGGTGGGGTTTGGTTTTAATATTAAATAAAAAAAAAAACTGATTCCGTAAATGTCCAATATAATATAGAACAAGCAGACTTTCGGGTTGGCCTGTCTTCTCTCTCGGTGCTAAGACCCAAAGCTGTTGTGGAACACAAAGGAGGGAGCGCCCGCCGAGACCCAGTGCTGGGTGCTGACTCTCCAGGCTCTGACGGACCAAGGCCCTGCAGAAGTGTCTGCTATCAGAGAAGCACCAGCAGAGGCTGACAAGACGAAGACAGCCCCTCCGGTGCACAGATGTGACTGGCTCGGGGCTGATGAGCTCCCGAAGGGCTCCTTAAGCCAGCCGTCCCCCTGGAGAAGTGTTAGAGCTGGTGCCCAGCTTGGGGAGAGTGACTCCCACCTGAGATGGTGGCTGCGGTCTCCTCAGCCAGGAGGCGGTCCTTCTCCTCCCGCAGTTTCTCCAGCTCCCGCTGGTGCTGCCTCTGCAGGTCCTCGATCTTCTTCTGGTGCGTCTCTTCCATGGCTGCAAACCCCCGCTCGCACGTGGCCTGAAAGGTGCACAAGGGGCTTTACCCACTTCCCTTCAGCTCCCTGAGCAAACTGTGACCGAGAGGACCACAGCCCCACCCTGCCTGGCCCCCGGGCGGGAAGCTGCTCTCTGGAGCAGAGCCCGGCACCAACTCACTCCCAGTTAGAAAAGGGTGTTCACCCGGTGAGTCCTGCCTGATTCCTGTGGTTGAGTTCCATTTCTCTGCAAAGAGCTGGTACTGTGGGCAGGAGGAGGCTGCCGTGGAATTAAAAACGGCCCAGCCAGGCCCTTTATGGAGTGACTGGCAGGTAGGCCTGACAGGACGACGACAGAGAGCATGGGCAGAGGCTGGCATGCCTGGTCTGAGTTAACCACTGACGTGCTCAGAACCGCCATACCCCGGGCGTTGGGCACAGTTGTGAACAGAGATGAGTCTTGGTCAGCTCTCAGGAGCTGAGAGACCCTGTGAATGACAGTGACCCAGAACATGGAGCTGGGGGCCCAGCCCTGCCACTGCCCAGCTGGCCACTCTGAGATGGTCACTGAACTTCTCAGGCATGCGCTGAAAGAATCAGATTAGGGTGTGGGACATTTCCTTTTCCTTGTGAAGGAGTACAAAGAGGGGTGCTAATCACCAGGCGCCTCTGCTCATCGCATCGAGGTCACGGAGGAACCGCTCACCGGCCTGGTCTGAGCCTTGCTCCAGCCTGGCTTGGTTTATGACCTGGATGTGGGCTTGGGGAGCTAAGAAGTGGTCCGACTACCCCACACACCCACTCTGTATCCCCCAGGCCTGGCGTATCAGGTTAGTCTCCTGCACGGGATGGGTGAGTGTGCCTGTGGCCGTCAGGGCTGGTCTGTGCAGCTCTTTTGTGGATGGAGGCACATTGGGACCTCTCTAAAAGAGAGGGCTTTGCTAAGTAAGGCACAGGAACCATGCTGCTCGGTTCTCTTTCAGAGCTGCGAGAATGTGGCCACGTCACCTCTGATGTAAATCTGGGGGATCTTCTTGTGCCCGGATTCAGGAAGGATACCAGGAACCCAGTCTGTGTCTGGGCACCTGTCTGACTCCCACAGGAGCAGACAGACCTGCTGTCCACCACTCACTGGGCATTCCTCCTCACAGTGGCTTCCAGATGGAGCCCCTGTCTCCTCTTTGCAGCTCTCACACCCCTGGACACCTGGAGACTCCCAGAGCTGCCCTCCCACATGCTTTGGTTCAGCATGGCCTCTCGGTCAACACACGGGGGAGGGTCTAAGTCATAGTTTGATGGGAATGTTTTAGAGTATTTCAAGATAAGGGTCAGAACTCTTCTTACAGAAACACTCAGGTACTTCCTTGGAGAGCATATGTTAATCTGTAAACACAATTCTAACTTTTAAGACAGTGAACCCTGGGGTCAATCGGTTCCTCAATGACTACTGTGCAGAGGTGCCAGAAAAGGCACCAGCTTGCAGCTATCAGGAGAGACTCCAGTCTCCCTCAAGTGACTGCTGTCAGCCCGGCACCCAGGAAAGCAGTTTGGTTGTAATTTCTATGTCTCAGAGGACCCAACGAGAACAGACTCAGGACAGAGAATGCTACCCAAATCCTCAGCCTGGCCTACATCCCCTCAGGGGCCCAGCATGCACCCACATCAGCACAGGGGCTTCTTCCCTCCTGACTTCAGGCTGACTGCGCAGACCCTGAGTGTCAGGGGAAGCAGCTGGGATGTTACTTTCAAACCCAGGCTGGTGTGCCCTGACCGCACGGGACCGTGCAGCACTTTCCATCAAACCTTGAAACCTCCTGGGATTCAGAATGGCTTTCAAAAGGTTTGGACTGAGTTGGGAAAAGGCAGTGCAAACAGCCTGGCAGGTGCCAAAGTGCCTGCTAATGCCCAAGTGCTTATCACAGCAGCACAGAGCCACCTCAGCACTGGACGTGGTGCCGGCTAGAGGAAGGGGAACATGTGAGGAACCTGGCATTTACTGCATTCGTGTGGTAAGAAGCCCAAGAGCAGGCAGCCCAAAGCCCAGGCAGCTCCACACAGCTGAATGCTCCAGGGCCGGGAACGTCACCTGGACAGGCCAGGGCCATGGCGTCCTGCCCACCAATGGGGGTGTGAAACAGGATGGATGTGTTAACCTTGTGGAGAAAAGAAGGCTGCATCTCCTTGAGAGAACCACCATTCCAGACAAGGCTCCCCACTGGATGCGGCCCCTGGGGAGGGTGGAGGTGGGAAGTGGCCCTTGACACTGTGTGGCAAACACCCCTGTCCTTTGACAAGCCCGGCTTTCCGCTCCCAGGACAGTTAGAAGGAGAGGAACCTTGCCAAGTCTAGGTCTGCATGGCCTGGAGGTGAGGGGGGCCCCCACCGGGCTCTGCTGCGACCCCCTACGCCCACAGGCGGTCGAGGGGGAACAGTGCCTTTGGAGCTGAGAACCCTGTCCCAGCTGCACCCCGACCACTCCGCGCTGAGACCTTGAGGCTCTCCAAGTCCCTCTGGCGCTCCTCCTGCAGGGAGGCTACACCGCCCGCCGGGTCCTGATGCTCCAGCTCCTCCCGCAGGACGTCCACTTGTGCCTCCAGCTCCCGGACGCGCTCCCTCAGCCGCGCCACGGACTCGGCCTCGCCCTCGCCCTCGGCCAGTGAGCCGCAAGGGGGGTGGCTCTGGTAGTGGCAAAGAGTCTCCTGCAGGCACCGCAAGGTCTGCGAGTAGTGCTCCTGCAGGGCCCGCAGCTCCTCCTCATGGATGGTCTGGAGCTCCCGGACCTTGAGCTGGAACCTGGCCTCCAGGGCCTGCACCTGCTCCACAGGCCGCCCCCCCAGGTCCTGCTCAGCCCTGGCCCCAGCTTCAGGCTGGCCCCAGACCCCGCCACATGCGGCCCGCAGCAGGCCCTCCACTGGGACCACCTCCTCCTTGGACTGCTCTGGTGGGGCAGCCAGGCTCGCGCAGTGCTCGCCATGCACCAACTCCAGATGCCTCTGCTGCTGGTCCAGCTGGGTGACCTTGGTCTGGAGCTCCACATTCTCCCTTTGGGTGAAGGCGATCTCGTCCAAGTACTCGCCCTTCTGCTTGCGGAGAAGCTCGGACTCCCCCTGCAGGGCTCCCAAGGCCTGCTCATGCCCCTGGTAGGGGGCCCCCTGGCCCAGCCAGGACTCTTTGTAGCCCCGGAGCTCATTCTCATACTCAAGCCGGATCCTGCAGGCTGCATAACACACCTGAGCCTGAAGAACTGCATCCTGAACTAATAAAGAAGAATACTGGCCAAGGCCTCCCAGACAAGCACGGCGCGAGAGATGCTGGGATGCCTGCAGGAGCTTCCGACAGTCCCCAAGTGCCTCCACAGAGGGAAGCGAGGTTAGGGAGGCAGAAATCTCCCCCAGGAGACTGGCCTTATCTTTAAGCTGCAGGGCAAGCTCCTCCTGAATAGCAGCTAAGACTCCAGAACTCTGGCTGGACAAGGGACAAGCCAGGGAGTCGGCTGGGCCCTGATGACTTGGTGCTTCTACCGGCGGGTGCCCGGCCCAGGACACCTGGTCACCGTCTCTGGTGCCCAGTGGAAGCTGCAGGGCTTCCGAGACCTGCTGCATCACCCTCTCAAAGGCAGGGGTCCGGTAGGCCCCGAGGACCTCCTGCAGCATGCACTTGTGCTGCTGCAGGGCCGCCTGTGTCCCCTGGAGGGTCTCCTGGACGCTCCGGAGCCTGCGGTGTAAGGACTCCCTCATCGAGCACGCGGCGAGACTGAGCTCAGCCCTGACCCATGTGGCATCCGCCAGGGCAGGGGCTGGGGCTGGCCGGGCACACGGCTGCCTGCCTCCCAAGGCGCTGGCTGCCTCTCCGCCCAGGTGCCGGCTCAGGGACTCGACCTGGCTCCAGAACTCTCCATCCACCAGCACCTTCTTGGCCCAGGCATCTGCTGGGGCCCCCGGACAGACCACAGCACTTTCAGACTCTAGCCGCCACCGATCTGACTGAGAGATCTCCAGGAAGACTTGCGACACGTCCGACGTTGTGTTCCGTAGCGAGTCTGCAATCTGGTCTATGAGGGCGGCTTCCAGAGCTATCTGCTCAGAGAGAAGCTGCAGCTGCTCCTGCTCGCTCAGTGTCAGCATGTGTGGCAACTGCTGGGATGGAGCCTTCTCCTCCTCCGAGAAGCCTGTTTCCCCCGTGGAAGCTGGCTGGGGACGCAGGGCCTGGACAGCACCCACGAGCAGGCTCTCCAGACCAGCCAAGGACCCCGCTCCTGCGTCCCCTGGCAGGGACCGCAGCTGTTCTCGACAGCTCTCCAGGCAAGCCAGGGCCTGGCTGTTCTTCACCTGGAAGTCGCTGAGCTCCCCGACATGGCTCTCGACCGCCTCCGCCCTGGCCTGTCTCTCCTGCTCCAGCTGGGCGGCCAGCGCGGTGACCTGGAGCAGGCTGGCTCGGAGCTGCTCGCAGAGCCGCGCCTCGGTGCTAGCCCATTGCTGGTGTAGCACAAGCAGCGCTTCCTGGCTCTGGCCCTGCTGGCTCTCCAGCCTTGCTGTCACGCCTTTGAGCTTCTCCTCGGTGACGTAGAGCTTGGTCTCCAGGGAGTGGATGATGGACAGGTAAGCGTCCGGGTCACTGGGCATGGGGAGTGAGCTGGGGGTAGCCTCCGATGACATACTTTCCTCCGAGGGTGAGCGCTCCTGACTGGTGTCTGAGGACACACTGCTGGCTCCGGTCTTCTCGCACCCGTCAGGGTGGGTGTACTTCTGACACTGGATCGTGGAGAATCGGATTCTTTGCCTTTTAATGCCAGGTGCTCCCTGGTCAGGTTTTGAGGACACTTCCGACCTCAGGGGCACTGTGTTCTCGTCTCTGCTGGGGCTGCTGTCCCCCAGCTCCTCCTCCCCTGGGGCCACGTCCTCCAGCCCCGAGCAGGGCAGGCCCGGAGGCATGACAGCAGTCTGGCACTGCAGGCCCACACGAGCAAGGCTGTCCTCAACATCCTCCAAAGACTCTGTGGCCACTCGCTGTTCGATCTCTCCCTCTGCCTGGAGTTTCCCGTCTGCCTCATCTAGGCTGCTCCCCAGGGTGGACGGCCCCAGCACAGCCTGCTGCAGGCCCCGCCCCTCCCTCTCCAGCGCCTTCTCGTGTGCGTCCTGCAGGCGCCGCAGCTCCTCCTCCTTCTCTTGGAGCCTCGTGTGTGCGCCCTGGAGCTGGCCGGCCACTCTCCTGAAGGAGTGCTCCAGGCTCTGGTAGTCAGCCTCCCTTCCCCTCAGCTTCTCCTGCAGTGCAGCTACATCCCCATCGGACAGGGTGACACGGCCCAGCAGCTCTTGGAAGCGCTGTTGCGTCAGGTCGCGCTCATCGCGCAGGCTCTGCACATGCTCGGCCAGCTTCTGGATGCTGGCCTCCTTCATCTCCAGCTGCTCCTCCAGCCGCTGCACTGCCTCGCTGCCCTCGGACCCGGGGCTCAGCTTCTCCTCCTGCAGCGCCTCCACCCGGTGCTCGTGCTCCTGCAGCCGCCCCTCGAAGGCGCGGGCCCTGTCCTCTGCTTCCGCCAGGCTCCGCAGTAGCTCCTGCTTCTCCCGCTCGCAGCTCCCCAGCAGCAGCTCATAGTTCCTCTGCAGTTTCTCCTCCATCAGCCTCTGGGCCCGCTCGCTGGCACCCAGCTGCTGGCTGAGGTCGGTGATGCGCTCCTGCAACTGCTGTACCTCCTTGTGCCGGTCCCGCTGCAGCGCCTGCTGCCGTTCCAGGTCCCGCAGCTCCTGAGTCCTCCCCAGCAGCAGGGCCTCTGCGCTCTGGAGCTTTCGCTCGCTGGTGCGCAGCTGGGCGCTGAGCGCGGCCTCGCTCTGCTGCCACTCCTCCAGCTGCTCTCGCACCTTGTCCTTCTCCAGCTTCAGCTCGCCCTGGAGCTTGGCCAGCGCCTGCTCCTTGATGGCAAGCTCGGCGGCAGCGTTGCCCAGCCGCACCTGGAGGCTCCGGATCTCGGCCTCGTGATGCCGGATCGCATCCTTGGCCTCCCCGTAGCTGCGCTTCAGGGCCTGAATCTGCCGTGTGATGAGCTCCTGGCGCTGGCACTGGGCCTCCAGCTCGCCGTGCAGATCCTGGTTGACTCTGTGGAGCCTCTGCCAGGTGCCGGACGGGGAGGTGGCCACTTCGGTCTTAAAAAAACCGATGAAACACGTGTTAGTAACACTCGGCCTCCCAGTTCTGAGTGTCACACCTCTGGCCAGGGTCAACCACAGAAAGGCTCCTTTGTGGGTCTGTCTTTTATCCTTTGCACAATTTTTTTTTCCCCATTTAAAAAAAACTAACAAATCATCTCAATTTTTTGGTAAGCAGCTGTTTCCAGATAAACAGAAAACATGAACAGTAACATCAAAACAGCTCTAACTGCACAGCTTCTAGGAGAAATAAACCAAACAAAACTGAATAATGGAGCAGAGTGGTAAGCAAACGAAGACTGCGGGACGAGAGACTCTGGCAGGAGGCGGGGGCAGGAGCAGAGCAGAGCATCATTTGTTTCGCAAAACAAAAGGCACATGGCTCTAGACCACAAACCCCACAAGAGCGCAGCACCCGACACGTTGCCCCTTCCTTCTGGGACAGGAGAAGGAAGGGCGGCACCGCTGGTGGACGTCAGTGAGGTGACATCCGAGACACTCGTGTGGGAGGTGGCGCCCGTCCTCCACAGTGACAGGAAGAACTAACCTCTACCTGCAAGAAGACAAAACGAGGGGGAACGGAAACCATGGAGAAAAACGTGAGAGTTAACAAAACAAACAAACCTTTGTGGAGTTCAAAATAACAAAGTGAAGCGTGCAGAAAATAAAACAATTGAAACGAAACTCCTCAAACTGAAAGGCATGCAAAATACACAGAACTAATTAACGGAGGAAAAAACAAGAACACGAAGGGAGTGAGAACAGCTCAGCCTGAGAACTGGCCTGCCCATGGCTCCCTCGAGGTATGCTGGCGGGGAAGCCACAGGTGTGACACTCAGTTATGTAAGTTAAGAGACAGTCCACAGCCACACGTGCCAGCTCCTCCTCCCGGCTGGCAGCACGGCGCCCACCCGCCACCATTACCGTCCTCACCCGTAACCCTAGAGGCCCTCCTCGCTCACCCAGACTTGAGATCATAAGCACAGTGAAAGCAGAGGAGGTTAAGAATAACCGCCCTCTGACCTGGCAGGGAAGTATTAACATGTCTGGCCTGGGGTCAGACACAGGTGGGTTCTGAGGTTAGCAATGTGCAAAATCTGCTGCCAGTATCTTCTCGGCCTGATGTCGGCAAGCAGCCCAACCGGGGTTTTAAAAGGTGCTCCCCAAACCTGCAGGGTCTCTGCACAGATGTCCCAGAAAGTCCTGGAGTGACATGCGCAGGAAAGAGGGGTGCCCCCATACCAGGTCCCAGGGCCTCAGGGTCTGAACTGGGCATGGCAACAACCATGGCTGAAGGCTGGGAGGAGGGCCCAGGGCACATGGGGCACCTCGGGCTGAGGCCAAAGCCGGGAAAAAGCAAAGCAGAAAAAATGTCCACCAGAGGGTGTTGCAGAGGGGGCAGGAGGACAGACTGCCCCGAAGGTCCACCGGACCAAGGAAACCATAGTGCTGCAGTCTGCAAATGCAGAGACGTACCACAGCGACTCGGGCCTGGAGAGTTGGGGGGCCCTCTGGGACCGTGTCTTGGTCTACACAGACAAGGAACCTGGTGCTGGGGGACGGGGTGCAGGACCTGGCGCCCTCAGCCTTGGATGACGAGACTCACGTTCTCAGTCCCACCATCCTGCTTTGCTCTTCCTGGAGCTCATCTGTCTGTTACCTCTCACCACCACATATTTGCTAAGGGGGCAGCGGAGTGCTGTACCCCAGAACTGGAGTAGGGCCTGGAGCACTGCAGGACTCGCAGCTCACACCAGCCTGCCCTGCCCAGATGCCCTCCTGCCTGGTGAGACACCTGCGGCTCCCTGAGACCACCTGGTGACTGGCACTCTGACACAGAGACACCTGCGGGAGACGATGGGTCTGGACTCTTGGCTCGGGACTGGGCAGCCATGTTTCCCCCTCAAACCTCAGGCTCGGCAGAGAGTAAGAAGTGGGGCTGCCAGGCGAGTAGACAGTCCCAGGCTGCCCTGTGGGTGGGGCACAGACACAGTCGGGGGAGGGGACCAGTCCTAGCTCTGCCACAGGCTGATCCTAAGGAGGCACTTGCCTGTTCCTCAGTTTCTTCTGTAAAATGAGACTAACACTGTTCTTGTGAAGTTAGAAATGACTTGCAAACATGTGACACTCATTAATAAATGTATGTTGGGCTCTTTGAGAGCTGAAAAGAAAGACAACAGAGTTATCTTATTAAAAAACAAAAAAGCCTTAGCTGTAGAGGGTTCATCAGATTCTCCCAATGTTACATGAGCAGCAGAAGCACACTGTCCAGAGCACCTGCTCCTGCTACAGAGGACCCTGGAGCCTGGCACTGGTTTTTGCACATTCCTAGCCTGCCTGGGTCCTGCACATGAAGCCCGTGGGTGCCCAGAGGGTGGCAGCCCCTCAGCCCTACCTGCAGCACATAGCCCTCCCGGGCGCTCTGCTCCCGGCCCAGAGCCACCCTCAGCTGGTCCTGCAGCAGTCGGTTCTGTTCCAGAAGGTCTGAGGCTTCCTTCTGGCTCTGCTCCAACTGCAGGCAAAAAGACACACGTGTGAACCGGGACGGCAGCAGCGGTCAGGAGCAGCGCGGCATGGCCCTTGCGGTCCTCCTGGTCCAGCGTGGTGGAGCTCGCCGGCAGGCGCGCTTGTCAGGTCTACACTGCACCAACGGCTCAGCTCAGGCTGTGAGTCAGCACGGGCGCCACTAGCTTCCAGCTGCTGGGGGCTGCACCAGGCCAGGCCCTACAGGAACAAGGACTCCATGCCTGTGTCTGAGGGAAGACTGCCCAGTGGGTCCTTTGGGTGTCCTCAGCATGACCAAAAAGGCCTGTGCTGCTCCAGGCAGGCCTTGTCCAAGGCTCTACCTCAGCTCCTACAGAACCCCCTTCGACCAGCTGGACACGATGGATTTTGTATAAAATCACGTTGGTGAGGATGGGTCCTCAAGAAGCAAGCGGCCCCTCACTGTGGTTCCTAGCAGCTGTGAGTCCAGCCATCACCTCCTGCCCCTTCCAGCTGCAGGCTGTGCTGACTGGCACAAGGACCTTCGTATCAAACCCTGCTGTCTGAAACAGTCTCAGAGTCTAGTGTGTGTGGCCTGCTGACCTGCAGTCCAGCTGTTTAGAGCAATCTGATTTTGGACTGTTAATTTACTGTGTTTTGCCTCTATTATTGTATTAACAGTCATAGAAAAATGTTGATGCTAGTGGTAAATACCAGCCTCATGAATCTAACAAAATAAGACGAGAAGTGAAGGCAGGCCAAGGGCCCAGCCTATGGTTTCATCAGACCCCAAAGTAAAGAGCACATCGGAATCAGCAGGCAGGCCGGCCATGCACACCCCTCCAGGCTTACCCAGGGTGCAAGGCTGCTGTGCCCACACAGGAGCCTGCCTGTTCACTGTCCTCTCCGCCAGTGTGCCCCAGAAACAGGGCAGGTGAAACACACACCCCAACTCTGGCACCGCTGGCTCTCAATGGCAGTACCCACCCCTCTTGTCTATGAAAAAGCCTGGTGTGCACCTCCCCCTGACCCAGCCCTCCCCCCAGTACTTATCTGGGACCTGTCTGTGTGCCTGGTTTGCTGAGGGATCTACAAGCCCTTGGGCCTAGGCCCATGGCTCCTACACTGTTGGGCACAGAGGGGGCCAAGGAAGGGGGCTGCATGGAGTCAGCCAGCCTGCCCACCCGTCCTGGCCGCTACCTCCTTCTCCAGCAGCGAGGTCAGCTCGGGCGTGGAGAGTCGGTCGCTGCCGTCTTCAGAGGACAGGTGCAGGGGGGCAATGGGCACCTGCTTCTCCTCCCGGAGGGGGGTGGTCTCCACCTGATGCCAGCGCTGCTCGATCTCCACATGCACATTTTGGGTCCTGAGCTCCGCAGCTGTGGGCGGCCCCATGCCCCGGTCAACCTCCATGCGCAGGGCCACATCGTCTGCACTGGGCCCCTCCACGTCAGGCGTCCCAAAGCGCTTGCGCCGCTCCTCCCGCCGACGTGCGCGCTCCCGCTCCAGCTCCCCGGGCTCCACCTCGGCCCGAGGGCCACCGGCCCTCTCCTGGGCCAAGGCCTGCTGGATAGGGCGGAACTCGGCCCAGTCGAAGGTCTTGGAGCGGCCCTCGCGCCTGCGCTCACGTGCACGGCTCCTCCTCTGCTCAGGGTCGGGCTCCCCAAGCTCCCCGTCCTGCTTCTCCAGCGGCCTCGTCTCTGAGGGGGAGCTGCTCCGGGCCTTCACCTGCGGCAGCGAGCTGCAGGGGCCGGAGACAGTGGTCAGGTGGGGCCCCCACCACCAGGCCCAGCCCCTGCTGTCATTATGTTCTTTTCCTGCTCAGCCGCGATCCCTGGAGGGAATCCCAAGGGGCTCAGCCCTGCCGACAGAGGAGCCGCAGACAATGGCCCAGAGGTTTCCTGCTGGGTGATGCTAGGGTCTGAGAGCCTTGTCAGGTTTGCTGGGCACAGCCACCATCAAACCAGGCCATATGGGAGGGAAGCGTGTGCTGGGCCGGCGGTGACAGAGTGAACAGGAGCAGCTACTTTCCTCAAGGCTTGTGGGTTTTCAATAAGCAGGTAAGGAACACAGTCACGTCTGTGTTTTAAAAAACCACTCTGGTGGCTGGTGTGACAGCCCTGGGACCACCTGTGGGCCAGTGAGCTGGCTGACCTAGGTGGTTCCCACCAGCCAGCACCACATAGGGGCTCACTGGTCAGGACTCAAGAAGACTGGGTGGCCCACCTGGGCTGGACGGTGGAGGACACCCCTGCCTGCCCAGCAGCCGGGTGCACCCCCTCCCCCACAACCGTAAGTTGTGGCTGAGGACAAGACCCCGAGACTTCCCCCTCAGCCTCTGGTCCCACTGAAGCCCTCAGCACAGGGTGGGAAGCCCCTGAGTGGCAAGGGCTAGGGCTGGGGGGCTCCAGGGAACACAGACAAGGAGCCTCCAGAAGAGGTACCCTCTGTCCTGGGGGCTTCCAGGTCAGGACCACATGCCTGGACACACTTCTCCAGGATGGACCTTTCAATAACACCCAACTGCAAGCTGGCCCAGGGCCCCAACTGTGTGATGGTCAGGACATCACACCACCTCTCTGCCACTCTCTCTGGAGAGGAAGCCCCTGCGACCCCACCAGACTGGGGCTGCAGCACATGGATTGAGCTAAACTTCTGGTGTCTATACCTTCCTGGGACATGCATGGCTTAGCTACACTAAAAAAATCATTCTTTCCTCAAAGGGTAAAAACCCCCACACAGAGCAAACTGAGGCAAGCACCTCGGCTCAGACCAGTGACACTGGAGTCTCTTCCTGTCAGGAGGACGCTGCGGCCCTGATGTGGAGGGAAGGCACCTGTCCCGAGCCACGTGGGCCTGAGCACGTCCTCCACACTGCTTCTGAGGCCAGAGCCCCACACCTGCTCTGTGACACCCCGAGGCCAACGTCCCCCCACCTGGAGCTGGACCGGCCACGTGGGGTCCCTCAGAGAGTCCAGAGAGGGCCTTGGCCTCTGCTCCCGGTCATACAGACTCAGGAACAAATATTCTGTTCGTCTAACAGAAGAAGGAATAGAGTCAGCACAGGACAGAAGGAGTAGAAAGGAGAGTCTCTTTAGGATCCCTTCCCGACTGTTCAAAAATGTACGTCAGCAGCCGGGAGGCAGGACTTGGCAAAGGTGTGAAGCCACCCCCAGGAAGAGACGTGAGTGCTCTGTGGGCACGAGGGCCACCCACCAGGCATGGCCTCCAACCCAAGAGAGGCACTTGAGAAGCACTGGGACTACAGGAGAGAAAAGTGTAAGGGAGAAACTCTCAGGACCAGTGAAAACACTGAGGGCAGGAGGTGAAGGCAGCAGATTTCTGGCTGTCACAGAACCAGCTGCATGCAGAGATCCTGTCTTGCCTGCCTTTTGTGAAATGAAAACAGCGGGTTTCTAACCCTCAGGGCAGGAGGAAAGCGTGGGGCAAATGCTGCGGTTCCCGGAGCATGGCTATGGACACAGGGACACCCCCAGCTTAGCCCCTTGCACCAAAAGCTCCACAGGGACACCTGTCCTGGTTGCAGAGACAGCCTGGAGATGTAGGAGTGAGGCGGGAGGCCAAGAGGAGGCAACGCTGAGGCGCCCTGTGGACACAGCATCTGGTGCTGCCTTAACCACCCAGGGCTCAGCGGCCAGAGATGCCTTGCACCCAGGCCCCAGGGAGTTCATGCATTGGGCAGGGCTGGCAGGGGGTGGGGGCAGTGCAAGTAATGGACAGAGGGACAGGGCGGCTGCGCTGAGCCTCCTGGGCACCTGACTGGCTCACCTCGTCACATCCGGGGCAGAGGTCGGGTGGACGTGCTTCATGATGGTCTGGATCCAGTTCCTCCGGATTCCGGACGTCATGGCAGAGAGGGTAAAGGCACCTTCCTTCGTCTGCATGGAAGACAAGGCGTTAGCCATGAGTGCCCCTCGCTGACCCCGAAGGGCTCGCAGGAAGGACTCACCCCCAGGATGCCCCTCCCAGAGGAGCTGCTCTTGATGGGAGGAGCTGAGGGAAGGGGGTCTCAGCACGAGGCCCAGAGAGCAGGAACTTAGCACCATCCCCAGCACTGTCCGCAGAGGCGGCTAGGGGTCTAGCTCACTGAGTATGCCTCTCCCTCCTGCAGGACATGGGCACAGGGAATCATCGGAGCCCCCAAGTCACAGCTGGAGTGCCCTGCCAGATGCCCTGCAGCCCAATGGACTGGGGGATGGATTTCTCCTTCTAATGAATTCACTGGCTTTCAGGTCGGAACTCGGTCTTCTCTGAGTTTGGTTAACCTTGGTCACTGCCACATGCTGGATCTAGGCCCAAAGGTCAGGAGAGGAGTCCCAGCCCGGGAGCCCAGGGTGGCAGCTGGTAGGCTGCTGGGTGCCCGTCACACACCTCACGCTCTCAGGAGGGAAGAATTAGCTTTTCCCAAAGACAGGTCTGGACTTCCCTCGTGGTTTAGTCAGTAAAGAATCCACGTGCAATTCAGGAAACCTAGCAACTAAACACAGCACAGCACACAGGGACAGGCCTGGCCTTTGCCCTGCACCACTGTGGTTCAGAGTGGGGCTAGCCAGGCCAGAAGGACCAGGCGTGTGGGAGGGAGACGCCTGGCTGTGTGATGTCAGCTGGCCTCTGGGGGAAGGGCTGGAGCTTGCTGGAGCTTGCCTGACCACATGGACAATGATCCAGTTGATGGGTTATGAAGCTGCTATGAACACTCTGGACACACTTGGGCCTGGTGCCAGGCCTAAGCCTGAGCAAGCTCCCCAGGCTGGAAGCTCTGTGTATTACCAAACGTCAGCACCAACAGGGAGACTGTCCCCGAGGATGTGAAAACTTCGTGTTCAGTACAGTTCTCCACAAGGTGCTTCCTCAGGCTGATCCCAGTCTGTACCCTTTGCTAGAGTGTGTCTACAGTTCTAAGTAGAGTGTTCCCTGTGCTCTGAGTCCTCCCGGCTAGTTATATGACATGTGGGGGGTCTGGGGCACCCTTAGACTTGCAGTGGGCATCAGCCAGCTGGCATAGCCAGGGGTCTGTGCCCTCACCTCATCTGGCTACCCCTGAATAGTCCTTGAACCTCCATCTCTGATAAAGTGGCCAGTGAGAACTGCTCCATCTGTCCAGTCAAGTAATTTTTTTGAGAATGGGACAGCACCTTGCACATTGGAGTCCTTCACAAGATTGTGGGGCAGAAAAGACTCTGGTGAGTGGCTACATCGAGCAAAGAGTAGGTGCATGGGAAGCTAGTGCCCTGAGAGCTGAAGAAGCAACACCTTCGCTCTTACTCCCCATACCTCACCTCTTTCCAACCGTCCCTGTTCTACTGAAAAAAAGACCCTATTACTACAAAGGCTCTAGACAGCCTCGAGGGAGCGATGCTGGCATCTGCTTTCTGCTGAGATCAGAGTGGGGATGGGGTGGGGAGCTACAGGGCAGAGAAAAGGAGAGGATGAGATGCCCGCCCGTCAGGCCCACGGTCCTCCCCTCACGCCCAGCCTGCTGCCCAGCCCCACCCCGCTCACGTGGATCTGGAAGCCATAGTTTCTCTGCACTGGGTACTCTGTGACATTGCAGCACGTAGACAAGTCAATTTCCCCATCCAAGTCGGCTGCCTGCAGAGGAGATGAGAGATTTAGAAGGTAAAGGTCAGGGTCCCGCGAGCTTTATGGCTACTGGACAGGTGTTTTCGCAGGCACTGCCGACCACACACCATCTAGAAGCATCCGTGCCGCCCCCACCCCCATCCTGCTGGGACACCCAGGCTGGGGCTCTCAGACCTCCCTTACCCTCTTAAAAACTGAGGGCCCCAAGGAGCTTTTGCTCATGGGGGTTTTATCTATTGATATTTGCCATATTAGAAACTGAAAAAAAATGAAAAATAAAAATTTTTAGTCATTTAAGAGCACAAACCCATTTCATAAATAAAAAGTTATTATTTTAAAAAACCTGCAGGACTTCCCTGGCAGTCCAGTGGTTAAAACTTTGCCTTCCAATGCAGGGGGTGTTTGTTCAATCCTTGGTTGCAGAGCTAAGATCTTGTGGTCAAAACCAAAACATGAAACAGAAGCAATATTGTAACAAATCCAGTAAAGACTTTAAAAATGATCCACATCAAAAAAATTTTGGAAAAAAATCAGAGAGATTTTTGCACCTGCCTTTAATGCCTAACTTCTGAGGACAGCTAGATTCTCACATGGGTCTCTGAACTTAGTCTGCTGGCAGCTTTTGGCTGAAGTGTATAAGGAGGGCCTGGCCTCACACAGACTCAGGCTGGAAAAAGTCTTTTCAGACAGTTGCGGCTGTTCTTCTTTGAAAAGTGGTAGTTTCCTAAAGATGAACTGCATAGTGGAATCTTTCTGTCCTTGCTGTTATGTTAAAATCCATGGTTCTACCCTGCTCCGTGCATGGACCTCTCACCCACGCGTGACCTGGTGGCACTACGTGCCGCTCCTGGGAGAGTCCCCAGACACTGGCGTGCTCCTTGTTGCAGAGCGAACGCCATCCACTGTCATCCCTGCCTATTTCATCAGGGAATCTAGGCTCAGGGACGCTGTCAGGTGAGAGACGACGAACACAAGTTTTCCAAAGTTCCAGTTTTTCTTAAAATCTCAAATTGAATCATTGATAACAGTTCTTTCGGTCGTTTTCCTTGGAGGAAGAGACTCGGTTTATTTAATCGAGTGAGCATCTGTGCGTTGGCGTTTAAGCAGAGATGGTGGGCCGCGAGGAGGGGGGATGGCAGAGGGCAGCGTGGTCGCAGTGGGTGCTCCCCACGAGGTGGCGTCACGCCTGGACAAGCAGCACAAGGGACTTTGCCAGCTTCCGGTGGGTGCTGAAGGCTGAGCCTAGTAAATCAGCACTTTCCTGTCCTGTGAAGGCGCTTTCTGTAAGGCGGTAAACGTGTGGCAGTGAAGGACACACTGGCTATCTGCTCCCGTAGCCTGGCTGGCTAAGGCACCCACCATCAGCACAAAGGCCAGCACAAGGGAAGAGGTCAATGGCATCGCAGCCTTCCAGCACTATTTTTGTTATAAAACCCTGGACGGGCCTCCAGGGGCCCATAAAGTACACTGTGAGAACAGCCCAGCACCTGCGCGTGCCCCTGCGGCCCCTGGCACCCACGCTACTCCCCATCTGCTTGCCCACCAGCCTCTGTCGCCTGGGCGTACAGAGGCACAAGAACCACTAACGTCATTCACATTTGGGAGTGTATCTCCCAAAGGAGATTCCTGGAGTGGGAAGCAAGGGAAAAGGTACAGGAACAGAATGCCAAACGCAGAAGAGGTTTTTCTGTAGGTGAAGAAAAAGCCCTTCTGTTTGGTGTTCAACCACAGAACCAGGGCTCTCAACCAGGCTGCCAAGTTCACCTGCCACATCCCATCCTTGTCCAGAAAACAAGGGACAAGATGAATTAGTTTGGTTCTTTGCAAGACAATTCACCACAATATTTCCGTGTAGAAAGAAGAAAACTGCTCATCCTGAGTTTTAAAATGAGACATCTTTCAGTGTTTTTCACAGAACACAGACAAGAAAAGCTGCTGAAGCCCCCCCATCCCAGGTGCTGAAGCAGGGCTTGGAGAGCCTACTTCTAGCAGAAGCCAGTCCCAGAACATCAGAGTCTGCCCCAGGGCTGGACTGGGCCACCCGTCAGCACACAGCATGGACCTGAGACACTCACCTCTTCAGCCACCGAGTCCCTGTAGAACCTCAGGCTTTGATCAGCAAGGACAAACCAGTGCTTCTTCCACTAAAAAAGAAGGGGAAAAGTCAAGACTGAACTCCACACTCCTGCTCCAAGGCGCTCCACAGCCAGGGTCCTGGGGGACCTCCCTGAGCACAGGGAACGCAGACAGTAGGTGGCCCCTCTGGCTGGGGCACACACACAGGACTCTGCTCAGGCCACAGGCAGCCACATGCACACGCCTTCTCCCCTGTGATAAGGCGGTGTGGGCACTCCACCCATAGGGGTGTGGCTGCAGAGGGGAGCCAGGCCCCCCAAGCCCAAAGAGGCAGCCTGTGAGTTGTGGCCACCTGCTGCCAGCAGGGGTGACCCAATCACAACCAGCCAGACTTCCCAGTCTTCACTGTGAGGATCGACAGGGGTGCTGAGTCTACAGGCAGAGCCAAGGGGGTGGATATGGAGCAGGGAGAGGGAGAGAGGGAGAGAGAGGGAGAGAGAGGGGGAGAGAGGGGGAGAGAGGGGGAGAGAGGGAGAGAGAGAGGGAGAGAGAGAGGGAGAGAGAAGGAGGGCGGGGAGGGGCATCCGGGGGTCTCGCAGAGGGACCCGAGGCTTCTCCTGCCTCCTGGAGGCCTGATCTCCACCCCAGCAGCCACTAGTGGCTCGTTCTTTCTGCTCAAGTCCGCCAGCTCCTCCCAGACCTGTGGCTGCATCTCAGCTGCTGCCTACCACCTCACAACCAGGGAGCCTGTTCTTGGGGAACCTGGGCTCTCAGGAAACCTCTGCAGAATGTGGCCAGGCGGGAAGCTCAGGTTGAAGGGCATCCCCAGGCCTGAGGCTGATGCCCACCAGGAGCGGGGAAGCAGTCCACATGCTGGCAGCAGGCAGGCTGGTGCACCCACTGCCCACCACACCCCCACTTCTGAGGAGACGGGGTCGTGGTCACAGTCCTGGAGGTGGTAGACAAGGGCCAGCGCTCCCACACCCATGGGGACAAGGCCAGCTAGACCTTGCACCCGCTTCCCAGTGCCTGGGGCCACGGCAGTTCCAGCCACTCACCTGGCCATCCTCATACTGCTTGGTCAGCCAGCCTTTTTTGAAATTCAGCAGGTCGGGCTAAGAGAGAGGAATAAAGAACAGCTCAGAGAAAAGCAGCCTGGTGTCTGGATCTGTGCAGAAGCAGACTGATGAGGCAGGCATTTCTCTCCCAGTGAGGGGCCCTAGGAAAGGGGGCTTTTCCACGTGCCAGATGAGCACATGTGGCTCCTTGCCCTGGCAGGGGCTGCCCAAGCCACTCCCAGGGTGTGCATCTCCAAGGAGGGTAAGGTTGCGCACCGGGCACAGGTGCGGCCCCCTCGGCCCATAAGTAACACAGCAGGGCTGCCGGGAAGCAAAGAACAGTCCAGACAGAGCCATCCGGCATCTCACTGGAGGGAAGATGAGCAGTGATGGCTGAGACTGAGAGTCTCATAAAGGCCACGGGAAGACTGACAGCATCTGGTGTGAGCACGACGCAGCAGTGAGCTGCCAGGACCCTCCAGCCACTGGCCTGCCAGAATGATCCTGAGCCCCTGCTTCCCTACAAGCAGCAGAGCCAGGACAGCAGGTGCTAACAGCACCTGAGAGCACCCATAGGACTCTCGCAGCCCTGGGCCTGGCTGGTGTCTTGTGTGGGTGTGGCAAGGCCAGGTGCACAGAGATGCAGCACTGCAACGTCCAAGGACCGAAGGAGAGCTAAGAGAACACAGGCCCCGGGGCGGGACACACATCAGCCATGGGTGCCCTGGAGCCTCTGCTGCAAAGTCCAGACTCCAGGTGAGAGAGCATGTGCCCTGGCCCAGCTTGGGAGTCGCTGGGGTCCCCACGCCTGGGGGGGTTGGGACCAGCCCTGGTTCCTCAGGAGGCCGAGGACGAAGGCATGAAGGACCCATGTGAGCCGCTGTCTTCACTCCTGGGGCTCTAATCTGCCTTTCAGGGCTCCCTGAGGGGGCGGTGGTCCCGCCAGACCTGCCTGATCACTCCCTACCTCCACTCAACGGCCACAGCTCTCATGCCCTGGAACGAAGGCCAGCCCCCTCCGTGATGACCCCATGAACAAGAGACGTGCCCAGTGGGAAGGGGGCTCCTGCCTCCAAGACGTTACAGAGACAAACACTCAAAACGAGAAGAACAGAGCTTCGTGCTGTGGCCCCAGCCCCCAGAGCCAAAATTCTGCGGTCCTGGCGGCCTCCTCTGCCGGAGATCTCAGAGCTCAGGATGCCCATGTAGCCCAGAGAAGGGGCAGAAACACAGCATCTGCTTCTCACACAGACACGACGGCCCGTGCACAGGGGGCAGTCAGCACGGACACCAGCAGACAGAGCCCCGTGACAAGCAGCAGGGGCGACGTCTCCAGGCCTCAGAGCACAGGCGCCCGGGCTCACCGTCAGGGAGGACTCCGTGGACCTCCTGTCCAGTGACTTGGCTCTTCGGTGTGGAGACAGGGGGGAGGCCGAGGCGTCTGGGAGAGGAGCTTCGCTGGGGAGGTCCTGTGGCAGAGAGCAGTCCCGTCAGCACCAGCCAGTCCCTCATCCGCTAGAGCCGCAGGAGGGTGGGCTTCAGGGCCGTGTTGCGGGCAAGGAGTGGGGCTTTGCTGTCTGGTGCCTCGGCACCTCTGCCCCCGCGGACAGGACCTGCGTGCAGATGGGACCCATGCCCAGACTCCTGGTCCTGAGCCTCCAACTGCCTGCCGGGGCTTGAGCCACTCTGGTGGACAGGGCAGCCTTTTCTTGCAGACGTACCAGCCACTCGGCTCTCCGGGTCCCCATTCTCTCTGGGCCTCGTGGGTTCACAGAGGGAAGAAGCTGGGCTCTGTGCAGCGAGCAGGAGAGCCCAGAGAGAACGGGAGGAAGACAGAGGGTGGACTTAGCGGAGCCTCAAGTAGGGGCCCTGGAGAGGAGTTTCAGAAGCAGAATCCACCTTGGAGATTCAGCAGACAGAAACGAGGGCTCTGGCCATGGCCAGAAAAGACAAGAAGGAAGGAGACCAGACGGCCTCAGAGAGGAAGAGAGTGGCTCTAGTTAGGACCTGGGACCCAAGGCGCATGAGAGCAGCTCTGAGCAGAGATGGATGGACTTCCAAGAGGAAAATGCGGAAGATGGGCCTCACCCTCAAGAAGTTCACTCAGGGAAGAAGGTGAGAGACGCAAGAAACGACCAGGAAACAAGAGCAGGAAGCTGGGCAGAAGTGGACCCACATGTGAATGGGCTGTATGGGGGGCCATATGCCACCCGTCCCCACCGCCTGCACCGCCCCAGTATTGCCCAGAGCCCGGACGCTCACCCGCTTCCTAGGGAACGCCCTCTTCTCGCTGCGGCCTTGTCGAGTGTCACTTGAGGCTGAGGGCCCGGTGGACAAGTTGGTCTCCATGTGCTCTGCCTTCTCTGTGTCCAGGGCCTCAAACTTCTCTATTACCTGGGACCTCCTGCAAGAGAGGGCACGAGGCCACTGAGTGGGGAGACAGGGTTCCCTGGAGCCTAAAGGGACGTGGTCCGGAGTCTGAGGGGCTCCTGCAGCCAGCACCCCAAGCCAGCTCACCCCAGCTCCTGGGCCACCCTCGCGTGGGTGCTAGCCGCATACACCCCTGGTTCGGCCAGCTCGCCTGATGCCCCCACTTCCTCTCCCACCTCCACACGGGGCAGCTCTTGGACATGGCCCTGCTCTCTGCCTCCCAGCCCCGCACTGCAGACGCCGCACAGGCTGTCGGGCTGACACAGTCGGCTCTCACACGCCAGCGGCCCCCTCCTGAGCCACAGACTAGTGGAAGGCAGCCAGCACCTCAGGCGCCCTGGCCTCACCACGTGCCTCAGCAGACCGGATGCAGCCCCCACCCCAGGGCGTCCAAAATTTAGCAAGAAAAAGACCCATGAATTAACATTGTTTCTGCAACAGTAAAAAGAATCAAAACCCAAATTAAAAACAAAGCAAGTTGATTTCGTGTGAAAGGGCGGGCGGCATCATCAGGCCATCTACGGCTGGAGACGGAGCTGAGATGGGAGCGAAGCAGGCGGAGGAGGGGCGAGTAACGTCACAGCGACACAGCAGGAGGAGTGGAGAGGGGCAAGACCTGGAAGAAAACAAGGCTGGAGAATGAATAAACAGAAAGAACTGCTGGTAAAAATCAAATATGGTAAATCAAAATCATCCCAAGAATTAAAGCAAAAACCCAAGGCAATTACTGAGGAGGGAGACTATCTTGTCCCCGCGTCATGAGCATCCGCCTGGTGGATGCACCCTCATGAGCTGCCCACGTGTGCCCAGGCCAGAGCCCTGTTCCCCTTGAGATATCTCACAGGGAGGGCTGTCCTTGCATCGGACTAGCAGCAGAGTCGAGGGCAGCAAGTGAAGGGCCACTGGGCCCAGTAGCCTGAAGCCTAACTTCACGAGGAAGGGGAGGGGAACCCGGAGGCCAGCTCGTCCTTGGGAGGGGACCAGCGGAAGGGGCTCTCAGGGTCCTTCCTCAGGAAGGCAGACTCCCAGGGACCAGCTCCCTGTGGAGCCATCTCTGCTCCCGTGGAGTCTCCTGCAGGCCAGCAGCAGCTGCAGCGGGGGAGCGAGCGAGCGAGCGAGCGCAGGAAGCCAGGCGGCGTGGGAGCGCCTGGGAACCACGGGGAGTTCTTGCCAGTGCTCGGGCTGGCTGCAGACCCGAGGTGGCCTGTCCCAAGTGTCCTGCTAGGTTTAGAGGACAGACCCGCTCACATGTAGAACGAGAGCTCTTCCAACCGACCTCAGGACCAGAAAGCCCCACGATGGCCTCGAGGTGTAGGGGCCAGTGAGTCAGGCCAGTTGCATGCTGCGGGCCGGGCCAGCCACGAGAGGTCAGAAGAGGGAGGGAAGTGCCACCTGCCAGGGATCTGGGGGAGTCCACCTCAGGCGTCTGTAAAGTGGGGCCTTTTCAGCTCAGGTCCCTATAGTCCTACAGCTGGGACAGCAAAGGCATCCCAGTGAGCCTGGTCCAGACTCCCAGCCAAGCGGCAGGTAGGACCTTGGCAGCTAGGCCTGGTTTCAGTCACCAGTGGTTCAACCAGCCACCCCCTCCACACTTGCTCGGCACAGCTCACCATTTGAGAAACACTGGGGAGGCTCTGTGGCCAGTCCAAAGACCACTCCAGGGCCAGGACTGGTCAGGACACCCACCCTAAGGCCTCTCAGCCAGGCTTCTGGCAGCCGCCCCCTGGGTATGGTGGCTGGTGTCCTGCCCATCTGGGGCTCTGTTCTGCACCACAAGACAGGGATCCAGTCCAGCACCAGGAGCGGCTCAGGATCAGAGAGCAGGCCTTGGACAGGACAGCAGCCAGTCAGAGGACACAAGGGCAGTGAGAAGTAATGTGGCAGGGTTAGGATGCAGAGGAGAGGGCCCCAGGGGAGCCGCACCAGGCAAAGCCCCTCCCCATGGTTGCAGAGCAGGCGAAGCAAAGCCCCAGAGGTGCCATCTGTCCCAGCCATAGCCGGGAGGGAACTCCAAGCCAAGCAGGTGTGCTGAATGTTAATTCTTTGGTCCCCGCCAAACCAAGGTGTGGCTGCCTGCTTGGGGGCCTCCAGGACGCGGTGAGAAGCCCCCTTGCCCAGGCCACTGCCTCCTACATCTAGCAAGTCCCTTCACTTACACCTAGTACACTAAGGACAACCTCGGCCCTGCCCCAGCTCTGCCGTCCCAGGCTGTTCCCGTGAGGAGGAGCCCTGCTCCTGCATCCCGATTCTGCCCTGAGTATGGAGTGCTCACACGCCTCAAAGGGTTACTAGTAAACCAGGTGGAGAGGCTGTTTGGAGGGTGTGTCCCCTACCCCTCCAGGACTGAGGCACCTCCTGTTTGCTTCTCTCTTTAAGTGTGTTTTCCTAGTGCTGGAGGAGATGCTTGGAGGGCAGGTGGGTGGAAGGAGCAGGGGAGCAAAGTAACCGGAGCTCTGCAAAGGGTCATCCAATGTGCCCACTCGCTCCAATTCTGAGCTGGGTCTGGGGGTGGGGCCGAGGACACTGCACTAACAGTGGGTCTGAATCTCCTCAGAAAGCAGCTTCTTTGGAAATGAATGAAAACCTCGATTTTCTCTTCCCAGAGCATGTTACAGGCTCTGGAATCATTTTGGGAGGTTTGAACCCCTGCATGACCCACCGCATGCGAGGGTGCGAGCCCTGCTACTGGACAGAGGCTCTGTTTACATGTGGGGCTGGAAGCTTCTACTGGAAGGGGCACTGGGGCACTCTGGTCCAGGCCTGGACTTGGGAGGCTTCAGAGATGGAACCATGCTCTTTCCCTCGTTCTCCGCAAGTGCAGGGCCCTCCCCGCCTCAGACCACAGCTCCACCTGGCCTTGGCCCATCTCCAAATCCGTGACAGAATGTCACAAAATGTACGAGTTTGTGAGTGCACATGTGGGTACCTGTATGAGAGAGCATGTTGAGTGTGCACAGTAGGGGCTGCAGGAATGGGCAGAATGTGTGCAAGCCCCTGGCGCTCCAGTCCCCCCGGCCCTTACCTCCTCTCGTTGCCAAACAGACGGGCCACCTCTTCCCTGCCAGGGCTCCGGGCCCGAGTCCTGCGCTCCAGTCGCCTTCTCTCCACCTGGAAGGCTTCTCGGTGGCTGATCCTGATGGCCTTAGGGACGTCGGCCAGGGTGGCATACTGCCTGCTGGCTTTAAAGGCATAGGCACGCCCCGGTCTCTCTGCTCCCCGCCCCCCAGCACTGCCGGAGTCCACATGGGCAGGGGGATGGCTGGCCACATCCAAGGAGTTGAAGGAGCTGCTGCAGACGGTTCGGGCAGGGAGCTGAGGACCTGGGGGAGGAAGGGGATGGCCAGGCTTGTGGGAGGGTGGGCCGGAGTCGCTGTACCTGTTGGTGGGGGCGCCCGGGCTGGGCGGGGAGAGCGGTGGGGGCAGCTGTTGCTCCTCGGCCTTCACGTCCTGCTTGGTTTTCTCCAGGGAGAAGTAGCCGCTCTCCACCCGGACTTTGCGGCCACAGTCCACGCGGTCACCACTTGTGGTGCTCTCCTCTGGAAGACGAGGGACAAGAGACGTGCTCGGCCTGCTGCCACCTCTGGTTCTACAAGCTTTGGAGAAGGCACGCAGGTCCAAGGCCACCCTAGGGCAGAGCCCTTTCCCAGGAAAGGAATGGGGCATCCTTACCTGCCTCTCCGTAATGGGTACCTCTATGCCAGATGGCCAGGGGTCCCTAAGCTCTAGTCTGGAGGCTCAGCTGGGACAACAGGATCCCCAAGAAGGGACATCCCACCAACAACCACTTCCCATTGAACACCAAGGAGAACCCAGGGAACGTGGTTAACACTCCAAGCTGCACTGCAGGGGGTGCGGTTCAATTCCCTGGTTGGGGAACTGAGATCCCCAGTACCACACAGCCAAGCTGGAAACCAAGTACATCATGACACAGAGTACATCATGAGAGGCCGTGCAGCCTCTCAGTGCATTGTTAAGGGGTAGGGAGGCACACCCGGGAGGAGCAGAGGAAGAGCAAGTCCTGGATGTGGTGGGCACCCACAGCTGGGGAGTACCGAGCGGCCTTTTGCCCAGAGCCTGAACAAGCTGCATCTTGCCTGAGTGGGCACAGTCTCAGCTGTCCATGTGTTTTTAGTGGAAACAGGGAAGCTGGCCTTCATGCAGAGCCCTCTAGGCCTGGACAACAGAGACCAAGTGCTGCCCCACTCTGCTCAGACAACTACAAGTCCTGGAAGGAGACATGCGGTCATGCCAGCTGTTCCTGCCAGATGTTCCCCTGCTTCAGCCAGCACCTGGGCAGGGTGCATCAGTGGGAGAAGGACTCGACAACCCTTGATGCCACTCACAGGACACAGTGGGCTTCAGATAACCAGGCCTTGAACACAAAGCGGCCACGGGGAGCAGAGGCTCCTCTGGACACAGAGCTCACTACAGAGCATCCAGATTCTCCTGACACCAGGCTGGGGCACGGGAGCGACTGAAGGCTGGTAGGCCAGCAGACACACAAGGGCACCTGAGCCCCAGCACCAGCTCGCTCTGTCAGGAGGCCAGAACTAGTGCTGGGAGGTGGGGCACCAAGACAGGCAGGCACTGTGGCCACCCTGGCTACCACTTACCATCTCTGCCCTCAAGCCCTGGCTCCCTCAGGGTGCTGGCCGCAGGAGGCTGGCCCTGGCTGGGACTCTGAGCTGGACTCGGGCTGCTCCCATCTGGCTGGTCCTTGGCCCTCATTTCTTCCTGCCAAAGTGTGGACTTGGTGGTGGGGACTTTCTCAGCACTGGGGATGCTGCTGCTGCTGCTGGTGACAGCCATCTTGGCCGGCCCTGGCTCCTGCAGGGGAGAGTGGTGTCCATGCAAGCCTGGGAACACCCTGCCCGAGCCAGCGCACGGGTCTGGGCTGCCCGAGTACCTGGCTACCAAGGTCAGCTGCAGTGTCAGAGGCCCAGATGCCAGAAAGCAAGGTTCAGCACAGAGATGTCCCGGCTGGGCTGGAAGCCTTCTTTCTTCTGCAGCCCCAGCCAGCACCCAAAGCCTCTAGGCATGCAGAATGGGAGCCTGGAGCCCAGGTGGGAGCCCAAGCTGGAGCTGGTGCTGCCCCAAGGGACAGCATTTGTGTACGAGGTACTTAGCCAGAGCATACAGAGAACTGTAACCCCACACTGTAAGCCTATGGCACCTGCTCATGCCCCGGGCCCAAGCTCCTGCCCAGCCAGGCACTGGGGTGCCTGCTCCTGACCTGCCACCAGCAGGATGGCTCTGGGCACCCCTCAAAGTGAGGCACATCTTGGCGGTCCTTCCCAAAAACAGACTGCCTGCTGGGCTCTGACTAGCACCACACCTTCCAGTCCTCACCAGCCACCCCAAAAGCTCCTACAAGGGGAGCTCACCTCGGCTGAGAGGAGGTGGCAACCCACGTTCGCATGGCCAGTAAGAGGCAGAGTGGGGCTCTAAGCATTTGGCACCCCCAGGGGCCCCTGGGAGAGGAGGCGGGCCCAGGACGGGGGCTGCCTGTTGGGTGGGCACCTGCGTCCACAGTGAGACAGCCAGCACTTTGCCTAGTCCAGAGCTTCCTCAGTTCCACAAGGGGCTTGGGCCTCCTGGGACAGATGAAGCTGGGATGGCTCTCCCGCAGGCCTGGGAACGCCCACTACCCCTTCTGTCACAGCCATCAGTAGCCCTGCCTCCCTGGCTGGAGGCTCCTGAGTGACTTGAGCCACCCAGAAGAGGTGGCTGGAAGAACGTGGCTTCTGACGGTTCCCCAAGGCTCCAACAGAACCAGCTCCAACGACCCGAGGACACCAGCCCTGAGGCCCTGAGCCTGTGGTCAGCGGCGCCCTGGCTCCACACCCAACAGCCATGCTGCCCTGAGCAGAGGTCTCTCTGGGTGGCCTGCTGTGCCCCCACAATAACCTGGGGCCCACACTCTACTGAGGCCAGGCATGGCTCTGCAGGGCTCAGAGTGGAGCCGTGTGGGCGTTACCTGGAGACCATGCTTGACGAGTCCGTCCCCTCTGTGGAGGGGGGCTGGACCAAGGGACACAGAGGCTGCCAACATGGGCTGTGGAGGAAGGGCAGCGCTGTGCCCGGGAGAGTAGGGTCCTGGCACATGCACACTTTCCTGATGCTGGGGTGAACCCAGCATGGGGCAGGGTGCTGGTGAGGCTCTCCAAGAGGAAATTCCAGGCCTGAGATATGAGGGTCAGTGACAGGGCTTCCTAGCACCAGGCAGTTCCAGGCCTGCCTCCTGGGCCCCTGACTGTCCTAAGACTCAGCCCAGAGGAAAAGGGCCCTGGAGGCGCCAAGGTCCATGGTGAGTCTCCCGTGGTAGCCATGCTGTCTCCTGCCTGTGTGCCCAGCCTCACTGAGTCAGCAGGGGCAGAGGGGCAGGGCAGGGGCTGGTTTCTGGGTAGTCACTTCTCTCCTCCAGAGCACATGGGTGGAAAGCAGACTTGGCAGGGGCGGGGCCAGGGCACATGGCAACACGCCCATTCCCCACAATGTCAGCACCGTGCTGGGGGGTGTTGCCACTCACACCAACAGAGTCCTGGTGCCTGTGTAAGGTGGGGGAAAGGCCCAGGGCCCCAGGGTGCTCCTCTCTGTGTGGCCAGGACTGCTGTAGGCCCAGGGCTGTCAGTAGCATAAAGAAGTCAGCTGAGAGCAAAGAGAAAATGGGACAGGAAGGGAGGCCCAGTCAAAGGGCTTCTGCAGCCTCCACATGCTAAGCAGGCCCCTTGTGAGCAAGTTTCCCACAGAAAGCCACCTTTTCTACCCCTGGGGCATGGGAGCTGAGCAGAGGGCCAGTAAGAAGGAGGGTTCTGACCCAGAGTGGGCATGGCAGCAGGTCCCAACGGGTAAACAAGATGCCTGAGAAGAGGTGGCAGCTCAGAGCAAACGTGTGGGCCTGTAGTGGGTCGGACCAGGGCCTGACAGGAGCCTCAATCACAGCAAGAGGCCTGCTGTTTTATACATCCCTGAAAAAGACCAAGAAGCAGGGGCCAAGAGCCCAAGCGGGTGAGCAGACGGAGGAGCCAGCCTCCCACAGCTCCACCCAAGGATGTGTGCCCCTAGCCTGCACACTGGGCTGGGTGAACACACAGCCCCTGGCCTTACCCAAGTCCCAGCTCTGGGGTCTAGGGAGATGGAGTGGGGAACCCCTGGTCACACCCTGAGTGGATGACCACTCCTCTCTAGGCATCTGGGTACCAGGACGCCCTTCCTCAAATAGCCAGAGCAGGAAGAGGCTCTTGGGAACCCATGCCTCTTAGGCTCCAGCTCTACAGGTCTGGGCCAGCCTGTCTCCCCACTGCCCTGGGCTCTGCTGCAACCCAGCCCCCGGTCGAGGGGGTGTGTGCTCTCCCCCACAGCCCCATTCTTGACCTCCCTCTGGCCTGAGGGGTACCTGCACACTCCATGGCCCCAACTCCCAGATGCCTGAACACCCTCCTTGAAGCAGGACCCTGGGCCCCCTGCCTGCCTGAGTTCCTGGAGGGCAGGGTACAGCAAAGGGACACCCCCAGCCCTGTTAGTCTGACCCAAAACTCTGGGGCAATAAGAAAAAGGCTAGATTTGGGTCTTGGGTTCTTCTCTCTATAGGGGCCCCTAAGGCACACAGTCAGTTGGCCCACTGTGCCCACTGTTCCATACCCATGAATTCCACCAGCTGAGGAGCGTGCAGTCCTGCGGGATTTACTATTGAAAACAATCCACACAAAGTGGACTCCCAGAGTGCAAACCTGTGTAGCTCCAGGGTCATTGTACTGAGCACCCAGGAGGGGCCTGGCGCTTTTGCCACTGCTCATAGTAAGCTGAGAACTCGATTTCAACAGGCCCGTTTCACAAATCAGCCCGCTGAGGCCCTGAGCCCTCCTGGTGCCCTGAGCCCCTGCAGACCAGCCAGGGGAGGGAAGCCCTGGACCCGGGGGACTGCCCCAGCCACCTCCCACTCTGGCCTCGTGGGAGCTGGTAGGAGCACAGAATCAAGGCTGTGCCAGTGCTTTCCATTGATGGTTACCCTGAGAGCCCCTCACGGCCAGGCACTGCAGGACCACTCCTCCTGGCCCCCTGCCCAGCCTGCTGTCTGTAGAACTGTCTGTGCGGAAGGTGGAGCTGAACTGAGCCTCTCCTCCCAGCATGCTCTTGGCTCCCAGCAATTGGCGGGATGGTCAGGGGAGGGATGGGCACTGTGCAATGACGCTTCTTGGGGCAGCCCCACAGCAGGCCAACCTCTCCAAGTGGGGGTCTTGCCCTGGGGCCTACAGAGGAGCATGCAGAAGGCAGCCCACAGACTCGGAGAAGGCAGGTGAAGACCCCTGAGCTGAGGGCTGCCTCAGCCCTAGCATCACCCCTTCCTTCCCTTGCCCCCAATTCTAGGCTGGGTCCTGAATCCCCCAATCTCCCAGGGTGCTTTTTCTTTGCCCCAGCTCCACTGAGGGGATGCCTCACCTGTGGTGTGGGGGGCTCCACCTTCCGCTTCTTCTTCTGGTTCTGCTTATTGGTCCTGGGATAGACTGTGAGCATCTCCAGCCACCTGGAAGAGAGGAGGGTATGGCACCAGTCAGACCAGAGCTGCCACTCCAGGGCAGGAAGTGCCAGCTGCACAGCTGGAACACGGACAGGCTGACCACTGGCCTGGTAAGGGCTTGGCACTGTTTTTGTTACCAGCCTTCCTCTGGGGCTGACACTCCACTCTAAAATTGCCCTCCTGGAGTGCGGCTGGCCAGCACAGACACGCTGCGACTGGGAAGCCCCGAGGACCACTGGGGCAAGAACCTAGGAGTCGTTGCCAAACTTTCCGACAGTGGTCACTTCTGGGCACTGTGCAGCTGACCTCCCACACTCTGGAGAGGCTCACCTCTGGGCCCCAACTGCACAATGAGGGCGCCCTTGGGGGCACCTCGGAAACACCTTTGGGGAAGGCCTAGCGGAACTTCCCAGGGACCAACACCAAGGCCCACACACTGGAAGGTTCACTCTGGACCAGCAGCAGGGAAAGCAGGCAGGAGCATGGACTTAGATCTGGCTCTGCTTCCCTCAAACCAAGACCCAGGCAGCTCCTAGCCCTCGGGGCTCTGGCCTCTCATCTCTGGAACCAGGGGGGTACTGCTTGCCTCTCTGGAGCTCCGTGGGAGCTGGGAAGGTCGGAGCGAGGGGAAGGAGAAGGTGTGGTGGGAGGAGGAGGTGTGGTGGGGTGGAAGGGTGGTGCTCTCTCCACAGGGGACAGTACTGCAGGGGATGCTGGGCCAACTCTGCCCAGACACAAGGGTCTGCGTGGGCTTGCGGCCAGCCTGTGACAAGAGCCTGGCAGCAACGGCTGAACTGCTGAGGGAGGCAGGGTCTGCAGCGCCAGCATACTGGTTGAGGCCGCAGCGAAGACCAGCACCCAAGCGCAGGGCAGGAAGAAGGGCTTGTCTTTAGTTCTCAGAGGTGCTCCTTTAATGTGTTTGTGTGTGGGATGCCACTGGGGTGGCTATGCTGCCAGCAGCTGGGAGAGGGGTTGCATGTGGAGTGCACCCCTCCAGCAGTGGAGCTGAGGCCCAGTCAGATGAGAGCAGGGTTTCTTGGCCTGAGAGTGCACGAGCGAGTGCACTGCATGAAGAGATCTGAGCACAGGCTCTGCTCCCAGAGCCCCGAAGCCAAGAGGAGACGACGGCTCACTCTGCACAAGAGCAGACGAGCAGGCTCCAAGGGCTCACCCATTTACCCTGAGGAGTTCGAGTGCTTGTGGGTTAACAGACTTGCTTTCTAGCTTGCCAAAGGGAACACATTTCCTTTGCAAAGTTCACACCAAGGACCCCGCCTGCAGAGGGCCCCTCTCCAGGCTCTACCTGGGAGGGGAAAAGAGACTGCTTGTGAAGTCACGTCATCCTCCAGGGCCTGGGAACAGGGCTGCGGCAGGCATGTGCAAAGCAGTCAGGGAGCCCTGAACCCATGAACACTGGCCCTGTCGCTCTCGACTAGTAATGCTACCGAGCTGGGTAAACCTGTGCGCCCCACACGACAGGGCCTTGAGGGGAAAGGAGAGAAGACCTGCACCATGGCCACACAGTTGACTGGAGAGAGCCCCTGAAGCCCCTGCCAAGCACCAGAGGGAGGTCCCGTCAGAGGCCAGGCTGTGTAGGGCTGACCTGGGCCCCAGCTCCCATACTCCTAGTGCCCTGGGACCTCGGACACCCCTCCTGTCCTACGTCACCCAGACCCCTCCCAACTCAGGTGTGTGCTTCTGTGTGTGATGCCTAAATCTCCTTGAGGAGTCTGGTTGGGCAGTGGAACCTCAGCCAAGGGTGCCTGCCAGACAGGCCATGGCAGCAGGTGGGAACCAGGACCCACGAGTGCTCTGCTGCCACTCGTGCCTGGGGAGATCAGGTTCCCTTCATCTCTGGCCGTCCGTCTCCAGCTGCAGAACCACTGACACTGGAGGAGGGAATGGCAAACCACGTCAGCATTCTTGCCATGAGAACCGCATGAACTGTATGAAAAGGCAAAGAGACATGACAACGAAAGATGAACTCCCCAGGTCGGTAGGTGCCCAATATGCTACTGGAGAAGAGGAGAGAAAGTTCCAGAAGGAATGAAAAGGCTACGCCAAAGCAGAAACAGCCCTCAGTTGTGGTTGTGACTGGTGGTGAAAGTAAACTCCGATGCTGTAAAGAACAATACTGCATAGGAACCTGGAATGTTAGGTCCATCAAGGTACATTGGAAGTGGTCAAACAGGAAATGGCAAGAGTGAACACTGACACCTTAGGAATCAGGGAACTAAAATAGACAGCAATGGGCAGATTTAGCTCAGATGATCTACTACTGTGGCCAAGAATCCCTTAGAAGAAAAGGACTAGCACTCAGAGGCAACAAGAGAGTCTGAAATGCAATATGCTGGTGCAATCTCAAAAATGACAGAATGATCTCAATTCATTCCCAAAGCAAACCATTCGATATCATACTAATCCAAGTATATGCCCCAACCAGTAATGCTGAAGAAGCTGATGCTGAATGGTTATATGAAGACCCAGAAGATCTTCTAGAACTAACACCAAAAAAGATGTCCTTTTCATCATAGGGGACTGGAATGCAAAAGTATGAAATCAAGAGACACCTGGAATAAAAGCTAAGTTTGACCTTGGAGTACAAAATGAAGCAGGGAAAAGGCTAACAGAGTTTTGCCAAGAGAACGCACTGGTCATAGCAAACATCCTCTTCCAGTAACACACAAGACGACTCTATGTATGGACATGACCAGATGGTCAATACCAAAATCAGACTGATTATATTCTTTGCAGACAAAGATGGAAAAGCTCTATACAATCAGCAAAAGCAAGACCGGGAGCTGACTGTGGCTCAGATCATGAACTCCCTATTGCAAAATTTAGACTTAAATTGAACAAAGTAGGGAAAACCACTACACCATTCAGGTATAAATCAAATCCCTTACGATTATACAGTGTAAGTGACAAATAGATTCAGGGATTAGATTTGATAGAGTGTCTGAAGAACTAAGGACAGAGGTTCGTAACACTGTAGTGATCAAAATCATTTCCAAGAAAAAGAAATGCAAAAAGGCAAACTGATTCTCTGAGGAGGGCTTAAAAATAGCTGAGAAAAGAAGAGAAGTGAAAGGCAAAGAAGAAAAGGAAAAATATACCTATCTGAATGCAGAGTTCCAAAGAATAACAAGGAGAGAGAAGAAAGCCTTCCTAAGTGAACAATGCAAACAAATACAGGAAAACAACAGAATAGGAAAGACTAGAGACCTCTTCAAAAAAATCAGAGATACCAAGGGAACATTTCATGCAAAGATAAGCACAATAAAGGACAAAAATGGAACAAACCTAACAGAAACAGAAGATATTAAGAAGAGGTGGCAAGAATACACAGAAAAGTGAAAGTGTTAGTCGCTTGGTCACGTCCAACTCTTTTTGACTCCACGAATTGTAGCCCACCAGGCTCCACTGTCCATGGAATTCTCCAGGCAAGAATACTGGAGTGGGTTGCTGTTCCCTCCTCCAGGAGATCTTCCGGACCCAGGGATTGAACCCACATCTCTTATGTCTCCTGCATTGGCAAGCATGTTCTTTACCACTGGCACCACCTGAGAAGCTGAGAATACACAGAAGAACTACTACAAAAAAGACCTTAATGACCCAGACAACCACAGTGGTGTGATCACTCACCTAGAGCCAGACATCTTGGAGTGCGAAGTCAAGTGGACCTTAGGAAGCATCACTATGAACAAGGCTAGTGGAGGTGATAGAATTCTAGCTGAACTATTTCAAATCCTAAAAGATGATGCAGTGAAAGTGCTGTACTCAATGTGCCAACAAATTTGGAAAACTCAGCAGTGGCCACAGGACTGGAAAAGGTCAGTTTTCATTCCAATCCCAAAGAAGGGCAATGCCGAAAAATGTTCAAACTACTGCACAACCGCATTCATTTCACATGCTAGCAAGGTCATGCTCAAAATCCTTCAAGCTAGGCTTCAACAGTACGTGAACCGAAAAATTCCAGATGTACAAGCTGGATTTAGAAAAGGCAGAGGAACCAGAGATCAAATTGCCAACATCTGTTGGATCACCAAAAAAGCAAGAGAATACCAGGAAAACATCTACTTCTGCTTTACTGACTTCACTAAAGCCTTTGACTGTGTGGATCACAACAAACTGGAATATTCTTAATGAGATGAGAATACCAGACCACCTGACCTGCCTCCTGAGAAACCTGTATGCAGGACAAGAAGCAACAGCTCGAACTGGACATGGAACAACAGACCTGTTCCAAATCAGGAAAGGAGTACATCAAGGCTGTATACTGTCACCCTGCTTATTTAACTTATATGCAGAGTACATCATGTGAAATGCCATACTAGATGAAGCATAAGCTGGAATCAAGACTGCCGGGAGAAACATCAACAACCTCAGATATGCAGGTGACACCACCCTTATGGCAGAAAGTGAAGAGGAACTAAAGAGCCTCTTGACGAAGGTGAAAGAGTGAAAAAGCTGGCTTAAAATAACATTCAAAACACGAAGATCAGGGCATCCTGTCCCATCACTTCATGGCAAATAGACAGGGGAACAATGGAAACAGTGACAGACTTTATTTTCTTTGGCTCCAAAATCCCTGCGGACAATGACTGCAGCCATGAAATTAAAAGATGCTTGCTCCTTAGAAGAAAAGCTATGACCAACCTAGACAGCATATTAAAAATCAGAGACATTACTCTGCTGACAAAGGTCCATATAGTCAGAGCTATGGTTTTTCCAGTAGTCATGTATGGATGTGAGAGTTGGACCATAAAGAAGGCTGAGCGCTGAAGAATTAATACTTTCAAACTTTGGTGTTGGAGAAGACTCTTGAGAGTCCTTTGGACTGCAAGGAGATCAAACCAGTCCACCCTAAAGGAAATCAGTCCTGAATATTCATTGTAAGGACTGATGCTGAAGCTGAAAACTCCAATACTTTGGTCACCTGATGCAAAGCACTGACTCACTGGAAAAGATCCTGATGCTGAGAAAGACTAAAGGCGGGAGGAGAAGGGGACAACAGAGGATGAGATGGTTGGGTGGCATCACTGACGCAATGGACATGAGTCTGAGTAGGCTCAGGGAGTTTGTGATGGACAGGGAAGTCTGGCGTGCTGCAGACCGTGGGGTCTAAAGAGTTGGACATGACTGAGAGACTGAACAACAACAAAAATGCTTTGCTCTCTTAGAATCCATGACATTCTAAGAGGAGGATTAAGGCAAGACAGTGAAACTGGTCCTCCCGTCTGCCCCTGGTGTTAGAAACGAAATCCTGCCTCTCCCCACAGGAGGATGACTAGCAGGGAGCTGGCACCCCAGGAAGAAGCCACCCACCCCTCAGGAGCATGGGTCTGGCCCCCGCTCCACACCCACCTCAGTGAAAACGAGATCTCACTTCCTCCCACGGCAGTCTTGGCCAGCTGCAGCTGATGGGGCCCCAAAGCCCAGCCCATCCCTCAAAGCCACCTCCGTTTCCCGAACACAAGGTGCCTGATGTCCTAATTCCTTCTCCTTGTGCAGTAATCAGCCCAGCCCCTCAACCCAGAGAGTTTATTTTCTCCTTTGCACCTTAGGAATGACAAGCTTCTCCACGACCCAGCGCCCGAGCTCCTGGCTGGGCCAAGGGGCACCTGCTCGCTGTCACGCACCATGTCACATACCTGTGCAGCTGCGTGCACAGAAGAGCAGGGCCCCCAGGAGGCAGATGTGACAGGGCTCAGAGCACGGAGCTCAGCCCCCTGCGCTGGCAGCTGCCTGGAAATCTGGGTCCCTCTACTTTCCAGGGCTTCTCCCAGCCTCCACCCAGGGCATGCTGGGGGTGGGGTGGCCCAGAACTCTGTTCTGTCATGCAGACAAGAAAAGCAGTGCATGTGGTCACCCTGTGGTGACTCCTGAGTGCAGACACGGGGGTCATGAGGGAGACATGGCCTCTGCTCCAGGGCTGACCGCTGGCTGAGGAGGACAACACACTTGGACAAACCCCAGCCTTCACAGGCGCCAGCTGACAGAGCCATACACCTCGTGGGGAAGGCCTCCTGGGGGCCGCACAGCCTGGAGGACGGAAGGGAGGGCAGGGGAGAGGCAGCAGGGGGCGTGCGTGGCCAGCAGCTCAGAGCTGCAGTGCATGGGCTGCAGGTGGGGGCTGGGAAGGGCCCCAGGGCCTTTCAGGCAGGAGGCCGGTGAGGCTGGATGAGCTCTGGAGACCAAGACCCTCCTGTCTGAGTGAGAAGAAGCCAGAGTGAGGTGAGGATGGACTGGGAGACCAGAGAGAGGCCTGGAAGATGTGCTGACGCCAGCAGAGGGAGGCGGCAGGGGAGCGAGGCGTGCAGGGGCAGCTGGGCAACTGAGGGTGGGGATGAAGCAAAGGTGGGTGGAGAGAAGAACTCAGCAGACACGGGGCGCAGGCAGTCCGAGGACCCCGGCAGGTGGGGCGGCTCGGCTCAACACACGTGTAGCAAACTCACCCGCTGATGATCTCCTTGGTCTCAGCCCGGATGAAGTGCTCTTTCTCAGGGGTCAGAATGCACAGGGAGAACTTCTGGCCCGTCCGGCCCTCCCCATCCACCACGTCCGTGCACTGGTTCATGTTGATGGTGCCCTGTGGGAGGGTTGTGGGCTGCAAGAGGAAGACAGGGCAGGAGTCACTGTAGGGGCAGAGGGAACATCCCTGTCTCCCCAGGTCCTTCCGGACCCTCCTGGCTTCTCCACAAGCACTGGGGCCTCACAGCTGTGCAGATCCCCCTGCCACGCGGAGCATGGGGGCGGGCTGCCTTAGTCTGGCCCTCACAGCCCCGCGTCCTACTGACCCACCCCGGGGGAGAGAGGTGACAGGCCTGCTCTTCTCAGAGGACAACCAGCTGCATGTTCCTTCCCACTGAAGAACAGCCCAGGAGTGCTGGGGGAGGACAGGGGCTGTGTGTGGGGGGAACAGGCAGCAGACCCTCTCGAGGACAGCGGGGGTGACAGAGGCAGCCAGGAGCCTGATCTCAGAGGATGGCTGATCCAGAAAGCAGTGAGAAAAGCTACAGGAGGTGGTTTTGAAATTGCAAGGCTATTTTTAAAGGCTAGGAGGGACCAGAGAGAAGCACACCTTGAAGGCGGACTGGGGCAGGCAGCCCGGAGCCTCGCACCTGGGGTCGTCAGAGGTAGGCCTCCTTCAGGGCTGCCTGGCCAGGGCTGGGACAAATTATAGCACTTCCCCCCTTTTCTCAGTCAAAGCTATGAGACACTGACATTAGGGAGAGAAATCCAAAAACAAGATACTGAGCGGATGAGTGAGGACCCTCCTGGAATGCAAGGAGGCTTTGGGGAAGGAAGCAGGGGGCTGTGGCGGCCACCACACCAGGCGCGAAGACTCCGTGAAGGGAGGGGAGCCCAAGCTCCAACTCCCACCCCACCTCCACCTCCACCAGGGGCCCATTCCAAGGGCCCAGCGCTTCCCGGCTGGTCCTGGAGCAGCAGCAGGGGCAAAAAAGGCCCACAGTGGTGCCTGGGTTCCCTTCCACCTGCCAGTCCCCTGCTGCAACACAAAGGGGATCTGGTCTGAAGATGAGATGCCGAGCTCTGCTGACCCACCACCAGCCAGCTCCCTTTTTGTCCACTGGGGCCCCACCCAGGAGCCAGACCCCAGAGGTGGTGGCTTTCCGGAGTCCTCGCCCTGACACAGCCGCCAGCTCGCGGGGTTACTGCAAGGCAGGGAGTAAGTTCCCCACTCCAAGAAGCCTTTCCGTGGAGCCTCTGGGATCTGCCCGTCCTCCTGAGGCCCAGCTTAGGACAGAGGCGGCAGGGTAGGAGGGCAGCCATGTGCCCACAGAACAGCATGCACCTTCACTGTGTCTTCAAAGTGTGTCCTGTCTCAGAAGTGCTCCCAGGTGGGCATGAGAGAGGGGCCACACCCACGCCAAGCTGAGCGCGTCCCAAGTGAAGTACAACCTCGCAGCACCTCTCCTGGAGGCCCCTGACCAGCCCTTAAGCTGGAGCAGGGGGTCTGGTGGGTGGTCCTCAACCAAGCAGCTGACGAGGGAAGTGGCCCAGGGCCCCCACCTCCCTCAGGATGAGCGCTGTCTTCCCACCTTCCTGCCTCAGCTCCAGGCCCTGCTTCCTTCCCCCGCATCGTGCCAGTGCCCAGCAGAACCCTCCCTGGGTGGTGGTCTCTGCCCTCTCCAAAGGCAGACTCCCTCAGGCAGGACATTTGATCCCCACTGGCCCCGACAAAACACACGGCCTCTCGGAGGCGGGGCCTCAGGAAGGACCAGGGCAGCACGTGGAGCGAGGCAGGAGCGTAAGAGCAGGCAGGCCCAGCACCCTGCTCTGCTCTCCTCCCATCCCGCACTTCCTCCCTTGTCCCTCATGCCGCTGGGGCAGGTACACGGCCCTGATGAGTCACCCTGTGTTACACACACGCAACACACACAGGTAAGTTCAGCAAGGGCCATAAAGTACATCATCAGAAGTTCTAGCATTTTCTCCTCACTGGACCACCTAGAGGGCCCCGGGCGACACACGCTCCTCTTCAGAGGCCACTGCTCCAGGGCTCGGGGGCCAAGCTGCTCCCTGGTCCCTCTGCATATCGAGTGCTCCCTGTCGCCCCGCAGCTCCGTGTGGTCTCGGGACTCAGGCACCAACTGTACCCTGAGACTTTTGGCAACCTCTCCATGATAAGAAGGTGCTACCTCCTCCACAAAGTTTGCAGAAGGGCCACGAAAGGCAGAGATGTGACAGGTGAGGGCTGAAGGGCACGAGCCTCTCTCCACCACCTCTAAGCCAGGATCACCCAATTATAGTCTCTCTCATCCTTCCTTAAATATGACCTCCCATGAGGCAGGCGTGACCTCATCCTGTCACACACAGAGACGAGGGAACGAGAGACAGGAAACCTGGGAAACCTGTCCAGGCTCACAGGGGCCAGCCCTTCTGGTCTCAACAGCGCCCGCCCCACCAAGCCCGGGAAGCAGCAGCACAGGAACAGCCACACAGGCCCCTTCGACTTCAATGTGCCTCCCATATAGTACAGACTATAACCCAGTACTACACGATGGGTCTGCGGCTCAAACTGTCCTGGCCTCGCCCGTGTGGCCTACCAGCACGCACACGTCCCACTGTTTGCAGGGCAAGGTGCCCCAGGCTCAGCTTCTATGTACCTACCCTGATCCTAGAATCAGCCATTTCTCCAAGGATCTCTGGTTCCTTTCACTGGAGAACAGAATTAGAAATCAATACTGAGGAACTAGGTATGCTCACTGCTTTGGGGGCGTTGCTGCCTCCAGGCCTTCTCAGATGACGGGCCAGGAAACACAGGTGCGTATAACCTGTGCAGAGTCACATCTACACTGACTTCCCCAACCCCCACCTACTCCCATCTATCAATTGCGGGGTCTCTCTCCTGAGTGTGTGTCTCTGAAGCTAAACACACATGTGTCCTCCACTTGAATCCAGGACCATGTGGATCATTCCAGCCTCTCCCCTCGCCCGCCTGGGCCCCAGCACACCAGGTGGCCCAGACTGTGAACCAGTGCTCCAAAGGCAACTCCACCGCTGTGCACAAGGCACCCAGCACGATTCCTTCTCCTTCAGTTGTACAGACTCCACTCATGTCCAAGGGCACACACCACCTTACACACCCGTACCTGGACTCTTCAGGGAAGCCCTGGAGAAGAACCCATCACAGCTCCTTGTATATCTGAGAGCCCTGTCGGGGAGCAGACACTAGTTCTACACCTTCTGCCTCCAGCACAAGTTTCGGAGCCCCCTCTTCCAGGGCATGCTGGGTGAAGAGGGAGGGCAGGCGGGCACAGAGGGGAAAGGTCAGGGGCTCAAGGCACCTCCTAGCAGAAGCCATTCTTCCAGCCGAGATGGAGACCGGGGCTGCTCACAGAGGGCAGGGGGCACTGGCACACAGGCAGCAGGCCCTGCTGTGGAGATGCACGCCCCAGCTCTGGTCTGCAGGGTGCCGTGCCCGGGTGGAAGGCAGTGCTGGTCTGCCCAGCGGCTCCAGGCAGATTGGGAGAGAACACACCATCGTCTGCTATGGGTGGGCTGGAAGCCACGCAGCTGCTGGGGCCGTGGCACTCAGCAAGCCCTCCTGCAGGGGCCCCTGCTCACCCTGGTGCTGAAAGACCCCCGATGCTGAGGTCTGAAGCAGCCAGAAGAGACTCTTGGGGACCAGGAACCATGAGAGAGGCTGGAGAGAAGGCAAAAGGTCCTAAACTGTAAGGCCTGAGTGCTTAACGCGATGGTTTTCAACTTTTGCTGAATAATGGAATGACCTGAAAAGATAACTAAATGGAGGTTCCATGCCCAGATTTAAACTCTCTGGGGGTGGGGCTTTTTAAAATCAGAATTACCAAAAAGCCCCTTCATGCTTCTAACGCTGAGGCTGGGAACAACCGCCTGGAGAGGAGGCCAGTCTGCTCACAGCCGCAGCAGGCCCAGCACCGCGGGCTGGATGCCCAGGCCCTGGCCGGCTGCACCAGGTCACTAGGCAGCTTGTGGTGGGCCAGGGAGGACCTGATGAAAGCAGAACAGAGGGGACAGAGAGAAAACACAGCTGCTGCGAGCCCGCTGCGGGTGAGCGCCAGCAGGGTTCACAGAGAGGGGGCACGACTGGAGACGTGGTATCGTCAGGCCCCAGCACCCAAGGCTCGGGTTAGCACCCACAAAGGCCCTGCCAGCCACAGTGAGAAAGAAAACGAAACCTCAGGCAACCTCCTGAGGGGAGGAGGAGGGACATGGGTCCTCTCCTCGGGTGACCCTAGGAGGCCCTCGACCAACTGAGAAGGTGAAGACCACGCCAGGCAACCCTACCACCCACGGGAAGGTGAGGGCCATGGTGGGGCTGCCACACTTCCTGTGATGAGAGGAGAGTCCCTGTCCCCAGTGGAGCCCAGGTAACCCCACACAGGCACAGGCTCCCGCCTCCATCCCCCGGCCCTGAGCGCCAGGTCCAGCTCCTCTGGCTCCTACCCAGTGTAAGCGTCCAGCTGGAACACAGAATCGGGGGAGCTTGTTGCCACATAGAGCATGCAGGCGGGTCACATGGGCACGCACACACACACCCCTCCTATCAACCACACTGCTGACACACACAGACACACACACCCCTCCTGTCAACCACGCTGCTCACGCACGCGCGCACACACACACACACACAGACACACACACCCTCCTGTCAACCACGCTGCTGAGCCTTGAAACCAAGTGGGGCTGGTGCTACTACAGAATATGGCTAGGCAGAACCCATCCAAGGTGGGTGCCCAAAGGACTTCAAATAACCTTTTTATGGAGAAATTCTCTGATTTATTCTGAGAATTCACACAATCGAGAAAGTCTGCTCTGAGCCCACACCACATCAGAAGTCACTGGGCCTCCTCTGCTGTCCAAGTTTTAGAACACAGGGGAGCAGAGCAGTAACGAGAGTGTCCAGAAGGGGACTCCCAGCCTGGACACAGGCCAGGCACGGCCACGGCCCCCCAACCCTCCCCACGCCCCTCAGGGACCGCAGGCTCCAGGGACACTCGGGTGCCCACAGGCATCTACCTGCAGCAAGAGTGCAGGTCCAGGGCACACATGCTGTGAGCCCAGGGCTGACATCCCCAACCTGTCTCAGAACAGGCCTGTGCCCAAATGCCATGGTGCTGAGCAACGCATCCCGCCCTCCCGTCTCTGACCCACAAAACCCGGCCACAGGACTGAAACCCCGTCCTGTACAGGCTCCTAGGCTCCTTCCCAGGGATCCATGGGGCTCATCAGCAGAGGGGTTGGAGCCTCCTGGAGTGAGTCCAGGGCCCTGGAACAAGCACCCTGTTCTTCCCAGACTCAAATGCTTCTCCGCAGTCCACAAGAGAACCCACAGGTACAGACCCTCTCCCTCCCAGGGTAGGAAGCCTGGAGCACGTCAGTGCCGATGTCCTCCTGCTTAAACTTCCCAACAGCGGGAGAAGGAGGAAAACCTCCAGAGAGAAGGGCTTGACAGCAAGGCTCTCTGCCTCAGGGAAGTGCAAAGACTTCCCTGCCCAACAAGGGCTGTGAGAAGCTGAGGCCTGGCAGGCTGATGGGGCCTTGTCTAAGAAAGGACGCTCTCACTTCTCTCTCCTCCTGGAAACTCCCAACCAAGGGCTTGGAGGTGTGCATTTCCTGGGCCCTGCGCTGACCCGGTGATGTTTTAACGTCCACCTTACAATCTGCTCCCGCCTCACCTCCTCTAGGTCCAGTTCTCCTGCCCCACCCCCACCCCTGGAGCCCCGCCACTGCCGCTGGCTCTCCTGGCACCCACACCTGGTTCTTGACAGCAGATGTCTGCCCCCAGCGAAACCTCAAAGAAGCCTCTCATGGAGGCCTGGGAGCACCCGAGTTCTCTGGACCCATCAGCGGCCTCGGGACACAGAGGATGGGGAGGGAGAGGTGCTATCTGCAGACGCCGCCCAGCCACAAAGGTGTGCACCCTGGAGACATGTGTTCTGCACCGCCCTGCCCTCCCGGGTCTCCTGGACCCATCAGGGCCCTGTGGTGGCTGTCACCACTGCAGAAAATAACTTCAAAAACAAGTAAACATACACAACTGGAGTCCCTGCTGTTGTCCATGCTACTGTCAAAATGGTTCTCAAGTGTGTTTCTTTAAAAAAAAACAAAACACAGAAAATACACACTTAAAAAAATCTAGATGTACTATCTCAAAACGTTCATCTCTTAATTAGGCAACAGATGTCCCTAAACCTGAGAGGAAGGGGCTCCTTTGGGGAAGCAGGCCTTTGTTTGACAACAGAGCCAGACCCTCCCCGACCTCGCCCCTGCAGCAAGACAGGAAGGTGGTGGGAAGACAGGCCACGAAGCTGCAGTCTCGTCCAGAGCATCCAGCATCCACGCTCATCCTGAAAAGCACTGCTCCTCTCCCCACACCACTGAGAACACAGAGATGTCGTTGAGGCTACAGAAGTGACCAGTCAGCTAGCAGGCGGAGCTGGAAGTCAGCCCACACACAACCACCCAGGTGTTTTCTGACAAGCTGCTCGAGGACGGGCCAATTCAGTTTCATTTCATTTTGACGAGTTCCGAGACGGGAACTGTTGCTGCCGCTAAGTCTCTTCAGTCATGTCCGACTCTGTGCGACCCCACAGACGGCAGCCCACCAGGCTCCTCCATCCCTGGGATTCTCCAGGCAAGACCACTGCAGTGGGCTGCCATCGCCTTCTCCGTCCAAGAGGAGAAAGTGCAGCCTAAAACAAGCCATGAGCCTGGGCGGCCTGTGCTGGTGCTGTGCTCTCCCTGGCCAGACTGATGACGCTTCGGACAACCTGGACCTCGAGGCAGAGTCCCTCCAGAATGCAGGGACCCAGGTCTCCAGGCTAACTGGCCATTACCCTACACCCAGGACACTGCAGGGCACTGGCAGAGCCTGGCCAGCGTCACTGGAGGGCCTCTTTATGAACTGAACTTTAGCATCTCCTCAAAACTCCTTCGCTAAAGCCCTACCCCTCAATGAGACGGTGCCAGGAGGTGGGGCCTCTGTGAGGTCCACTCTGCTCTCCGCCACGTGAGGACACAGGAGCAGTCGGGGACCTGGAAGACAGCTCTCACCAAAACCCGGCCATGCTGCACGCATATCTTGGACTTGAGAAATAAACCGTGTTGTTTGTCAAGCCACAGCTGCCCAGATGGAGGTCAGCCCCCACTGCAGCACCCCTGAAAACGGGTGCCCCTGCAGAAGGACATCCACTCTGCTCTCTGCAGAGGGCTGAGCAACAGGCTGGCAGCAGAGATGTGATACCCAGCAGGAGTAACTGAGCAAGGAAACCAGAAAAGGCATCGCATCATATAAACCCCAGAAGTTCACATCAGAGAATTTTCTAAATTGTCGGATTATCACCTCATCTTTGTGCTGTCCTGTTCTCACAAAATCTGTGCAATGAGTATGTTACTTTTATGATTGGGGAAAACAGATGTAACAGCAAACAGTTTTTGTGGCATTTGTGCCCCTGCATATGACCACTCCCCTTGGTTTCAAGATCCAATCCAGTCTTTACATATTTTTAATTGTCTACATTTTAGCCACAGATTTGCTTCATTTTAAGAAATCTTAATCAGCAAATTCAAAGTTACAAGAAAAGCAAATGCAGGGGCGACCTTTTACACTAGGGTACAGGGCAGTGGGTTTAGACTTCCCTGTGGGAACCAGTGAAGGCGCAGTCTGGGGTAGCAATGGAAGAGAGGATGTCCATTCTTCCTGCGGCTAGTGGTGTGTGTGGGGGGGGTCCCGTCCTCCCGTGACTGGGCAGGAGTTTGGAAAGAAAGGGCCTGTGAGGAAGAGGAGGGAAAAGAGGGAGGGCTCAGAAGCAAATGGCTTTCAGCTGGCTTCAAGCTTGCAAGGCTTGTGCCTTTGACATGGCTATTTTTGGGTTTCTGAGTGGGGAGAAAAAAAGAAATTCTTCCCACCACTGCCGAGCTTGGCAGCCCCTTTGCCCTGGCTCCCCTCCCTGCCCCTCCCCCCTCCACAGCCCCTCTGGGATGGAGGAGGCCCACCCTGGAGTACTTCTCTCCCCCAGCCCCTTACTACCCCCATGCTCTGAGGAGGATCGGGAGGCCTCACCCACTTGCCTGTCTCTTTCTACGGAGCTGAGAAAATGGGGGAATAAATGAAGCCTCAATTAGGCATGCATCCAGGGTTTGGGGGTGGGGGGAGGGGCTGAGGCTCCAGCCCAATCCAGGAATGCCTGAGAAAGCTGCAGGAGCCTCCGCAGCCTCCCAGGGTGGAGGCTTCCCACAGACTCCTTTTTGGTCCACGCTGACCAGGCAGGCAGGGGCCTGGGAGCCCGGCCTCACTCCCACAGCAACTCACTGCAGAAGGCCCGTCGGCTGCAGAAGGCTGGCCTCCCTCCGCCACCCCACGTGGGCTCCTGTCCCCCCCACCTTTCTTCCTCTCTGGTGCCCTTCCCAGAGCAGGAGGCAGGACCTTCAGAGTGTGGACCCAGACCCAGGCGGGTGGCAGCCCTCCAGGCTGAACAAAGGCAGTTTTCCCCTTTTAACTGTGGAAACCCAGCGTTTCTTATTTATTCCACTCTGAGCCTAGAAAGAGCAATGAAACGGGGATCTTATTTCTTCCCTGGGGGAGGGGTAGGGAGAGCCAGGCGGATTCTGTAGGGAGGAGACTGGAGACTGGGCAGGAAGAAGCTCTGTACGGATATTTTTAGAGCATGGGAATTAAGCAAGTAGGGACATTCTGGGGCCGGAAACCTTTGTCTCGGTCCAACTCTGAAAGGCCAGTGGGTGACAGAGAGAAGGGCCTGGGGCAACGTGCGGCAGGCAGGGAGGGTGCATCAGACTCCAGGGAAAAGGAAGCAAGCAGGAGCAGAGGGCTCTGCAGCCCCCTCCCACCCCACCCCACCCCACCCCACCCCTCCAGGCTGTTGCCACGCTTTGTAAGCCGGGCAGATGTCATGGCCACACAGCAGCTTTGTGGCAAGGAACAGTAGTGCCCGGCTCCTGGCAGGGCCACCCCTCAGTTGTCTGCTCCAGTCCCCTAGCTCTCAGAAGCATGGGGAGGTGCAAGAGGCCGAGGTGTGATGCCAACCACTCCAACTTCCTTTTGCTGCTGGTTCTGGTCTGACTGTGGAGGAATGAAATGGAAGCTAAAATGAGGCTTTTCAGCTATCATCAGGGCTCCAATGCTTCAGGATGTATCAGTTCTTTAAGACTACAAATACGGTCTAACCGTCTGTGGGGTGCCTCGCTCAGAAAGTACCCCTCTACAACCTCCAGGACAACCACACAAATCTAGGGGATCCGGACATGGAGGGAGGAAAATGGAGAGGACACCCTCCTCCCAGCCGAGGAGCACGGAGTTTCCAGAGCACAATCTGGCAGTAACTATCAACTGCCTCAAGACGGTTCACAGCCTGGACCCAGCAACTCTGCTTCTGGGATCGTCGCCTGAACCATTATACTGAGAGAGAAGGAAAGGAAGAGAGTAGGGAAGAAAGAAAGAAAGAAAAAAAAGAAAGAAAACACTTCAAAGCGACTTGAATGCCTGCAGTATGGAACAGAGTAAGCACAGCTACCTGGTGACCTAACAGGTAGCTGTTCAAGACTGTGCTGCAAAGGGTGACATAGGGAACCGTTAGAATAGTTTCATTAAACACAACAATCTTTTTTTGCCATGAAATATTTATTTCTGGCTTTGGCGGGCAGAAATCCCTCTTTCTTTAGTCCCATCTTCTACCACCATCTGTGTGCTTTGACCAATTCTGAACGCCCACCTCTGGAATGCTCTGAGTTTGTCCCTCCCGAGGGCGATCCGGAGCTTGCAGGGAGCACTTCTGGGGCCAGGCAGGGCATGTGTCTCTCAGCGCCGTGCCCCCGTGCCGGCTAACCCTCCTGTCTGATATCGGCTGTAAGGTTCTGGACGGCAGGACTCTTCCTCATCTTCATTTTTCCAACTCCCAGCCTGCCCACGGCACACAGCAAGTGGATGAACGCATCAACCTCTCCTGGCTCCTTCAGGTCGCAGGGAGCACCGTGAGGAAAACAAACGGTGTGGGAGAGGGAACAAGCGCGCGCAGCCCAGAGGGAGGACAGGCCCGCGCCACACACCCCCATGGCCATTCTCACGGCGGCCAGAGTTTCGGTTACAGGAGCTGCCCAGCCCCTGCCAACAAGCGTCTTATTGTTGGTGCAAGTAGGGGCCTGGGCCCAGTCAGTCAAGGGCCTTATTCACCAAAGGGAGATTAGACGGAGTCTCCATCTAACTTTTCTGGAACAGTGGTCATCGTTAACCCTGGGGTTTCCAACCAGAGAATCAAGAATTTCATCTTGATCCAAAAACTCCTGGACCAGAAGAACTGTTTCCTAAGAGATGAAAAGTATCTCTTTCTCATAAAAGGCACTGCAGCCTTAATTCAGGAGGTGAACACACACCCAGAGCAGGCACATTTACGCTCACTCTCAAAGACACCACACCAGGCACACGAGTTGTGCAGACCCAGGGCAACAACCTGCCCCACAGACGATCTAGGAGAGGACAGAGGAGCAGGGCTCACGAGGGGGATGCCCAGGGTGGACACTGACTCCTGAAACGCATGAGGGGCCTCCAGTCAAGCACGGCCAAAATCACACGGAGACGCATTCAAGTTGCTGATAAAACTCTGATAAAAAATGACCACAGATTTTTAAAAGGTATAACTCTCAAAGACAAAAAACAGGAGAGAGCAGCAGATGTGGGATAGTAAATAAATTGTGCACACCTGAAGAGGGACCCGGGGGAGCAGACTCAAGCGGTCCCAGAATTCCTCACACTCAGGGCTGGCCCAGCACCTCCGCCAACCTCAGAGGCGAGACGGGCAGGAAAGCTGGGCAGTCCCCATTCAAGGAGCACCAGCCCACAGGGCAGGCTCCCATGGGCAGCACCCACAGGACCTCTCTGAAGAGGTTCTGGACTCAGGGCAGGAAGCACCATGGCGGGGTGGGCGCGTGTCGGGGGTGTGTGTGCATGGCGGGGTAGGGGCGGGGAGCAGGAGGTGGAAGATTCCATGAAAGTCATCATCCTGAAAGCTGAGGCCGCCCCAGACAGGAGAGGGGAGGACCTGGATCTGGGGGCTCTCCAGTTCCCAGCCTGACTGTCCTTCTAAGACAAGGCCAGCCAATCACCACATAAGCCCTGCACACACATAACCTCGTTCTTGAATACAAATGTACAGCTATGGGTCACAGTCATTTGAGAAAGCCCAAGACAAAACAGGCAGGGAGGGAACTAAGTCAGACCAGAGACAGAATGGAATTTCAAAATAACTGGAATTATAAGAGACAGTACTGCGTCCATGAAACTGGAATAAGATGCTATAAAAAGGGATACACAGAGAACAAGAAATGAGCCCCAAGAAACTATAAGTATCACAGCTGACATAAGAACCAGAATAGAACAAAACAGGATCACTGGGATCAGAAATAGAAGGGTTTACAGCAAGGTTAATGAGGTCTCAGGAACAACAAAGCCATGCAAAAAGATAATAAAATTAGAGACTGTGCAAAGGAACCAAGAGCCAAATAACAGGAGCTCTGAGAGTAAAGACCAGGGAAGATGAAACAAAAAATTACCAGAAGAAAAAAAAAATACAAGAAAACTCCTGGACCAGAAGAACTGAACTTTCCTCATTGAAAAGCACACAGGCTTCTGGTTCAACGAGAGAAAACAGGCCCACAGCAAAGCACAGCCCATGCATTTCTAGAGCCCAGGGGCTCACGAGCAGCTCCTCAGAGTTTCCAGAGAGAAAACTCCCTTCGTTCAGCATGGGGTCAGGAACCGTATGTGAACTTCTCCACGGTAATGGTAGAAATGAGAGACAATGGTGCCTTCAAAACTCCAAGGGGAAACTGTTCCCAGCCTGACATTCCATAACTAGTCCAGCTGCCAATCGAGAGTATAGGCAAAAAAGGCATTTTTAGACACGCAAGGTCTCAAAACTCTTTCCCTTGTGCCATTCTCAAGAGGCTTTACCAAGTAGAGAAGCAAACCAAAAATAAGAGATCAATCTAAAACCCTCAGGAGGAAGCTGAAGGAAGCCCAGGTCAAGAGCTAAGCAGCAGGCCTGGAGAAGAGCCAGGCCAGATGGGACAAGCAGAGAGAGGTCTCCATGAGGGATGTGAATACGAAAAAACGACGACTCTCTGACCGAAGGACTTGCCCACACTCAGGAGAACTTTGTAGTTCTGTCAGAAGTGTAAAGTTCAATTAAGGTTAGTTAAATATAAATCAAAACAAATGGGGGAGGGCAACCATAAACGTCAAGAGAAACCAAGTGTGGAAGGAAACACAGCCATGGTCATTACGTGGCTTAAGTGGCAGTTTTCACAGGGTCAGAATAACATAAACATTACTGATCTAGTCCTCCATTTAATACCTTACATGGGTTGGCTTATCAGACTGTTTATATTGCCTGTTTCCCAGGAAAGTTTAAAAAAAAAAAAAAAAAAACGGTCAGGCAGGGAGGGCTGGGCTCATGACGGGGTCCCAAGAAGTCAGGGTGCAGGGCTGTGCCCTGGAGGACTCTGCAGCCTGGCCTTGAGCCACTCGGCCCTGCACAGGCATGTGTGGGGGCACCATGGGTGCACACACGCACACACCAATACCAGTCACTTGGCTTTGTTTCTTGGACCCCAAATGTTTCCTGTTGCTGACGCTCATAAAATGACTCTTTTTCGACAGTTCTCTCCCTACTGCTACTTAATTTGCTCCCTAACCAATTATTCCAAGCTGCTCCCTTTCCTAAAACCCAAAGTCATACCTGTCCCTGCAGGAGGGCCAGACCCACCCAGCCCATTAACGCAGATGCTCACCCTCCAGACCAGAGTCGCAGCGCCACAGAAGTCTACCCACAGCTCTAAGGACCTCCACCAAGAATGCCCACCACAGCCCAGACTCAGCTGCTACCCCTGCAGAGGGTGAGACCCCCAGAAATCCCTCCATCAGCTCACAGAACTGCTGCTCCAACCATCCCATGACCCCCTCTATCTCTGTGAGTAAGAGCTGTGCACGTGCAGAGGGCTGGCAGGGGCCCCAAGCGGGCAGAAGGACGTAAAACCACCTGCAGCACCTCTGTTCACAAGCCACGGGTGTCCCACAACAGCTGTGGGACAGCAGGGGAGTCCGAAAGAGGACCGTGGTTCTCACTGGGCTTGAGGGCACCAGACACAGTCGAGAGCGCGTCTCCCCCTGCTGCCTATGACTGAGCACGTGGTAACTGGGACGGGATGAAGACGTACAGGATGGCACAGGGACATGGAAAGGCACTCGCTGGGCCCCCAGGCCCCAGGTCCTCTCACTAGAGCCTCAAATTCAGAGAGGGAGGATTCCGGGGCAGGGAGAGGCTTCTTAAACGCGTACGACAGACATGCCAGAATCAAAGGGGATGGCAGACTGATCTCCACCCTTGGGTCAGCTGACAGGTGCCGGGCTTCTCCCACACCCACATGCACAGTTTAAGGTTCCGTCTATGCAGGCAAATAGCAGGCTCTCCCTGAAGCACTCACTGCCCTGTGCAGGAAGACTCATACGGAAATCTGCGTCCCGGGGACCAGGGACAGAGGAAGGAGCCCCCCCCGGGAGTGGTGCCTGTGTCCTCTCTTGGTTCTTTGAATAATTCAGGGTTACCTGCAGAGCCTTCCCACCCCACCTGGCAGGTATGCACGTGCTCCTTTCTATCTGAGCCTCTGCACCCACTCACTCCTGCATGTTCTCCTCTAACTTCTTTGCTCTCTGAGGCACTGGCAGCACAGAGCATCCATCCTGCCCCAGATTCATGCCCCATGGAAGCAGCAAGCCCTTCCCTTCAGGACCAGGTAACCCCATACCTACTGGTGGATTTCCCCAACCACAAACGGACTTCTGGACCTGGTCACTCTTGAAACCCCTCTGCTGTAACTCCCAGGAGTCTGCTCTGTTCTTCATTCCAAACAGCCCCATAAGTAACCACTGGTGGCCTCCACCCCCTAGCTGTTCCACACTAAGAAATGTCACCCAGGCCAGCAGGTAGAGTGGTAAATGACAACAAAAAGCTACCAGAGGCAGAATGCTGTACTTTCCAGTAGACACCAGGCTCAGACATCTTAACAAGCCTGTGTCCCAGGCTACTTCCTCCACTCCGTGAGAAGGGCCTACAGTCTGGCCACCAGTCTCCAGGGAACACCTGTACCAAAGAATGCTTCACTCTAATGGGTGCAGCCTTCTGCGTCCCAGGGAGTCATACTTAAGGAAGGAAGGTGCGTGACACTTCTGAGTGCCACCGCTGACCCCTGATCTTTGGACAACAGGGCTCGGTTGGGAGGAGTTCCCAGTCCCAGCTGGGTTCATCATGCCCTTTCCTGTCACCCACCGTAATATTTCCAAGTAACCTGAAATTGACCCAAGGATGCTCCAGGGCAAGGCAGCCCGCAGAAAGCCCAGAGGCAGAGCCCTTTACAGATTATATTTCAACCCCAATGCACTTATACTTAAGAGTCATTAAGGAATTAACTGTGACAACATCCCTCCCAGAGAGGTGAAAATGACGTGTAGTACATGATTAAGTAAAGACAGGACAAGGAATTCAGCTGCAGCCCTCAAGTCTAAAAATGAAAGCAGGCAGGGGTGCAATGCCTCAAGCCTGGAGTCACCTTCTTGACATCTGGCTGGGGCCTGGCTCCCGAGCACTCCTGCTGAGCTGTCCTGCAGCAGACCCTCCCCGCCGCCCGGCTGCTCTCCCCTTCACCCAGCCCCTGCAGAGGCCTCAGAGCTCACAGAATTGGGCGGGGGGGGGCGGGGGGGCAGGGGGCAGTGAGGGGGAGGGAAGGTGGCTGTTCACACTGGTAAAGCACTCAGACTTTGGCAAATGTTTTTTAAGTTCATTATTTTGGAAAAATAATTAACTGGCGGACACGGAAGAGGTGGTACAGGCTTGCTCATGCAGCCTGCGGGCTTGGCCTTGAGGCACCAGGGTGATTTTGTCTGGGGAGGTCTGCCCAGTCCAGCCAGGGCTGCTGGGGTGGTGGGTGGTGAAGGAAGAGTGGGATCATGCACAGCTTCAACGGAAGTAGCACCAGACTGCGTCAGTTTAAAGCTCCCGTTACGTTTCTGTGCAGAATTCCATGGAGAAGACAGAGGTCACCAGCCTGCCTGTGACAGCACCCAGAGAGCCCTGCGGGACGTGGAGCACCCATAGGGCTAGGGCAGCCCCTGCTCTTTCACAGCCCCCATCTTGTTCACAGGCTGACATAAGGATGAAAACACTTCCAAGTTTAAAGCTACTTTTCGAACTGCCATTTTTACCACAGCAACCACAGGACTGAGGAGGGACACCTGAGCAGAGGAGGGAAGGAAAACAGTTAGGGGTCACTGTGGGTCCAACAGCCTCTGAGGTCATGTGGAGGGCAAACCGGCCACTTCCTCAGAGAGGGGGCACTGGAGGAAACCCTCCAGGTACAGACTCCACACCAGTGCCCTCTCCCTGCACCCCTCGGGCCCCCGGCCCTGACACAGTACGTCTGCCTCCGTGCCGTGGAAGCTGAACCCAAGTGGAAAAGTACAGAGGTCAAAGCCAGGCCAAATGCATGAAAGGTTTACAAATAAATCTAAAGACGTGAGACTGATTCATAAGGCATCAGACGGGGGTCACAGAAAGCTTCTCTGCCTCTTGGAGGCACAGGGTGAACTCTTTACTGCAATTTCCACACACCTCTGAAGGTACATTCACACACCCGACTGCAAGCCTGAAGTGAGTCTAGTTCAAGGAGCTGGAAGGCTCACGGAAAACCAACAGAGCTCCCATCTGTGGCCACAGACAAACCCGAGGGTGGGCCAGAGGCCAAGAGCCCAGCCAGCCTGCACCCAGCTCCCCTCCCCACACCACACGCAGTGGCCAGGTGTGGCCGAGCGGCCCACCACTAGACACAGCAGCAGCAGTGGCGGGCAGGGGGGTGGGGCCACCGGGGAAAGGACCCGTCCTTCTCCCAGAAGGCATCTCACCAGCTCGCAAACTCCCAGTTCTGACACCCGCAAGTTGAGTGATGCCACCATCTCTTGGGACTTCGGTTTCTTCTTTGAAAGGAAGGGCAGTACCTGTCAAGCAGTAACTGGAGCGAACATCACAATAGAGGAGGTGCCTGAAGAGCAGCCACAGACAGAGCACCAGGCTGAGCACATGGCACCCCGGCAACCCCTGTGACCAGGAGGGTGGTGGCCAAGGCCCCCACTCCTTCCAGAAAGCTTCTCTGACTCCACAATCCACCCACTGCCCTGAAGAAGGTGTGCACTGTGGTTCAGCTTTGTATTCACATGGGTCCCAACGAATTGTGTGCTTCACCATGAAAGGGGCCTTCCTGTGGCCACATGGCCTCCTACCATGGCTGTGGACATGATGGCCACCATGGCTGCCAGTGAATCAGAATAATCAGTCTGCCTGGGAAAGCTCCAGGAGCGGGGGAGGTGTGGGAGGGAGGGCCAGCACTTAGAGCAGGGCTGCTCTGGTGCCTGTGCCTCTTCATGTCGCAGGGGTGGCTACTGAAACTGTGGTCCCTGGGCCCTGCAATCTGGAGGCTCTGATGCAGGGGTGTGATGGAGACTGGGCTGCAGGGGAGCGTCCCCACGGGCAGCGGGCCAAGCTGAGTCCCTCCCCATTCTGCCCTGGGGCCCAAACGCATGGAAAACCCAGTAGGCAAAGGTCCCGGGATCAAGCATCCTCCAGGACTATCCTAAGGAAGAAAACTGTAAAGGAGGCAGAACCACAGCCCAGCAGCTCTCAGTTCCTCTGAGGAGTGCTCAGACCAAGCCACCGCCTCGCCCGTGAGCACAGACCCTGAGGTGACTCTTCTGGCTGGAGCGCCTTGCCCAGGGGACTGATGAGCCCACAGCTGCCCTCCAGCAAGACACATGAGGGCTGCCAGAGCTCTCCCCACTACACGACTGGGGTGTGACACACACTGAGGAGCCAGCAGCACGGCCCCCGTGAAGGCAGCTCAGCATAGCTGTGGTCTGGGCTGCCTTTCCAGGAATCTCAGGGCACACAGTGGGAGGACTCCACACACCTGCCGGGGAAGCGTGGGCACAGCCTCTCCACAGGTATCACAGAGGAGAGACCCACGGCCAGTTCGCTTCAGAGCAGAGTTAACTGCATCAGACCTTCCAGATAAGAAGATTCTATCATGTGCTCCGACATGAATGAACCTTGAGGACATATGCTAAGTGAAACAAGCCAGACACACAAGGACAAGTACCATGACCCCACTTACAGGAGGTCCCTGGAGTCCTCAAATCCAAAGGCACAGGAAGTAGAAGGGTGTGTGGTAAGGGTTTAATGGGGACAGAGCTTTGGCCCAGGAAGATGGGAAGAGCTCCAGAGAGGGGTGGAGGGGTGGTGGTGGTGGGTACACACCAGTGTGAGTGTGCTTAATGCTGCCCAACTGTAGTTGTTAAAGTGGTACGTTTTGTTGCATATATTTTACCATAGTTTAAAAGCAAACAACAACAACAAATGTTTTTGCCTGGCTTCCAGGAGGAAAAGGAAGAGAAAATGAAATCAAGAGACAGGCTCCCAGAGCCCATTGGCCACAGGCTCCCCTCGCCCCGAGTCTCACTGCCCAGCAACCTCACCTGAGACTGGGGGCTGCTTCCCCTCTGGATGGGGAGCTCCCCCAGGAAAGCCTTCTAGTGACCCCAGCACCACCGCTCAAGGGCAGAGACGCAGAAACAGCAGAGCATAGGGGCAGAAACAAAGGCAGAGGAGAGGGGGAGCCGGCTGGGCTTCCAGACTCTTCCCTCTGTCCTCTCCATAAGAACCAGAGGCCCAGCCCAACTGCTGAGGCTCCCACTTGTCCGTGAGACTGCCCTGAGCCCACCTCACCTCTGCTTGCGTTTGGGAAATTTTTTTTCCTTTTTTGGGCAATTTGCCTCTCCTCCACACCCACCAGTTACAGGGTATGTGGGTGTATCAAGAAAGAAATTTCCCAAAAAAGGAAAAGTGATCCCGAAGGTTAGTCCCATCTCAGAGCTGCCTGGAAGAGAAAGGCAACAGTCACCTCTGGAGTCAAACTAGCCTGAGGCCCCAGACCCAGCAGGAGACCCCACACAGAAAGGTGTCTCCAAGCAGCCCTCCAGGGACCAAAGTCCCCTCTCACTCGGAGTCCCCACCTGTGCTCTGAGCCCTCTGGAGTGTGTTCTCTCTCTGCCGAGGAGCCACTAAGAGCTTCAAGGCAGTACACACCTAATCCTTCCCCCAGGAGTACCCAGATCCCACCTCCTCCCCGTGCTTAACAGAAGTCCTGTAGCAAAGCACTTAAAAAGTTGATGATTTCAACTCAACAATTTTGACAGGACCTGTGCTTCCCAGACCCCAGGTCAGACAGTGCAGAGAGGGGGACCAAGAACTATCGGGGGCCTAGGGACACAGGGAAAAAAGCCAGTTTGTTAGACCACACTTAAGCAAATGAAAACAAACAGTAATCCTGTAAATGTAGAAGCCCAAATAACAATTTGAAACAAACTGTGACTAAGTGTTAAGGGCCTAGCCATAAAATGCTACAATTTATTACATGCAGTAGATTAGTTGGAAAGGGATGGGGCAACACTAAACTCTGAAACGGTGGCACATGAGTAGTGGCTGGGGGTGGCTCAGAGCTGCTGCTCTCGCCAGGGCCCTGCTCCTCTCATCCTGGAGGCCTAGCTAGTGCTTGGATGTGGAGCTGCTGCTCTTGGAGACCAACAACCAGATGGCTGTTACACGGGCCGGGGTGGGGATGAGGTCTGACTGCCCTGAGCAGCCGTGAGAAGAGGTGCCCGTGTGCTCCCTGGCTGTGAGCCACACGAGCAGCTCTGCTGGCCCTGCAGCTGCCTGATGTGCAGGACACCCCACAGAAACCGCCCCCCACCCCCCCACAGCAAGAACAAGCCCAGGACTACTCCACTGGCACACAGCATCCCAGCCAGCAGGCTACCCCGCCCCACCACCTCCCCCACTCCCAGGAAATCTCATGGGAAGTCCTTCTGAACCTTGTAAGAACAGAGATGACAGCAAGTCAAACATGCTTAAATCTCTTAAAAAGACATAAGCCAGCCACTGACCAGGCCACACAGGGTCTCTGGGCTGGCACTGGTTGTAGGGCCGTCCTGGGCACTGCACACTGTCTGGCGGCACGTGGCCTCCATGAGGTCTAGCAGCGCCTGTGCGACCTGGCGCCGCTGAGCCTCAGGACGGCAGCTCTGCCGTGCGGCCCTGGAGGCCTCGCACAGCAACTTTGGCGCCGTGGCCACCCACTCCAGGTGGAGGCAGGAGTCAGCTGTGAAGAAAGGGCCTGACACAGACCACAGGGTTGGAGAGACCGTTCCAGCCCTGCAAGCCCCACAATGCCAGCCTCCGGAGGCTTTCTCAGAACATCCACCATGGGGGCTTTCCTAAGGCAACAAGGAAACATGTCACTTTACAGGTGCTTCAACACAACGGCTACCGCTCCCTGGCACACGGAGAAATGACGCTCCTTTACCCCTGGAGGGGCCGTACGCCTGCACTGAGAGCAGCACCAGCCAATCCCTTCACCCACGAGCAGGGCCAACTCCTCCACTTGGCACGCACCACCTTCTCCACAGCCCTGCTTTTCCAGGGTTTCCTTCTTCTTGAGTGCAGCACGCCCCACCTCTGCCCAAGCATCTCAGGACGGGCAGGCGGCAGCAAGTGTAGACGGCACGTGGGGCCATGCAGGACCAGCTCTCAGACCAGTGTGCGCTGCGTGTCTACCCAGCGGCCGCCCTCATGCTGTGCAGCTGAGCTGAAGAGACCACAGCCTGTACCAAACCCCAGATGGACCTAAAGAAAGATTTCTTGATCAAAATCATCAGTCTCCAAGCCAAGTCCAGGAACTGTTTTTCAGGATGGTTCATGGTGCAGTCCTGCCTGGAAGTCATCCAGCGAACTCCGAGGCCCCTTCCCCATGGTCAGTCTTCGCAGGACTTCAGAGCAGTTAGCCAGGCACAAGGAGGACACAGTAAACCCCCATGCATCGGGCCCAGCTCCCATCTCAGGGTGCCTGCGGGGGTGATGGCCAGGTTGGGAGAACACACGAGGCAGTGCAGTCACCAAAGGACGTGTGTGTCCAGGTGAATCTACTCGCCTGCTCCTGCCACCAGCAAATTCTACTCTACCCCAACCCCCACAGTGCCACCACCCCAGTACCTCCTGCTGCTCTGGACACAGATGGGGCCACAGCAAAGCCCCTGCAGCCCATCCTTGTTGACAAACATCTTCATCAGAAAGAAAGAAGAAAAAGAAAATTCTCTTTTAGAAGGAAACGAGGCACTAGTCGACACAGAACAAAGTGCCATACCTATCAACTGCATCCTTAGATATCAGACCCGTTAACGTGTCCTGTAAACAAAACGGTGACCACGTGGCATCACAATGATGAGGACCCCCCACGTGGAAACAGCATTGATGACCTGCTAATGCACCCGTGGTGACAACCACCAGAAATCCACGTGTCCACCGGACTGCGGCGTCCTCTGCTCACACCCCTGCAGCAAGCAGATGCACTCTGAAAGGGTGGGGTCCACCGTGCTACATGTGTGAGTGGACGTTCCCGAACCGTCCCAATTAAAAACGCTGAGCGCACACACACTCACACGTTCCAATGGACAGGAAAAGGTACTCAGTTTTGGAATTCAGTCATACTTCAGATTAGTCAGGACAGACCATCTCCTTTAGAGAAAAGGCCAGGAGACAAAATGAGTGGAAAAGAAAAGCCAGAATATTGCACCAGGTTGGTAAATATCCCTCCAGCCCAGGAAGCAAACTAGGCAGATGGCAGGACAGGACGGGGCCTGTACACCCAATTTAGCGACAGGAACACCAACCCCGTAGCCAGGAGGCCTCTGAACAATGAATCGGATAAGCGATACCAATTACAGCCACAGACCTGAGAGGAGCCCTGGGCCAGGGTAGGGGGGTCTGCAGAGCCCGGCGGGCACAGGCCCACGCAGGGCCACCCCACCCACCTGCCCTGCAGCCCCTCCACTTCTTACTGAGGGGCTCCTTCTCCCTAAACAGAAAGGACCTCCTCCCTCACCACTGACTCTCACCCATGGCCATAGAAGGTACCTCAAAGCAAAGGTCAGGGCTGTTAAGGGCCACTGCAACTAGCTGCCACACGTGCTTCAAAACTCCAGGCTTCGGAGCAGAAGCCGCAGTGAGAGCACAGAGCTGAAGAGGCCTGGCAAAGGCTGGGGCAGAGTGGGACGGGAGAGCTCACTTACCATCTCGTCCAGGGCGTAGCGCAAGAGGCCGTGCTCGTAGAGGATGAAGAACCGGCGCTGCCATTTCTGCAACAAAACACAGAGGAGTTGGGAGGGTTCTGGCTGCCTCCTCACGCGGAGCCCCTGCACCTGAGGCTGTCACCTCAGTGACAGGCCTGCCGCTGAGGCCTGCGGGCAGCACAGCTTCCACTTCCGGGGCCCCGGGGTGGAAGAGCAGGGCCTCGTCAGTCAGGACTGGGCCAGCAAGAGGCCCAAACCCAGCATGTCTCCAGTTACTGAGGCTGAAAAAGCTGCCTGGTCTGTTTCAATCTGCGAGCTCTCCTGAGCAGGAGCCATGCCCGGATCAACTTTCTCTATTCCTCATGTACCAAGCACAGAGCTTATTACAATACGTGTGCGTTCATAATTTGTTGAATTACCTGACCTGATTATGGGATAACCTGTGAATTGCTAGGCACTGATTCCCCACTTCTGGGAACATCTGGAAAAGTGATATAAAAGGGTTGTTCCAGTGAGCCACAGGGAGTGTAAGAAAGGGGAAAGTGAGCCAGGCTCCAAGATTCACTGAGGAGGAGAGAAGTAACAAAAATCAAAACTGAGGAGGGGCAACCAGTGGGAATGGTTCTGATATCCAGGGAGGGACTGACCAGAAAAAGGGGCCTCTCCCTGCCCTCTACCCAAAGGCCAGGCCACCGGGGCTGATGGAAGCCCAATGGCACTGACATGGGGATAGAAAGGCCCTCCCTTTGAATGTGTGGGGGCAGGGGGCGTGTCTAGAACATGAGACTGTTGGGCCCCAGATCTCAGAGCTCGTCATGAAGACCCATAATCTATCTTCAACAAGTCCAGCAAAATTCATACTTCTACTGGCAATAAGGCCACAAGAATGAACTAAAAAAAAAAAGAATGAACTAAAATATCATGGCTCTTTAGTTTGCACCAGAATTATATCATTTATAATAATGATTTTCCCATCAGAAGCTGGAAATGGCAATTCTATTGCCATTTAGTGACCTAAATACAAAATAGGAGAAAGAGCTGCCCCCCAGTTACTGCAGCCACTGAACAGAGTAGCCCCCGTGGTCTTCACACCCAGGTGGCAGGCACAGGGCACTCATGTGGCCTTGCAAGAGGGCCTGCAGAAGGCTGGGCCACCTGGGCCCTTCCCGAGAAATATTCCCAAGGCTCCTGTGCTGCTGCTGCTGCTAAGTCGCTTCAGTCGTGTCAGACTCTGTGCGACCCGATAGACGGCAGCCCACCAGGCTCCCCTGTCCCTGGGATTCTCCAGGCAAGAATACTGGAGTGGATTGCCATTTCCTTCTCCAATGCGTGAAAGTGAAAAGTGAAAGTGAAGTTGCTCAGTTGTGTCCGACTCTTAGCGACCCCATGGACTGCAGCCTACCAGGCTCCTCCATCCATGGATTTTCCAGGCAAGAGTGCTGGAGTAGGGTGCCATTGCCTTCTCCGAAGGCTCCTGTGAGTTGTTTTTAAAATTAAAACCCATTCCAGAGGAAGCCTGAAGACCCCAGATACAAGGCATGTTCTACGGGTACCACGGCCCCATCCCAGAGTGTGACACTCAGGCTGGGGCAACAGAGACCCAGGGGGGGAAGAAGCCCTCCGGAATCAGGGGATGGCAGGGGTGGGCAGCAGTTCCCGGAGGAGGATACGTGGAAGAGGAAAGCCAACTCTAACTGGAGCCAAATCCAAGGGGACCTCTGACAGAGGAATAAGCACTGACTGGGCTGCTGCTGGTCTGACATCTCCCTGCTCCTCTCTCACCTGCTTGAGCAGCAGCCTGTGTTCAGCAGAACCCGGCCCCCAGGGGCTGGGTGCCCAGCAGAGATGGGACAGAAGCCAAGTGGGCCCTGGAGGCCACCTCCCTTCACTTGTGTTCATCTGCTGAGCCCCCAGCTGGGGAGGAAAGGAGGAGAAGAGATGGGCTGCAGGAGCAGGACCCCAGCACTGAAGCAACAGGGAACCTAAAGAGCACAACGCAAACATGTGCTGAACTGCCCTCTGACCTTTTCCATTTAACTGTTTCTAGAGCTGACTCACAGAACAGGTAGCATTCTTTTGAATGAAAGGCGAGGTACAACTATGTGTAACTGAGGCTGTTCCTGTGGGCTCTGCAAGCTCACTGAGTAAGGGTTTCCTGTGGATCCTACCATCCTAGGACCCACAGCTCACTTCCCTCCTCCCATAGTCCATCTGCCTCGGAACACCCTCTCTGGTGAGTCCTCCCCCAAGAATTCACTCTGAAGTCCTTACCCGAGACCGGTGCACTGGGTTGTCGAAGTCCGTCCCGTCTGGAGCCAGGAGCAGCCAGCCACCATAAATGGGCTTTGCCTAGAGGAGAGAAGGAGGGCCGGTCATCAGTGACCTTGGACAGGTTCGACGGGCAAGCTGATGCCAAGCTGACAAGTGTCCCCTGGAAGAGAATCCACCTCTGCTCCAGGCCCTCCACACATGCACCCACTCCCAGCAGGACACGCACTGGGGAGCAAGAGACTCCAGCAGGCCGGGAGCGCCCGCTATGGAGACAGGAGCATGAAACCCAGCAGGAGTCCAGACAAATGGAGAACACAAGGCTCCTAGGGGTAGACACTGCCCCGCAAGTTCCTGATCAAGCCACCAGGGTCACATTCTTCATCACCACGTGAGCTCCCGGCACCAGGGAGAGCCTGTGACCAGCACGGCCAAAGGCCCTCGTCCTGAGGGCACAAAGCCTGGGAGCAGAGACACTGCTTCAGCCATCGCCACGAGCATGGCCAGAGAACTGCCAACTCGCCAGCTGCATGACCTTGCTGAAAACCTTTCCAGTTTCATCTTCACATGCGAAAGTAAGTATGACAACAGGTGCATCTGCACCTCATGAATCTCACGTGAGGACTGGTGAAACACAGCCCAGCACAGGAAGAAAATGGCAAGGCCGCTGGGAACAGTCTTTAAGGTTACACTTAAAATCCCTATGGCCCAGAATCCCACTCCTAGGTGTACACAAACCCAAGAAAACTGGGAGCAAGTGCTCAAATAAAAACCTGGATGTGAATGTTCACAGCAGCACCATTCACAATTGCCAAAGAGCAGAGACAACCCCAGTGTCCATCAGCAGATGGAAAATGTGGCCCATCCATTCACTGAAACGGCATCCAGCGATACAAAGGCATGAAGTGCTGACACGCTCGCTGCGACACAGCTGAACCTTAAAGACCTTATGCTAAGTCAAGAAGACCGACACAAATGACCGCAAATTACATGATTCCACTTACATGAAAGGACCAGAATAAGGAAATCACAGAAAGAGGAGGCAGGTGAGTGGCTACCAGGATGTCGAGGGAGCAGGAAATGGGGAGAGGCTGATAACAGGTGTGGGGTTTCTTTGGGGGTGATGAAAATGCTCTGGAATTAGACAGTGGAGTTATTTGCATGAACTGGTGATTATGCTAAAAATTACTAAATTGTATGCTTTAAAAGGGCTTCCCTGATGGCCCTATCAATGAATTGACAGAGAATTCTCCTGTCAAGAATTCTTGACAGGAGAACTCTGTCAATGCAGGAGATCCAGGTTTGATTCCTGGTCTGGGAAGGTCCTTTAGAGAAGGAAACGGCAACCCACTCCCTATTCTTGCCTGGAGAACCCCATGGACAGAGGAGCCTGGCAGCTGCAGTCCGGGGGATCACGAAAGAGTTGGACACGACTTAGGGACTGAACAACAAATGCTTTAAAAGACTGAATTTAATTTTATGGTATGTCAATTATCTGAAAAATTGTATAAGAGAGGGGAAAAAACAACCTGAGTACAGAGTCTGGCCTAAAAAGCCTTAATAAATGATGGCTAGTTTTGTATTTCTTACATCCAAAGAGTGCCCCCTCCCCCGAGACCCCGGCAGTAGGCGTTCAACAGGGGTTAAAGGATGAAGACACCAGACTCCACCTCCCTGTGTGGCCACACCAGACCTGAGAACCGGCAGCTGAGGCACAAACAGCAAAACAAATCAAAACCCAAACCTTCCGCCTGCTGTCTACACACAGACTACCCTAGGGTCCTCTTAGCATGCGCTTTACTCAACATTTCCATATTGGGAGGCCTTGTCACATCAACTCATTTTGAAAAGCTGTAGAATCTGTGACTCGCAGAGGGGAGGTCAATTGCCAGAGGTCACAGAGCGTGGGGGTGAGCATGTCTAGGCTCCTGCAGGGCCCTGAAACCCAGGGAAAGCACTGGCTTCTCCCTGTGAACAGAAAGAGGGGTTTCGGGCATGGGGTATGGAGTAGGCTGAAGGAAGGAAGCAAGACGGGCTTTGATGAAACATGTAAGTGGGTGCTGGCAGGGAACCAGGAGTTAGCGGGACATGGCCCAGAAGGACTGTGGAGTATGTGGGATGAAATACTGCCTGGGAAAGCAGAAGCAAAGAGAACAGAGGTCTGTTTTCTCAGCAAGCACCAGAGGCACCCAGCCGTCCCCTAGGCAGACAAGCACACTCGGCCTCTCTGCCCCACTGGGAGATGCACACACAGGACAGACGGGTTGGTGCTGGGGGCTGACCCCTTGTACCCCAGCCAGGTGACTCCCCACCATGGCCATGGGTGCAGGTCTCTGGCCTGTGACATCAGGAGGTTAGAGCCCAAGGCCATGTCTCCTCAGTTTCTGTATGGCTTCCATCACATACCACCCTCCCCTTTTCTGGCTCCAGGGCTTTGGGGTGACCACATTGTCAGCTACACCTACCTGTCCTCTCCTCAAAGGGGCAGTGAGAGACATGGGCTTGGCCAGGGCCCTCAGAACCTGGCCTGCAAGCAGCATCATTATTCACTCAACGAACATCTCCTCGGCGAGCCTACCAGCACCACCTCATCTGGTGTGACTTCCTTATACGAATCACCCCAAAGCAGACCCCACCCGGGTGAGTAGGGCGTCCTGAAAGGTGGGAAGGCTGGGCCAGAGGAGGGCATGAGGCAAGAGACAAGGGCTCCAGCAGCCCAGTAAGTGGGCAGTGTTATGCAGGAGCGTTTACCAAGGCAAACCCTACTGACAAAGGGCAGCCGGGGCTGCCCAGGACAGAGGGGACAGACGGGCTGTCGGGGGTGACGGCTACAGCTAACAGGGTTCCTTTTGGGAGGATGACAGCATTCTCAAACTGACTGTGATAATAGCTGCACATCTCTGGGAATACATTAAATCACTGAACTGCACAGTTTAAATAAGTCAACTATATATGGTATGTGAGTTTCATCTCAATAAAGCTATTAAAAAAAAAAATCATTTACCAAGGCCTACGTCAGGCAGTGGGGAAGCAGAAATAAATAAGAAACTGCTCCCCCTCCATGGGTTCACAGTCCACAGCAAGCGAACCGGGAACAAATGGCCTGTGAGGAGGCAGCGGTTGGGGAGGGGAGCACTGGCGATCATGGGCACGGCTGAAGCGAAGGCAGAGGCAGGAGCCCGTCCACCAGCAGGGCTGCTTCAGCTGCCGCCCGCCCTCAAGTCGTCAGCGCCTCTCAGTGAGGCCTCCAGACCCGGAACCCCTTCCACAAGCCTGCAGAGCCGCACCCGGGGACGCGCTCTGAGCCTCCTGCTCCTCAGGGAACCTCAAGCTAGACATGCCCACCTGCCCTCGGTCCACAAGAAGGGTGCCCCAGCCTGCAGCTGCCGCCCTCAATGTTTCTCAGAGGGTCTAAAAATGGCAACAGCTGGCCTGGCCGTGCCGGCGAGTCCAGAAGCGCCCCGCACAGCCTCTGTCCCCACAGGAGAGGTTTACAAGCCACAAGCCAGAGCTTTGTAGGGCAGTATCCCTCCTGTTCTTGCCTACCTCCCCTGGGAGCCCCCAGTGACCTGACATACAGACTCTGGTGACCCCAAAGGCAGCTGGCACAGGAAGTGGGCTCTAGAAACTCCTAGTGGCCTGTAGTTTTGTTGCTGTTTTCTGCCTGGGTGACTGGGGTTTACTTTAAGGGGCAGGAGGACAGGAGAAGCAGGTAACTTCTTGATACTGAGGGCCCAAAGGATGGGACTTTGGGAGTTCTGTTTCAAGCAGGCCACAGGGAGGAAGCCCACTGGTCCAGTCCCTGTGCAAAAGTCACCATTTGGGACCACCCGCTGGGCCTCTCTCCCTTCCATTAAACTCAGCCCCGCCTCACACACCAATAAACCAGAGGCTGCACTTCCGCTGACCTCTGGGAAGAGGCTGCTTGCTGGTGGCTGTGGCATCCTCCTCAGCCCAAAGCCCTTTCGAAAATGCTCACTTGACATTTCTGCTTCAAGATGGGGTGAATGTAACGTCCCTATGCCACCCACTAAGCACAAATAAAAGCCTGGATACTGTATGTTAGACAAACCTAAGGAGACTTGAAAAGCGGGAGAGGAGGCTGCAGAGGGGCTGGGCGCTCAGGAGCCGAGGCACCACCGGGAGTGTGCAGCCTGGGTTTCTTCCGGCCTCACTGTCCCAGATCAGGGTCTGGAGGAGAGGCCACACGGAAGCCCCAACAGGCACAGACAGAAAAAGCCTCAGGAAAGGCTCTCCCTAGTCGAAGAACCAGGGAAGGGACAACTTGGAAAAACAGAGAACTCTTCCAGAGTAACCAGCCTACCCCAGTCGGACAGAAGAGACACCACCACACTCCTACCCTCCCCCAGCAGAGGCCAGACTTCCAGAGACTTCCTACTCAGTAGGGTGAGGTATTGGGACAACAGGCAGGGGCCTGGGACTGCCCTGCTCCCCCAGCAGTAAAGGTCCCCTCCCTCTCCCTGCTATCCGAGGAGGACACCTGAGGGGCTGCACCCCGCCCCCTACGGCAGCAACCACGCACCTCCTGCCTCAAGTGTCCACGGAGCCCACTGAGGAGGCAGGAGGCAGCAGCCCTGCTTCCCCTGCTGGGCAGTGCTAGAAAAACCCGACTGAAAGAGAAAGGTCAAACACAGCCCAAAGTCACCTGGCGTGACACAAAACTGTCCAGGTTGAAAAATCACCATGATACCAAGAACCAGGAAGGTCGATGCCAACACCAGGGCGTCAGGCGTGTCAGAATTATCTAATGGAGGTTTAAAGCAACCATGCTACATGGTTCAACAAGAAATTATGAACATGCTTGGAATAAATGAAAACACAGAGAGCCTGAGCAAAGAAATAGAAGCTCTAAGAGCCAGGTGAAAATTCTGAAACTGTAAAATACAATAACTAAATCAAAAGCTCAATGGATGGGATCAAAAAGCAGAAAGATGGGAACAATGGAATGAACCAGTGAGCTGGAAAACAAAAGAACAGAAATTGCACAGACAACACAGAGAAAACAGACTGAAAAATAAGAGAACAGAGTCTTAGGGACCTGTGGGACTGTAACAAAAGACCTAACATCTGTGTCGCCAGAATCCTGGAAGGAGAAAAGGGTTAAAATACTAGGACCTCCCTGGTGGTCCAGTGGCTAAGATTCTGAGCTCCCAATGCAGGGGGCCCAGGTTCGATCCCTGGTCAGGGAACTAGATCCCACTTGCCGCACCAAGAGCTACCATGCTGCAACGAAGATCGAAGATCCCACGTGGTGCAACGAAGACTCAGCACAGCAAAACAAGTATTTTCTAAAAGTACTACTTATAATCATAAAAAAAAATGAAATACTGGACCTCCCTGCTGGTTCAATAGATAAGAATCCATCTGCCAATGCAGGAAACATGGGTTTGATACCTAGTCTGGGAAGATTCTGGATGCCACAGGGCAACGAAGACCACGTTCCACAACTACTGAGCCCACGTGCTACAACTGCACACCCAGAGCCGGTGCTCTACCACAAGAGAAGCCACAGTAACGGGGGGCCCAAGCACTGCAAGGAAGAGGAGCCCCCGCTGAGAGCAGCTAGAGAAAGCTGGGGCACAGCAACCAAGACCCAGAGCAGCCATAGATAAGCAAACAAACACCCAACTACAACATAACCCAGGAACTGCATTCCTGGACACATTCCAGAGAAACAAAAGCTTACACTTCACAAAAACTGTATGTCAGTGGTTACTGTCTCTTTTATTTGTAAAGGCCAACAAAAACCTGGAAGCAATGTAGATGTCCTTCAGCGAATGGGTGGTTAATCCATGCACACTGCGGAATACTACTCAGCAATTAAAAGGAAACAATTGGTGATATACTCAACTTGGATGAGTCTCCAGAGAATTAGGGTGAGTGGAAAAGTTAACCCTGAGGTTACGTGATGTACGATTCCACTGACACAACATGCCTGAAATATGGAATTTCTAGACATGGAGACAGACTTGCAGCTGCTAGGAGTTAAGGAGGCAGCAGAGGTAAGAGGACAGGAGGACTGTGAAATGCCCTGTAGTTTTATTAACATAAGATGCAGCCACTGAGGGAAACTGGGTAAAGAATACAGAGGATCTCTCTGGATTGTATCTTACATCTGCATGCAAAACTACAATGGTCTCAAAATAAAAATTTTAATTAAAAATAAAAACCAAAAACCTATTACTTTCAGATACTTGCTCCACACACACAGGCATATGCCCCCCAGAAGAGGACCCACTGCAACCCAAGAGCAAAGAGGTTTAGCCACGAAGGCTTCTGCAGTCCACAGGGGCCAGCCCCAGGCCAAGCAGCCTGCCATGGCCTCAGCTTCTCCTGAGGCCACAGGCACACGCAATTTCTGAAGGCTATCGACCGGACCATGCGAGCTTCTTCATCCCCCTCCCCCTGCACCACCCTCCCGGGGCAGGCCTGGGTTCCATCAGGCCAAGTGGGACACATCCAGGCCTCTGGACACAGCTGTCCAATCACAACCAGCCCTACGGCGTCCAGGCATTACGTGCTGGGCTCTCAGCTTCACAGGGCCCATCTGAGGCTCAAAGAAAGGAGACGTTTGTTAGAGACTTCTGACAGGCTGCAAGGCTCGCTCTTCTGTCCCCCTCAGCTTCACCTGTCCCAGAGCACAAGGGGCCCTAAGAAAAGCAGACACATCCCACAGTGTGGCACCCACAACCATCCATGCAGAAATGCGGGTACCACCTTCCCACCCCTGTCATCCTAAAGGCCCCCCACACAAGTACCTCTCCTCCATGGGCAGGAGTAACCCCTCGTCTCTACGCAGGTCCCTTCAAGTAGAGTAACCGACCCAGAGCCAGCTGCTCACCGAGAACTTACTGGGGCTCCCCTCCTCCAAGCTGTGCCCATACTCACACCTCCCATGAATAGAAAACTGTCTTCTGGCCTCGGGGCTCTGCATACACAGGCCTCTGCAGAGAGGAAACCCCACCCTGCAGCAAAGCCCTGCTTACCCCCAGGCCCTTCTCCAAGCCCCCCCGCCATCTCCAGCCCTTCTGCTTTCACATCCCACCTTTGTTCAGCAAGGTGCCCAGTGCAAAGCAGGGCCACCTGACACGTGAGTCAGTGGACACACTGAGGCAGCACTCGGCTGCTCCCCACTTGTCCTCCAGGTGCTGCTGCAAGGCCTCCGAGCCAGGACAGGGTGAGCCCAGGCCACACCTCTACCTTCCACACACGGAGCCCAGTCACCAGGAGGAACCTGTCCATCCCCGACACCAAGGGACAAGCTGAGAGCTGAGGAGCACGTGGACAGGCTGGCCTCCAAATGTCCTCCCTTTCCTGAATCCAATCCCCACCAACACCACGTGCACCATGGTGGCCCTGACAGAAAGCAGAGACGACAAAGGAAAGCCGGCACTCTAGGAGCAGCCAGGCGGCCACACGTGGAGAGAACTCGTCTCCCTGCTCCTCCCTGGCAATCCCACAGCCAGACACGGCGCCTAAAGAGACAGCACAGAGCAGCAACTCGGCATGGGTTTGGAGCTCAAACCAAACCGGGGCGGGGCTTAGGGCCAGCAGTGCTCAGGGGAATGAGCCCGAGTGGACCTGGCACGCGAGACGGCCCCAGAACAGCGTGGAAGGGAGGGCTGTAGAGCATCCAAGGCCAGCCCGGAGCGGACCCCAGGATGCCTGAGTCAGGCGGGGCAAAGCATGCGAACCCCACACAGGCACCCTCACACAAGGCTGGACATGTCAGCTCCAAGCACCAGCCTCATGAAAGTTCTTCAAGGATAGGGGTCCCACACAGCCTTGAAGACAGACCCATACTGTGGGGGCCAGCGTCCCAGCTCAGGGGCATTCCTGGGCCAAGCTGGAGGATGAGGAGCTGCACAGAGGCCTGAGGTGAGGATCTAGCGAATGCTCCGAGGATGGGATGTTTGTAGACTGAAGCTAAGTGCTTCTGAGGTTGGCTCCCTGCTCTTCTTTTCCCCAAGTTTTTGTGGAAACGCTTCCATGCGCTCATAGCAAACAGGTTTTTCGATATCTTCTGCATTTCTATTCCAAAAGGAGAAATGATGCCTGGGTAGCAGCTGTCTGGCTATCTTTATGAGCATGTAAATCACAGGAGATTTTGAGGTCGCCTGTCTTTTCTGGGACATGTGGAGGTAAATCAGTAACACAAAATGTGGGCACACGTCCAGGTCAGCCTGAAGCCTTGCCCTCACCTTGTCCCGGCCACCTGAGAAAGAACACTCCATCTAGGCAGACCGCAGCGGGAGGCCTGTCCCACCTGCCTGACCCACACCTGGGTCAGCACACGCCCCCACAAGCCACTAGAGCAAGACCCCAGGCGCGTGGGCTTCTCACTTAGAGCAAACCTACCAGGGCAACCAGGTCAGCCATCCCTGCAGATCCCACCTCAGGCTTCTCCTCCCAACACATCGTGGGCCACTGTGCTGGGACTCGTCTCTAAGACACGTCCAAGGGTCTCAAGCCCTCAGCAGAGAACACTGTCCTGCTGCTTTACGGCCATTCAGTTCCAGACCCAAACTACACTCCTCCACGTGGGCACACCTGCCGGCATGAGCTTCCCGGGCATGTCATCTGCCTCTGAAAGCCAGCAGAGGATCATTGGCCACTGCCAAGACGAGCACAATCGCGGGGCAGCCCCTGCACCCGATTCAACACCATCAGGACCTAGGGTGAAAGAAAGTGTGGCTTCTGAGAAAAGGGAGCCACGAGGTGAGTGGCCCTAAGGATGCACGCTGCATCGAGTGGGCGCGTGGGCAGGCTTTCCGAGATGCCCTTCAGTCTGCTCTGCTACCCAGCCGTCCTACTCCCCAGTGCCAACAGTCAACACCCACGACTTGCAAGGCAGGTCACTGCACCAGCCACTTCACTCACGCACTCTGTACCACTCTTCCTCATCTCACATACAAGGAAACCGCAGTGTCTCAACAAGTGTGAGTCAAGGCCACCTCCCGTATCGTGCCTCTAACCTCTGGACGCACAGAGGCGAGGGTGGGACAAGGCGAGGCCGAGGCCACATCAGTGAGCCACTCCCAGGAGTAAAGCTGGCGCCACCCCAGCAGGATGCACGAACCCAGTGGGTATTCTCCTTGGGGGTCTAGTCCTGACCCTGTCACTAGGGCCTCCCCAGACATCCCTCCACCTGAGGCCTGGGATCTGCGTGGAGTCCTGATTCGTGGTCCCTGTAAGGAGCTCACCACAGGATGGACCACAAGCCACCCTCCATGGAGCTGTCCACCTGGCATGGCCAGGCACCAAGGGCTGTGAAGGGGTTTAGGGAGCGGACAGAGGCCATGAGGCTCTTCCTCAGAAGGAGTCTTTCCTATCTGTGCACACAAAGACAGAAGTGCAAGCACGGGCTCCCACCTCTGCCCAGAAAAAGCAGAGCCTCATAAGTAGAGCAACTCCATCCATTTAGCATCCAAATTGGGACACTCTGGGAAATGAGCAGGGAGCCTACTAATTACACCAGGACACATGGCCCTAAAGAAAGAAACTTACAAGAAACGCAGTTTACACATCTCTGCTGCTAAAAGTCAGGTTGCAAAGACAACAGAGCCACAGAGAATACCTACAATGAGACAAAGACACAAATCGTGGAGCTAAGGGTAAGGACCTCGGCAGCAGGGAGCAGCGAGGAAGGATGTGGAAGAGACCTCCGTGAGGAGCAAGCACAGGCCAATGGCAGAGATGGAGGTCAGGGAGGCCAGCTGGCATGTGAGGAGCCCCACGCTCCTCCCAGCAGCAGCAGAGCCTCTCACACAGTGCCGCCCCCTCCCTGGGAGCACGTTACAGAGTGGGGTTCCCGGGGGGTGGGGGGCGCATCCCAAACGGCCAGGCGGCTGGAGCCTTTGGGGCCCTCCTCAGAGCTCTAAGCCCGAGAATCCTCTGACAGGCCTACCCTGCGGCCAAATCAGAAGTAGCACAGGACAGAGGCAGAGACAATAAATACTTGATGAAACAATCACCCGAACGCCAACTGCTCTCAGCACAGAACACATCCACACTGCTGCCACACACCTGACCACAGCCGAGCCCCAAGCTGTGTGTGCAGATGTGCACACGTGGGTGCGACACAGCAAGGCCAATGCCGTGGCAGTCCAACACGCTCCTGGGGACCTGGGGTAACTAGGATGGAGCAGAGGACGGAGGTGGAATCTGCAGCGTTAGCTACACATGGGGCAGCAAATGCCAAGCCAAAAATGACAGAAATACAGGAAACAAAGATGTCAAATAATGGCTTGGCAAAATGTGGGCTGGGCTTCCCTGGTGGCTCTTTCCTGGCAAAAACCCCGCCTGCCAAGCAGGAGATGTGGGTTTGATCCCTGGGTTGGGAAGATTCCCTGGAGAAGGGAATGGCTTCCCACTCCAGTCTTCTTGCCTGGAAAAATCCCATGGACAGAGGAGCCTGGCAGGCTATATATAGTCCACGGGGTCGCAAAAGAGTCGGACACAACTTATTGACCAAACAACAAGCAGAAACCAAAACTGAGATGGGGATAATAATGGCTTTGGGTTATTTTTGTAACAACATACTTTTTTGAGGCATAATTCACGTACCATACAACTCCTCTGTTGTACAACAGGTGTAAAATTCAATACAAATTCAGGTTTGTATTGCATCCATCACCACCATCAAGTCTAGAACAGCTCGTCACCCTGGAAAAGCAGCCCTATGCACTTTAGCTGTCATTCCCACACACCCTCCCCCAGGGTCCCCAGCAGCCACTAACCTGCTTTACGTCTTCACAAAGTTGCCTAATAGGGACGTTTCACACGAACGGAATCGGGTAACACATGGTCTTCTGTGCCTGACTTCACTCACTGAGTGTATGCTTTCTAAGCTCAGCTGTGCTATAATGGGTGCTTGTCTCACTCCTTTTCATGCCCAAATAACATTCCGTTGTGTGGACGGACCACATTTGTTTACTGATGACACTGGGGTTGTTTCCCCTTTTTGGTGACCGTTGTTAAAAATCCTTTAAGAGAGATCAAAGAAGTAAACAACAGCTGTCTAACTGACCCCAAGTCCCTTGGCGACTAGCTCCCAGAAGCTTCCCAACACCTCGCCATTCAGGGGTGCACCAGCATCTCCCTGCATCGCCTGGCCTTCAGCTCCCATGGCCCCCGACCCCAGGACATTGAAGCCCCAGCTTAGCTCCTGCTCAACAGGATCTTCAGGAGGGAACGGAGGTTGGGGCAGGGGGTGGCCTTGGCTGCTCCTGCACACAGGCACAGCCCCTCCAGGTCCTCATCCTGGACTCCTCCGCCCGCCCATGCCATCTCTGCCCCTGCACCCCACTGTCCACAGTGCTGAGGTCTGGCCCGTGCCCGATGAGGTGCTTCCCAGTGCAGCTCACAGCAGATCTCCACGGGACCCAGCAATACCCCCACAAGCCAGTCTCCACCCTGAAGAGCTGAGGAGTCAGACAGATGTGTGTTCACAGCAGCACGATTCACAACAGCCAGAGGCAGAACAGCCCAAGTGTCCATCTACAGACAGACATAAACAAAATGTTCTATGCCATAGAATGCAATATTCATCCAGAAACAAGCAGTACACACTGATTTCGTGTTACCGCGTGAACTCTGAAAACATGCTCGGTGCAAAAAGCCAAACAAAAGGTGACAATTTCTACAATTCCATTTTGATGAAATATCCAGAATAGGTAAATCTGTAGGGACAGAAAGCAGACTGGTGGCTGTTGAGGATGGGGGTGGGAAGTGGGATAAAGCTGCTCAGTAGTAATGGATGTTCTTTTGGTGTGATGAGATGTTTACATTACAGAGTGCTGGTGACTTTAGCATATCGTGATGAGATGTTTACATTACAGAGTACTGGTGAATTGAGCATATTGTGCATGTGCTAAATCCAAGTGAACTGTACCCTTTAAAATTATTAATTTTACATTTCATGAATTTTACCACAAAAAAAACCCAAAAACTCACATACAGAGCTCACTGGATCCCAGGCCCCGAGATGGGAGGGCACGCAGCCACCAGCCTGCTGGCCACCACCCCTCATTCCCCAGCTCAGCTTCCTGCTCACCCCTCTGCCCACACACATGCCCTACAAGTCCAGTCCGTGCCCAGGCCTCCTCCCTGGACTGCAGCAGCTGGAGGAAGAGGGGAAAGGAACACTTTAAAAAACCCCTTCCCTGTTTGGGCTTGACTAGGAGCCCGTGGCCACAGGATTTTTGGAACATGACGCCATTTGTGGCAAAGGGAAGAATGCATGGGACAAATTTTGGAGCCAATGGTTTTGCAGGAAAAAGTCACACCCTGTCCCTCAAAAAGCAGTGCTTCCTATAAAGTGACAGGTAGGACAGGAGAGTCTGATGAAAGGAAGTGAGAGAGAGACAGGAAATGTAACAAGTTCAGCCCAAGCTTCGCCTCCACTCCGCCCTTCCCAGCACACACACACTCCGGCAGGGCAGGTCCCAGACGTGAGGGGCCAGAGGCCACACAGGGCCAGAGACCTAAGGTCCAGAAGGCTGGCCTGAACCCACTCAGGTCCGTTTGGGAACCCTGGGAGGAGGGTCCAGGTCAGACTGTCTGCGCAAGTTCCAGGACCTCGTTCCATCTTAGTTTTCTTATCTGTCTAATTCATAAGGCTGCCGTGAATGTAAATGAGTTAGCAGTGGCTGGGCACACAGCAATTACTGTCAGCTCTGAATCCCACCACTGCCACAGAAAATAATCCCAGAGCACATCAACTACTCCTCCACCTAAGTATAGAAAACCACACCAGAGACGCCTATGTGGCCGGTACGCTGGCTCCATTCCCAGGAAGAAAACCCTAAGCTCACAGGTTTCCAGGAGGGAAGGGAGATGTAGGGATGAGAGTCAACGGGCTGTCTGCCGAGATGGCACCTGCCTGTTGACAAGCTAGACTGCAAACTCTCACAGGGAGCCACGTCTGCTCATTTAGACCCCACAGAAGGGTGCCCTTGGCAGAAGGCTCCACGCCCTGAAAGAGTGTGTGATCCCTAAAGGATGTGGGGCAGTGGGGGAGAAAGCCAGAGGACCCATCTGCCAGCTGAGGCGAGTTATCGAAGCTGGTGACCCAAGGGCCTGGGCCAATCTCCTGCTCACTGCCCAGCGACTCAGTACCAGGCCCGGCTGCTGCTCTCTATGCTCCTCCGGCCCTTTCACCCAGGCCCACTGCACAAGCTTGGATTCCCAGACAACTGTTCCCAGGGGCACCTGAAGGATAAGCAGCTTCTCTTAACCCTCTGCCACCTTGCTGACGGCAACTGAGACAGTTCCACACGAAGTGACTTCTGAAATTGGGGCGTGCCACTGCCATTCGACTAAACAACTGCCCTTCCTGGGACTGACAGTGTGCATTTCTCTGGGCTCGGCAGGTGCTCAGGGGTGCCTACTGTCCCGGCTGCTGGCCTCTGGAGCAGCCCACACCCTCCAGTGGTAGGTCTTAGTCCAACGTACCTGGCCTCTCCAGTTTTGTCATTGTTGTTTTTGCCACACAGAGCAGCATGTGGGATCTTAGGTCCTTGACTAAAGGGACAGAACCTGTGCCTCGTGCAATGGAAGCACAGAGTCTTAGCCACCAACCACCAGGGGAGCCCTGCCTCTTCGCTTCTTATACTCTAAAAATTCTTAAAACTGGTTCACTCTTCATACTTAAACATGTTCTGAAAATCAAACCCACACAAGCAAACGGACTATGGTCCTTCCAATCCCTAGGGGCTGATGTAGGGCAGCTGCTAAGTGGTGCCAAGCAGCTCACAAGAGAGGGGCAGCCTGGGCTTCTGTTGTGTGGGCACCAGGTAGACAGACAGAGTTTGAGGGCAGCCATGCCGCAGAATCTCATCACAGAGGCAGGTCCCCTCTCGGGGTCACCACGTGCCCACCACACACTCAGGCGTTTACAGAGCTGAGGCTTGCTCTTTCCTGCAACCCCATCCTCACAGGCACCCAGACGTGGGTCTTGTTGCAGCCCCCATTTTCAGAGGGAGGATGCAGACACTTAGACTCTGAGTAAGTTGCTAAGTTGCTTAAGCAGCATAAGACCCAAATCCGAGCTGAAAGCCCCCGTCCTCAACCCTCCCATTCCCTTACCCGAGCACGTGTGAACTAAAAGTGGGACTGTGTCAGATTTGTAGGTCAGAGCGGTCCCCAAGCAGAAGACCCGCCAGCTAAGGTAGAGAGGCTCTGAGAGTAGCACCCGGGGGACCTGGACTCTTTCTCTGGTTCTCCTGGGACTCTCAGCAGCTGCTCCCCTGCCTGGCCCCTTGAGCTGCACACCAGGACACTGGGAGGGGAGAGAACATGGAGTCTCCCTGTTCCAACCAGGGCTTTAGGATCTGGAGATCAAGGACACAACTACTTCCTGATTCGGAATCCTCAGGGGAAAACAGTGCTTCCCGTTCAAGGCTCACCAAAGGTGTGGTCACTGCAACAGGCCAGCAGCCTGTCCAGGAGATGTGCAATACCCCAAAGCTGAGATGTTAGGACCTGCGAAATGCTCTGCCCTTCCTATGCCCCCCACCAACTAAGGAATCCAAGTCAGGGCAAGGCCCTGTCTCTGACAGAAAGGTTAACATTTGCTTTCTGACAGAGTGGGCAAACAGAACTCTGAAAACTCCACACTGGCCTTCCTGTGACCTAGGCTGAACCTCTCTGGGTCTCAGTGGCTCCATCTGCTAACGGGGACAATCCTTCACCTGCTTAAGGGTGGGGGGATCAACCAGCCCCTCAGGCCCCTTCTCCTTGGGGTAGGAATTAGAAGTCCATTAAACAGCTTCAACTTAGTTTGCAGACCTCGGCCTCCTACTGAAACCTTAACAGGTTAACAAGTCACAGTGGCCTTCCCAGGAGAAGGGAGGCCGGGCTCCTGGCCGCATATAAGCTGGCATGGGAACCAGGTGGAACACAGCCCATCCCTAGGCAGCTCAGTGACCTCAGGCTGATCTAACCTAACCCTGACCGGTTCTCCATGTCCCTACTCCATAGGCGGCCATGCTGCCCCCAGCCCTGCTCGCCTCCCCAGCTGAAGACAGTGGAAGGAGGTCATGGTACTCACAACACCGGATCCAGGGCAACGCAGGCTCAGGAGGACTGCACAGGCCTGTCCATTCACCCTCAGTGCAAGCTGACCCCAAGCCTGGGGGCAGGACACCATTCAGCACAGCACACACACCAAGCTGAGCGAGGGGAGGAAGGAGCCAGAAGGGTTACAGGCTTCAGGCAAGAATCAGGCTATGGTTTCATGTGAACTGGGATGACCCTGAGGAAACCAGCAAGTGGTTTGGAAGAGTCTAGTCCAGTCTCCAGAGACAAAATGCCAAGCCTCTGGCTCTCCTGCCCCCAAAGGAAGTGAGAACATAAGATCAGTGGAGCTGGGCGTTTGGGGGTCCCAGCCACAGGGCAGCTGTGAAAGAGCCCAGACCGCTTCACAGAGCCCTCGCTGCTAAAATCAAAGGGACCACAAAATCTCAGGCAGAGGCTTCAAACCTGCCCCTCGTACTCTCAGAAACAACTGGAGGGCCCATGTGTGAGAAACAAACAAACGGCTGAGAGGCCACGTGCCAACCGCCTGTCGCCCAGAACCATGTCACTTCTCCGGCTTCATACATGCTTCTGTACGAGACTCCTTTGAGTAAAAGGTGCTGCAATTTAAAGTTTGAAAACTGCTGACCTGGTTCAACCATGTTGTCTCAGATGGGAAAGTGATGCTCAGAGAGTAAGTTTTCAAGGATAAAGGAAGCCTGTTTTCTCAGATTAATTGCTTCGAAACCAGCCCCCAGCGCTCCCCCTCCTCCCCATGTCCTGCCCGCCGCCCACAGCACGAGGGTGAAGGCAGCAGAAGCGCAGTTCCCTCCAGCCTCTCCTCCCTGGCTCAAGGCTCTTTTTTCACATCTAGATGGCAACTTGGTAACAACTTAAAGATAAGTATTCCAAGTCAAATTTATTTCAGCTAAACAGCATCAGGGTGCCAGTGATCTGGAGAGAGCCCAAACAAAGGCTGTTCCCCACAGGAGAGGCCCTTGGCATCCTTTCTGGAATATTAATTACCACAAAGGGAGATGGTGGCCTTCACAGGCCTGGTCAGTACTCTCCATCCATTCCGTTAGAGAACTAGACCACTCCTGAGAACAAAATGTGGGCAATGGCTTTAGAGGTGGGAAGCTGAGGCCAGGAGAACACAGGTGACCTTTCTGGGTCACCCTGCAAGGTCTGTGCCAAGAATAGAACACAGGTCTTCCATTGTAGCCCTTCTGCATGGCAAGGGAACAAGAACTCAGAAAGAAAGGTCAAGCAGCAGGCTAGAAGGCTGGGGAAGCAACGAGGAGGCAGCCGCAGAGCACTGAGCAAACACAGAGGGTGGTGCCCGACGCAGGCACCCCACCTCCACGTGCCCCCACCACCCACCCTGGGCTCCCACTCGCTCCCCACAGCAGGTGTCTACTAAGCCCGGGCCAGCCAGCACCCTGCTCTCCTCTGCCCTGCTGGGCAGTAGGAACCAGAGCCCAGAGCTCTCAAGTACAGTAAAAGGAGTCACCAAAAGAAAAGTGACTTTCAAAGAAAGAACCCCTGAAGTTGGCAAAAACACACCATGAGGGGATGCAGATAAGAGTGTCAGTCCCAGCTGATACTCTTTTTGTAGCTCCAGGACTCTGAACGCGAGCTGAGGAGGAAAAATCCACAGGCACAGCCTTCCCACCCTGGGCTTCCCCGGAGGGTCTCAAGAACCCAGCTGTGGGCCAGGCCACTGCAGCCAGAGCCGCCCCATTCATCACTGTAGACAACAGCCAGCCACACGTGGACACTGAGCACTTGGAATGAGGCTAGTCTGGACCAGGTGCTGTAAGGTAAAGTGCACATAACAGCATGTTTACATGTTGAAACAGTAATTAATGTTTTAGATACATTAGGTTAAATATAATTAAAATTAATCTCACCTGTTTCTTTTTACTTTGTGGCAACCAAAAAATTTTAAATTACCTATCTGGCTTGCATTACAGTTCTACTGGACAGGGCTGGTCTAACGGGGGGGGGGGGGGGCAGAGGGTGAGGGGTGGCAGTGGGTTGGGGGTTGGAAAGCTATGTATGCTCACTCCAGAGGCCAAATCTAGCCCACTGGTTACTTTTTCTTAAGGTCCCGAGACCAAGAATGGTTTTTACATTTTAAAATGGTTATATAAGTACGTACCTAAATGCCTCAATTTTGCCTGTGGTCCTACAAAGCTGAAAATATTATCTGGCCCTTTAAGAAAGTATTTGCCAATCCCTAGACTCTAGAAACAAAACAATCAGATACTCACTCCAGAGACACTAGAAGCAGAGGGCAGGTTTAGGATTTGTGTGTGTGTGTGATTCTTGAACTTTTTTTATTGAGACAAAATTCACATCACATAAAATTAACCACTTTCAACAGAACAGTTCAGTGGCATTTAGTACATAGTGTTGGGCAAACAGCTTCTCTGTCTAAGATCACTCCAAAACAGAACCTTGATCCCATCAGCAGGTATGCCCTGTTCCCCTCTAACCAGAACGCTTGCAACCACTAATCTGCTTTCTGTCTCTACAGATTTACCTGTTGTGGACATTTCATATCAACGCAATCATACAGTATTTGACCTTTTGTGTCTGACTCTTTCACGTAATATCAGTTTTTGAGGGTCAATCATGTTGTAGCACGTCTCATTACTTCATCCCTTTTTTATAACTGAATGATACTGTAGTGTACGGACAGACAATAATTTCTCTGTTCGTCCACTGATGAATACTTGGGTTGGTGCTACTTTCAGCTATTGTAAATAGTGCTGTTAGAAACATAGGCATAAAACTATTTGTTTGAATACCTGTTTCCAATTCTTTTGGGTATATGCTAGGAATGGAATCACTGAGTCACGTGCTGATTCTTTTGAGGAAGTGCCAAGCTGATTCCCAGAGCAACTGTACCATTTTACACTCCCAGAAACAACGCACGAGGGCTCCAACTTCGCCACATCTTCACCACACTTAACACTTTCCCTTTTTCTTCTACAGCCATCCTGGTGGGTATGAAGTGGTACCTCATTGTGGTTTCAATTTGCATTTCCCTAATGACTAATGATATTAACCACTTTTCATGTGCTTGTTTGGTCATTTGTAAGGTCTGGGACTTCTGACACACCCTTTACCAAACTATCTACCAAGCTGAATAATCACAAATCTTCTAAAATGGGTGGGCATGAAATCTTTCCGTTGTTTCTGAGATAAATGTTAAGTCAAATAAAGAAGTTCCATACCCTGGAACATCTAAGAAAGTCACAGAAGAGAAATGATGAACTGACTGGTGAAATGATTCACAAGGACAGCAAGGCCTGGTCTACCCACCTCCATGTCTGGGATTGCTACCCCAATGCCCCAGAGGCCCCAGCGGCCCCAGCACTGGAGTACGAGCGCAGCAAGGGGCAGAATTAGACTAGGGGGCTGAGGGAAGACACAGGAGGGCTGAAGAGCTAGGAAAGACCAAGACCAACCTCCTCTTTCTCCTGGAGAGAGACAACCCAGCCAAGGTCCCAAAACAGTGCTAGACCAGGGACCAGAACTGAAGTTTGGTGATTTCTTTCACAAACAGCCGTGCTTAATGGTGCACAAGTCAGCTGGAGAGGGAGACATCCAGCCAACAGCCCCAGGAACCCAGGCTGGCACGAGGACCCGGAAGCCAAGACCCCTCAGTTCCAGACCTGCTGCTCCCACTGACCAACAAGCCTCCCCCCTCTCGTTTCACTCTACACAGCCTCATGAGCAACTCCATTCACTTCTATGGCATCAGAATTCCCACCGGGCCTCAACCCCTCCTCCAGCTCTAAACAACTACCTAAGCAGGTGATTCCACCTAAGGACCATATTGGACCTCCACCTCCTTGAAGTCACATGTACTGCTTTTTTTACTCGGGAATTCCCTACTCCCCCAAATCTACTCCAAATCTGCTATTCTCAACTGCCGTTAAAGGTACTTTTACCCAATCAGGTTTCCTCAATTCCCACCTCTGATCGACTACCAATGTCTTGTTCCCAGTGTCAGCACTGACCTGGAGAAGACCTTTACAGACATTTACCTGGACTTCTTCAAGAGCATCTATTACAGCTTCTGCCTTTAGCCAGAATTATTATCTTCCTACAACACAAACCCAATGGGTTAAAAAGCTAAGCACAGGTAATTCTCTGGAGGTCCAGTGGTTAGGACACCATGCTCCTTTCACTGCCAAGGGCCCAGGTTCGATCCCCCCGTCAGAGAACTAAGATTCCCACAAGCCACACAGTGTGGCCAAAAAACACAAACAAAGTTAAGCATAAAAATAATATTTGCTTACTTATATTAGAGAAAATATTAGAGGCTATTCTATAATGCTGGAAATAAAACCTTTATAAGCATGACATTAAAACTACAAACTATAAAGGAAAACATGGAAACCTAACTGCATTCATATTTAAAACTACCATATAAAGGCTTCCCAGGTGGCTCAGAAGGTAAAGAATCTGCCCGCAGTGTGGGAGACCCCGGTTCAATCCCTGTCCCGGAAGATCCCCTGGAGAAAGATATGGCAACCCATTCTAGTATTCTTGCCTGGAGAGTTCCATGGACAGAGAAGCCTGGCAGGCTACATACAGTCCATGAGGTCACAGAGTCAGACACAACTGAGCGACTAACACACACATGTAAAAAGAGGAAAACACCTTACATTCACTTAAACACAGTATATAACAGGTACTGCAACCGCTGAGCCTGCGTGCTGTAGAAGCCTGCACGCCACAAGACGACCCAGGTACCAAATTAGTATGTAGAGTGGGAGTCAGCAAACCATGGCTCCAGGCCAATCCTCCCAACTGCCTGTTTTTGTAAATGAAGTTTTACTGGAAACAGCCATACCCCTTAGGTTACATCTTGTCTATAGCAGCTTCACACAGCGGCTTTTGTTGTACAGTGGCAGAGCTCCATAGTAGCCACAGAGGTCTATGGCCCACAAGGCTGAAATATTTACTATCTGACCTTTTACAGAAAGTTTGTGGACTCCTGACCTAGAATATATACAGAAAACTCCCACAACTCAATGGGATGAGGGGTTGGGGGGGACTAACCTGATAGAGAAATGGGGAAATAATATGAAAATCCACAAAAGAAACAAAATATACCCAACAAATATTATTAAAAGAGGCTTAACCTCACTGGTAACTTGGGAAATTATTATAGAACTAAATCATTTGATAATACCCAGTCGTGGCAATGATAAGATATACAGTCTTTTCCGGAAGACAATTTGATGATTACCTGGAAAAAATATATGTATGTATTTAATATATTTTATATCAATTCACTCATTCTATTTTTACAGATCTTCCCCCAGAGAAATACTTGCACTTGTGCGTGTGCAGGTGCGCACACACATACCCAAAAGCAGTTAGAAAGCTGTTCATTGAAGCATTCACTATCTGTAACAACTAAACCAGTAAGGAACCTTGCTGCCCAGCAATAAGGTAATGGTTAAACTATGGTACATCCCGGACAATACAAAATGCAAAACAAGTTTGGTATACTGATATGTATGACCATGAAAATGGCTACAAGACATCATCAAGAAGAGAGAAAAAAAATTATGTGGCAGAGCAAAAATGCACACAGTTTAGGTTAAAAAAGATTTTTTCACTGTACTTGACTCCGTGTGTATGCAGAGAAATGCATAGGAGAACAACTAACGGATAAACGCCTTAAAGAGGAGGTAGCCTCGATGATCCCTAATCTATCTTCCAGCCTTGACGGTCTAAAATAAGCCCGGGGCGGGAGGGGCAACAGGAAGCAAGGACTTGGGGAAGACTGATGGGAACCGATTGGCTGAGGTTTCCTAATGGAGCCATGAGGATGGGGTGGAGGGGGGGGCCGGATGCAGGGAGCAGCAGCTAAGGCTGTTGGCAACCGCCCTAAGTCTCCCTCCTCTTTTCAAGAGCAGTTTCTTCCTGAAAGATCCCAGGAGGTAGAAGCCTGGCGTAATCCCTCCAGGCACAAATAACCCAATCATTTCAGAAACTACCATTCCACTTGTGCCTGGGAGGGCCCAGGCCTATTTCAAAACCTACAGTTCAACTGTGAATACACTGCAAGATTAAGGTACTTTTAAATTTGCAACATCCACCCACGAATCCAATTAATAATCAGCATTTTTTAAACAGATACATTTCAAATATGCAGATTTCATTCCAGTTCAACTAAGCTTAAGAATCAGAAAACAAGCCCTTTGAGGTGTAAACACTCAATTTAAGCAGCTGTCTAGAATAACTAGAAAACTCTCAGAATAACCCTTGCCAAGACCAGAAACTTTCTAAATTCAAGTTTACTGTTCTGCAGGTGATTCTTGTTTGTTTTTTAAGCTGTAAAAGGAAAAAGTTTACTAAGGTATCACGCCGCTTTTCATAACAGCCTGGTGAGGGAAGATTCCTGCTCCCAATTTATGGAGAAGGAAATGAAACTATACCGAGCAAACGGACTTGTTCAAGGTCACACACTTGCCAGTGACAGCAAGCCTAAGAAGCTCGGTCTCCTGAGTCCTGGTCCAGGACCCTCATCGTCACAGGAACTGCTTCCCCGGGCGAGGAGTCCGGTGGAGAGAAGGGCATGTCCCTTAGAAGCCCACTCACCACCGGGAGTGGGCCCTGAGGTCCTGACGCTCTGACTCTGCCGCCCCGGGTGTGGAGTCTCGGTAACGGGAGTCTTTTCCTGGCCGCTGGGGACGGCGGCGGGTCCCGTGCCGTCATCCCTGCCAGGCCACCCACTCCGCAGCGAGAGAAACGGCCCACCCCGGCCACTGGAAAGCGGTGAGCCGGTGGAAGGAGCCGCCGCGACGAGGTCAGCTCCCAACCCCGCGCAGAGAGACCAGGGAGACCTCGAGGAGATGGGGGCCGGGGAGAGGCCGCGTGGGGGCACGACGGCCCAGGAAGCGGGAGTGCTCCCGCCGGGCCGCAGAGCCCAGCTCCGGAGGCCGGCCGTCCCAGTAACCCCGCCCGGGCACGCGGGACGGCCCGGCGCCGCGCTGTGGGCGGGTTTCCGCCGCCGAAGCCTGCGAAGCCCCCCGGGGACGAGGGACGCGGCCGGGAGCTGCGACTCTGGGGGCGGGGAGGCCGCGAGCCCCTCCTGCCGGCGGCCCGGGGTCGCGTCCGGAGCGAGACCCGGACCCAGGCCGCCCCCGCCCGGAGCCACCGGCGAGAGATGGCGGGGCGCGGAGCCGGACGGCCGCAAGCGGCCCCGCGCTTTGTTCCCCGCGCTCGGCCGGGCGCCCCGAGCCGCCGAAACGCATGAGTCACCGGGCAGCGAGCGGAGGGCGCCGCTCGTCCCGCGGGCGCCGCTTTGTCCGCCCCGCCCGCTCACCTGCGTCAGGTCTTCGTCGTTAAGCAGATGCGACTCGCGGGGCTTGAAGCAGTTCTGACACTTGCTCTTGTTGAAGATGTTGGCCTGGAATTTCCTGCACGGGTTCTCCTTGGCCGCCGACATGGCCGGGCGCGGGCTCAGGCCGGGCGCCGCCGCATCCCCGGCCGCCGCCTCCAGCCGCGCACGCAGGCCAGAGCCTCAGAGAGCGCGCGGCCCTAGCCGCCCGCCCGCGCCGCCGCCGCCGCCGCCGCCCGCCGACCCCGGGCCCATGGACGCGGCCTCGCGCGCCCGCTCCCGCTCCCACTGCCCCGCCGGTCCCCGCGCTTGGTGCCCGCGCAGCCCTCGGCGCCCGCAGCCGTAGCGAAGGGGAGCGGAGCGCCGGGCGCACTCCAGGGCGGCGGGCGCGCGCGAGGAGGCGACGGGCCAGCGCGCGGGGCGGGGCAGCGCGCGGGGCGGGCCCGCGTCCCGGCGCGATCGGCGCCTCGTCGGACCAATGGCAGCTCCACCTCCCGGCTAACAAAGAAACCCTCTAGCCAATGGGAGTCGGGGGAGGGACAGCAGGCGGCCTGGCGCAAGGTAACTTGTGTGTAGGCGGAGGAAGGCGGGGAGTGGTGGGGCGTTCAGGCTTGGTGGACGGGCGCGCGGCCGCCGGGCCTGACAGCTGCGGGGGCGGAGCCTGAAGGCGGGGCGGGGCCTGTGGGAGGGGCGGGGAAGAGAGGGGCCTACCGGCCGGCTCCACAAACAGCTCCTGCAACCTCGCGGTCGCGCGCCCACGCGGAGAGGATTAGTTTGACACCCACTGGGCGCGGGCCCCGCGTGGCGGTCAGTAAGGCTCCATACAGTTCCAAGTACTTGATATGCGCGAGGCTCACAGCCTCCCCATCCACATTTTACGTGGGCGGATACTAAGGAGCGGAGAAGTTAACGAGAGGGAGGTAGGGTTTCGAGGGGGTGACTAAGAGGCGTCAGCCTGGAAGAGCTGTCAGTTCTATTGCGGGAGATTAGTGAGGGCTGACGCGATGCCAGCTACTGAGCCAGGCATTCCTGCCCCCATGACGTGCTGGAGGAAATTAAGGCCCGAAGTCACTGGGGGAGGGAGGGGTCGCTGTGCTAGGCGGGCCAACTCCCTCTCCAGTCGTCCACTCTCCAGCCTCCTAACCAAAAGACCGCTTGGCGAAGACTGTAAAGGGGGCGCAGGCGAAGGCTCAGCAGCCCAGAGAGGGGGCTCCTCGGGGAGATCAGGGGTGGCTTCAGGGAAGAGGGAAAATCCAAGCAGAAGGTGAGAGGTTGGGAGGGCATGGGGTAAGGGAGGAAGGAGCCGGACGGGATGGGGCTGGCAGCCTGGACCTCGGGTTTCAAGCTCCGACGGGTAAAGGTCATTCTGCTGGCAGTCAGGAGTCCACCACCGGAGTTTTCAAACAGGGGGGTGAGCCAACTCGCCTCACAGAGGAGGTGACACCGAAGCATGTGTTAGTGGCGGGGACAGCAGCTGTTGCTTAGGGAATGGAAGGTTTCAGAAGCAGCAGATGCTTCCAGGGCTGTGTACTTTTCCACTGAGCATCCGATGAACATCGCAGGGAGGTGGATTTCAAGTCAGTGTAAGACAATACTTCCCTCCAAAGGGAGCTGAAGAAAGGTGGATCCACGATCCACATCCTGTGGCCACCTGAGGGGAAAGGCCAGCTCTTGACCTTGGGCAAGTGCCGTCCCCTGCCGGCTGCCTCAATTACCTCATCTACAAAACTGGCATGATGGTGTGCTTGTTGTGAGCATTACATGACACAATCCTTATAAAATATTTAGCATAATGTGTCAAAATGTTAATTGGTGAATCTAGGCAAAGGGTGTTTATTGTCCTATCCTTGTAATATTTCTGTTGGTTTACATTTTTGCAAAGTAAAATAATGTGTGTGTGGCGGGGGACAGAGAGAGGTGCACAGAATCCTCAGAAACTGACACCAATGCTGGCCTCTGGGGAGAGAGCTGGGTGGTGAGAAGTGACCTACTTTTAATTTTCACTGTGAGCCCTTTTGTTTCTTTGGATTTGGTATTATGTGGTATCCCTGGGTTGGGAAGATCCCCCAGAGAAGGGAATGGCTACCCACCCCAGTATTCTTGCCCGGAGAATTCCATGGACAGAGGAGCCTGGCGGGTTATAGTCCGTGGGGTCACAGAGTCGAACACGACTGAGCGACTAACTTTCGCTTCACAACTTGTTTTAAAGTAATTTTTAAAGTCTTACCCATGCCTGAAGGCCAACTCAAAGGCTCCTGCCCTTAAGAAAATGCTTGGGGGACTCTGCTGATGGTCCAGGGGTTAAGACTCCACACTTCCACTTCAGTAGGCACTGTTCCATCTCTGGATTGGGAACTAAGATCCTGCATGCTACGTGGGGTGACCAAAAAATTTAAAAAAGTGAAAAAGAAAATGCCTGGCATGTTCAGCTCTAGTTGGCACACACATGTGGCACCTGCCTTGAATGGAAAGGGTCTGCAGCTGGGCAGAAGATGTGTGATTCAAGCCACCTGGGAGGAGCTCACACTGAGCAAGCAGAGACAGATAAGAGCAGAGGGCACAGAGACAGTCAACCTGGGCTGTTGTGAGGGTCCAGACAAGGGGACCCAGCTGTGTGCGTGCAGCTTCTGGGAGGGCTGCTTGGAGGAGGCAGTGCTAGGGCTGAGACATGAGCTGAGTAAGAACCAGCCAGGATGAGGCAGAAGGCGAGCATTCCAGACAGAAGTAGGGCAGAGTCAAGAGTGATCCGGAAAGAGCGAGCAGACCGTGCTCACAGAACTTCAGCCCTTGCAGAATGGACACCTGTTACCATAGGTTATAGCCCGGCCTCTTCAGGGAGATGGTTGTTGATGTTTATTATCATCATTTTATCTCCATTTTACAGAAAACACACATGAGACTCGGGGCATTTAAAGAACTTGCCTGTGGTTACAACACATACCCTCTAAGAGAGGATTCAAACGCACACAGGCTTCAAACGACCCCAGAGCTTCCTGGGCAGCTGGGAACCAGTAAGTGATGTTGTTAGACTGAACACTTAAGAAGGGCTGCTTGCCTGAGAATGAAGCAGAGGAGGAGACTGGAAACATAACCGATCGGAAACTACTGCCACAGCCCAGGTAGTGGCCTGAACTAGGACAGAGTCAGGGGGAGATGATCAGAATGAATTCGGGAATATTCAAGAGGGAATCAGGTATACTTAACCCTCTAAGTGCTGTCCTCCAGACAGGACCAGACCATGGCACCATGCGAGCAGCACTGGGTTAGGAGTCCTGCTCCATTTCCCCAGAGCTTCCCTGCCTGGCACAGAGTAGGCACTTACGAAGTGAATGGACGAAAACTGTCTGTCCCATCTCACTGCTGTGTCTCCCACACCAGAGTATAATACCCATGCACACAGGGCATCTTATCACCTTGGCTTGTTTCTGGGATCCTAGAACAGCACCTGGGACCACACCAAATACTGCGCGTGAATGCTCTTTGGGCTGTCCACTCACAATCTGTCCACTGCAGACATCTCTATGGATGATGTAAAGCTCAGGCAAGCAATGACGAGGCAGTGCTCTTCACGTGGGCTCCAAATGCAGACAGGGGCATCTCCCTGCTCTGCGCCCCAACACCATCCTATAAGGGAGCAGGACTCATGGACATGCACACACACACATACATACACATACATACACATCACACACACATGCGTATACATGTACACACATATACACACAAACACACGTATATACACATACACAAGCACATACACAAATGCACACACGAATACATATACACATGTGCACACATACACACGTGCACGTATGTACACATATACACATGCATGTATGTACACA